>NC_059195.1:11251486-11602288 GCF_020615455.1 Coregonus clupeaformis | reverse complement strand
TGATTGTCACGTGATTCGTGAGGCTGCTCCTCTGTAGAAAGCAGAGGGGAGACGCGTCGGAGTACTAAGCACCGATCTTTGTTGTGTGTGATTGTTTGTGTTGTCACACCGTGTCAATGTATGATACGTTATAAGTTCTGTCTGTTTGCTTAGTAGGATTGTGTGTGTGTTGCTGTCGTAGTGCTGGGTCGGTTTTCTGTTTTAGTGTTTTAAGATTGTGCGCACGTTCGCCTCGTGTTTTTCGAGGAAGTTTGTTTATTTCTGTTGGATTATTTGAGTAAACTTCTGCTGGACTGAGTTCGGGGTGTCTGCGCCTGACTTCCACCTCTACATACACCTCACCTCTTGACAGAACAACACACCATCATGGAGTCAGCAGGAGCAGTAGCGGCACCCAGGTTGCTGGGGGAGCAGTTACGCTATCAAGACAGCTTGTTCAGCAACTTGAGGAACTGACGAGGTGTATCAAGATGGAGTCACGGGACGAGGGAAGGACGATCACCCACGATCCATCACCAACGACCAGTCCTAGCACCGGAACCCAGTGGCATTGGGTCCGAGGGAATGATGCAGCCGGGTGTAGGGTTTCCTCTGCAGATAGAACTATACCTGGCTACTATACACCTAGCGCCCTCGGGATACGAGAGCGCCGCCGCCCTCATCCCCTGCTCCATTAAGTTGGGGGAGGCCAACGCAATGGAGGAGAATAGACGCAGCTACCATCACCTAGTTGAGCCTCCCGCCGCGCCGGGCAGTACCAAAGGGAAGGGGGGGGGAGGTTGTCTGACCTCGATAGGAGAAGAGGATGCGACAGGAGTTGCACTGGATTCCGGGGACGAAGGGATGCGGGATGGAATGAGAGGGCCTCATCGAAATGTAGTGCGAGAGGACGTCGCATGAGCTGGCCAGCAGGGACACCAACCTATGCTGCAATTCAGCTGGTGGACATCTCATAGGCTTTGAAGACCCTGCTGGCCGCCCGCGGACGTCCCGAGGGGGGGTGTCCATTCCCATCCTCCAGCACCCTCTGGAGCTCATTCCCCATGGAGTTCGGGTGCTGGGCGCGAGAGAGAGGAGGAGGGAGAACCCGAGGGAGGGCTAATCCCTATTCAACTGTGGCCGTGGAGGACACACCGCGGCCAGGTGCTGGGGAGGGTCTTCTGAGAGAGGGGACAACAGGTCACGCACTGGGAGTCATTTCAGGTGAGTAGGCGCCCCACTTACCCAGAGCTCTCTGTTGGTCACATGAGACATTCCTGTGCGTTTCCACAGGTGGCACCTCATTCCCAGCATAAGGCGCTAGTAGATTCAGGCGCAGCTGGGAACTTTATTGATCGGGCATTTGTGCTAGGTTAGGAATTTTCGGCCGGTAGAAGTTCCATTCCTGTCCATGCGTTAGACAGCCCGGCCGTTGGGTCGGGTCTAATCAGGGATGTCACGGCACCGCTGACGATGACTACGCAGGGGGACATGAGGAAATCATTCAGTTCTATCTGATTGACTCTCCCTGCGTACTCCAGTGGTGTTGGGGGCTTCCCTGGTTTCGTCCACCCAATAGATCCTACCATAGGGCCTGGCAACAGAGGGCTCTTATGGAGTGGTCTGCCCAGTGTGTAGGGAGATGTCTAGGTGTTTCCATAGGGGCGACCTCGGTAGAGAGTCCGAACCAAGTGCCCGCACTGCGCATTCCCGACAGATGAGGATTTAGCACTAGCGTTTAGCAAATCGAGAGCAGCACGGCTACCTCCTCATAGGACAGGTGGACTGTGCGATAAATCTCCAGACCGGAGGCAGCTTTTCCCAGGAGTCGTGTGTATCCCTGTCTCAAGAGGGAGACTGCGGCTATGAAGACTTACATAGCCGAGTCCCCGGCACCCAGGATACATACGGCCCTCTCTCTCCCGGTTTCCTCGAGTTTCTTCTTTGTGAAGAAGAAGGACGGGGGATTGCGCCCGTGTATTGATTACCGTAGTCTCAATCAGATCGCAGTAAAATACAGTTACCCACTTCCACTGATTGCGACGATGACGGAGTCATTACGGAGCGCGTTTTCTTCTGAAAGTTGGATCTCAGGAGCGCGTACAATTTGGTGCGCATTAAGGGGGATGAATGGAAAACAGCATTTAGCACCACCTCGGGTCAACGAGTATCTCGTCATGCCGTATGGGTTAATGAATGCTCCTTCAGTCTTCCAATCCTTTGTTGATGAGATTTTCCGGGACATGCATGGGCAGGGTGTAGTGGTGTACATTGACGACATTCTAGTGTATTCTTCTACACGAGCCGAGCATGTAGCCCAGGTGCGCCGAGTATTGAGACGCGACTGTTGGAGCATGACTTGTATGTCAAGGCAGAGAAATGCCTGTTCTTCCAGGAGTCCGTCTCCTTTGGGTTATCGGTTGTCCGCGTCTACGTGGAGATAGAGGTAGATCGGGTATCAGCTGTGCGTAATTGGCAAACTCAACCACCGTAAAGAGGTGCAGCGGTTCTTGGGTTTTGCTAATTACTACCGGAGGTTTATCCGGGGGTTTTGGACAGGTTGCGTTCCCATTACGTCCCTGCTAAAGGGGGGTCCGGTGCGCTTGCGGTGGTCAGCTAGAGGCGGACAGGGCATTTGTCAAGCTGAAGAACCTGTTCGCCCGGCCCCGGTGCTGGCACATCCGGATCCTCTTTGCCTTTCCAAGTAGAGGTGGGACGCGTCCGAGACCGGTATAGGGGCAGTCCTGTCAGCAACGGTCCGGCACGCCACCTAAGCTCCGCCCCTGTGCGTTCACTCCAAGAAGCTCAGCTCGGCGGAGCGCAATTATGACGTTGGGGACAGGGAGCTGTTAGCTGTAGTCCAGGCCCTAAAGGTGTGGAGGCATTGGCTTGAGGGGCTCAACACCCTTTTCTCATTCTGACTGATCACCGCAACCTGGAGTAACATCCGGGCAGCTAGGAGATTGAACCTCGTCAGGCTAGGTGGAACATGTTCCTAACCCGGTTTGTGTTTAAGATCACATACATCCCTGGGTCCCAGAACGGTAAGGCAGACGCACTGTCCCGACAGTATGACACGGAGGAGAGGTCCATTGAGCCTACTTCCATACTGCCGAAGTCTTGTCTGGTGGCTCCGGTAGTATGGGGAGGTCGATGCGGAAATCGAGCGGGCGCTGCGTCCGATCCTACTCCCCGAGTGTCCTGTGGGGGCGGACGTGCGTTCCGCTCGAGGTTCGTGATCGGCTTATTTCATGGGCTCATACATCACCCTCCTCTGGACATCCTGGTATTGGTGGGACGGTGTACTGCCTTAGCGTGAAATACTGGTGGCCAACGTTAGCCAGGGATGTGAGGGTTCATGTCTCCTCCTGCTCGGTGTGTGCCCAGTGTAAGGCACCTAGACATTTGCCCAGGGGTAAGTTACATCCTCTGCCCGTTCCACAACGACCATGGTCCCACCTATCTGTAGATTTTGTGACCCGATCTACCCCTTCTCAGGGGAATACTACCATTTTGGGTCGTTGTGGATCGGTTTTCTAAGGCCTGTCGTCTCCTCCCACTGCCGGGTCTCCCTACTGCCCTACAGACCGCCGAGGCCTCTTTACCCACGTGTTCCCGGCACTATGGGGTCCCCGAGGATATTGTGTCCGACCGAGGTCCCCAGTTCACCTCCAGAGTCTGGGGGGGCTTTTATGGAACGCCTGGGGTCTCGGTTAGCCTTACCTCGGGTACCACCCAGAGAGCAATGGGCAAGGTTGAACGTGTTCCAACCAGGATGTGGGTAGGGTTTTTGAGGTCCTATTGCCGGGACCGGCCGGAGGGGAGTGGTCGAGGTATATCCCCTGGGCAGAGATGGCCCGGAACTCTCTCCGCCACTCCTCCACCGGATTAACACCTTTCCAGTGTATTTTAGGGTATCAGCCGGTCCTGGCACCGTGGCACGAGAGCCAGACCGAGGCCCCCTGCGGTGGACGAGTGGATTCGGCGCTCAGAAGAGACGTGGGACGCTGCCCATGTCCATCTGCAGCGTGCCATCCGTCAACAGAAGGCGCAGCGCGTCGGCCACCGCAGTGAGGGGCCGGTGTACGCACCGGGAGATCGAGTCTGGCTCTCGACTCGAAACCTGCCCCTCCTCGCCTGCCCTGCCGGAAGCTGGGTCGGCGGTTTGTGGGGCCCTTCAAAGTCCTGAGAAGATTGAACGAGGTGTGTTACAGATTACAACTGCCTATTGAGTACAAAAATATTAACCCCTCGTTCCTATGTGTCTCTTCTCAGGCCGGTGGTAGATGGTCCACTCCAAGAGGAGGGAGATAGGAGAGACCCTCCACCCCCTTTTTGGACATCGAGGGCACCGCGTACAGGGTCCGGACTATATTGGACTCGGAGGCGCCGGAGGAGTGGTCTCCAGTATCTCGTGGAGTGGGAGGAGGTACGGTCCGGAGGAACGGTCCTGGGTGCCCAGGAGGGACATCTCGATCCATCCCTCCTGACTGAGTTCCACCGTGGGCATCCCACGCGCCCGGTCCGTCCTCCTGGCCGTCCCGAGGCCGGGGTCGGTGCACGGCTGGAGCCGCGCGTCAAGGGGGGGTACTGTCACGGATTCCGCCTCGAGGCTGCTCCTCCTCCTTGTACGAGCAGGCGTCGTGCGGTCGCGTCCCCCGGAGTACTAGCTGCCACCGATCTTTGTTCTGTGTGTTGATTGCTTTTGTCTGTCTGTCACACCTGTGTCCAATTGTTTATTGATCACCTGTCCTATAAGTTCTGTCTGTTTGCTTAGTAGGATTGTGTGTTGTTGTTTACCGCCTGTCGTAGTGCTGCGTGTTTCGTTTCTTGTTTTCTGTTTTAGTGTTTTACGCATTGTGCGTAATGTTCGCCTCTGTGTTTTTCGAGGCAGTTTGTTTACCGTTTCCTTGTTGGATTATTTGAGTAAACTCTGTTGGACTGAGCCTCGGTGTCCTGCGCCTGACTTCCACCCCACATACACCTCACCTCTTGACAGTTATAGATGTTCTATCCACCTCCCACCTCCTTGAATCATATCCTACAAATGTTGTAACATCTAATTCACTCTTTGGCTGAATGAATTCCATTGGAAGAGGGATATCTGGGTTATAAGTTGTGTGTTGTATGGGCTGCTCTAGGCTGCCCTGGTATGACTGTGCTTCCTGCCTGATTGGCCGGCCAATCTGAGCGTGTGCATACAGGGATGGGCTTGGCTCAAGATAAGCCAGGAATCAGGCAGGAAACACAGTCATACGAGGGCAGCCTAGAGCAGCCTATACAACACACAACTTATAACCCAGATATCCCTCTTCCAATGGAATTCATTCAGCCAAACGACTCACCATTCCAAGTGGACAAGGGGAAGATGACTTCATGCGCAAGCATTTTATCTATGTCTACATCGTGCAACAGTGCAAACAGAGGACTATGAGTGGTCATTCTATGAGGAACTTCCTCCTGTTCTGTTCATTCGCCCTGCTTCCATCCCAAATGGCACCCTATTCTGTTTATAGTGCACTACTTTTGACCAGGGCCTATAGGGCACTGGTCAAAAGTAGTGCACTATATAGTAGGGCTGTGACGGTACCAGTATCCCATGAAAACACGAACCTGCTGTATGTCAAATATTGTGTGCTATAGCTTGGAAAAGAAATACATGTGACTGGATGACAACATATCGTTTGTTTCCAACATTAGGGCTGTTTTCCTAAAGAAGTCAAACCCACTTCGTGTTTTGTTTCCTTGCCACAATAAGAGTATCTCGATACTGGTATTGTTCCGGCCCTACTATATATGGAATAGGGTTCCATTGGGGATGCAGTCTCAAGCCTCACTGAGAGACTGATCCAAATGGTTCATCAGCAGTTTGAAACATGTCATCAGTAACATGTTGTGACAAGAGTGGGGGTATAAATTACGCTCTGATTGATGACGCCCACAGAAAGACGACTTTAAAGAGGAACGGAGCAAAACATGCTCCTTCACGTCAAATGGATTCAGCTGCAAACCCTCAAGAATCACAACCTTTCCATTGGCTCTGTAGGTTGGTTAAATCTCTGAAGAAGTCAAATGGTGGTCACACACTGAAACAAAACACAAAAGTCAACTGAAGATTCTCCCTGGCAGAGCTGAATACAAGATGAATGCTCTGATTTTCTCCATGAGAGTGAACACAACAGGCTCATTTGCTGAAACAAAAACAGCAGCAAAACAAAGCCAAAACAGAAATAACACTCCACATAATTCTGAGTGCTTCGTGTATTCATGGCTCATGCCACCGCGGTGGTTCATAAAGAAGGGAAATTAAATGGTGATCAGGGCTGCAGTGAAAGTTATTTATTCTTTCAGACAGAAAGGCGGAAATAAATTCAGTTGAATCATTTTTCCATTCCATTCTGCCTCACACTCATAGCTGTTGCTTTTCAATTTCTACCATATCAGGTGGTTATCACATTTCAATGTGAACATTAGAAATGTGCTAGATTTTATGGAGAGGACCAGCAAGAAATACCAAGATGATTGAAATGACTGGAATCAAATAGGATGTTAAAAATTCATTAGCATAACAATTGGCCCACTATTGGCAGTGTTATGGCTCCCACAATGCACCCTGTCTGGAGTGAATTACCGAGCGTGCTCAGCACCTTGGCTGCTTCTTCCATTTTAGACTGATTAAAGCAGCCGATTAACTGCCTTCACTGTCCTCAACTGAATGATCAATCACACCACTGGTAAGAACAGCATTAGCTTTTGCTTAGCTGGCTGCCTATTCATCAATAGGGCATCCTTGTAGGTACATACAGCAGATGGGAAGATAAGGTGGATGACAGCGGCAACAATTACAGTCACTCACACTTCCATATGTGGGATATTTATGTCACTTCACTGTGTGTGTGTGTGTGTGTGTGTGTGTGCATGTGTGTGTGTGTGCTTTCTCTCATGAGCACATTTCATTGTGGAATGTGTTACTATATAGTGTGGGGATTAATACGATCACAGTGAAGTATCAACATCACATCAATCTTGTTTATCTCCTGCTATGCTCCATCACTGGTATTAACAGGGCCAGCATCCAGCATCCAGCTGCCATACAGCCGTGGGCAGAGAGCCCAGTAGGGCTGTGTCATGTCCCCTCTACAACACCATGAGAAAATGACATGTGGTGTTTATCACACAGCCGTGCCCCTGCCAGCCAGCCCTCACAACTCCCCTCCTCCTCCGGTTCGTTCTGTTCTATGAGCTAGCAGTCCTGCCGCCATATTCCCTCCCAGTCAACATCCACATACATCCTAAATCAGGTGCATCCCAAATGGTACCCTATGTGCCCTGGTCAAAAGTAGTACCCTATAAAGGGAATAGGGTGTCATTTGGGATGCGATCACAATGACTGAGAGGAAACAGAGACAGGAGGTCGCTTAGTTCTCCCATTGACACAGACATCTGAGGATTCTCCAGTAAGAACACTCATTGGTGATAGCACATGTATAAATCCCATTGGCTTCAATCAAAGAGAAATGATTAACTGCAATGGGAGTGGGAGGTAATCAGCTGAACACAACATTATTCATATGAAGACAGTCCTATCTGTGACACACAGTCCAAAGGAATAGGGACGGTTCCTTTTTCCAAATGTGTAATAGCAAAAAACGCTCAACTCCCTCACTATGCCATAACAAAGCAATACCTAAAATAATATGAAATAACAATTGTGTTACTGTATTGATTACAGTGTTACACATGTATAAAGATTAAAGCAACGTAATGTAAAGTGTAAAACAACTTATCGTAAAGGTTAACCTTTATCTTAATGTAAAGTGTAAAACAACTTATCGTAAAGGTTAACCTTTATCTTAATGTAAAGTGTAAAACAACTTATCGTAAAGGTTAACCTTTATCTTAATGTAAAGTGATGCCATGTTTAATGCCCTCACACAGCATTGAGTCATTTGTATGGAAAGGATCAAACTACTATAGTTGGGAGAGAAGTTGACACTAGGGGTGTGAAAGGCATATAAAACCCCATCCCAATAACCCTTGGGAGAAGATTATTGGGTAAGGAACCTCCTCGGGAAAGGAACAGGGCATCAACCTATCCATTAGTAGAAACTACCAGCAGTATTTCCCCTATAAAGAGGGCTGAGGCAGAAGACGAGTAAGACTGGATCTGGCAACGTCTCCCCTGACGGCTGATTTGCATTAACGGTGCTTATTAAATACTCACCGCTTTAGAGTGGACGAACAGAGGTCATCGAGAACCGTGCTGCCATCCATTCAAATTAAGTGGTTGATACTGATAACTGCATGAAACAGCCGTTAGAAAACAGCCTTGGTAATGGGGATGAAGTAAATTTCTCATGAAAAATAGAGTTGGTCCATCCAAGGCAAGCCAATCATTAAGGGCCGGTTAGCGTGCCGCAGCTAGCGTAGCGCCCATAGCGTTACAGCTCATTAACACTTCAAACAGGCCCCCACCACCATATTTACCTTATCTCTTTTGTCTGCGGATGTCCCTGACCTGCAGTGTGGGAGCACACCTGTCTTCTTCTGTTCTGTTCTGTGCTGGCCTTCAACTCACAGCTGGGAAAACAGGCCTGGCTACAAAACCACAATTCTCCTATTTGAGAATGCTTAACCTTAACAATTGTTGTATCTCCCAGTTCCTTCAATCACTTCTGCAATACCAAGAGTGTTGCTGAGAAATAGATTAAGTCATAGTAAACTGTGAAAAGTGAAGTAGCTTTCACAAATCAGCAGTGAAATCAAACTAAATAAATCACTATATCATTTTATTTGAAGGTCTCATTTCTGTCACGTAACCCTAACCCGTCTTTGGCTTCGGTGCAAACAAACGTCCTGTCACATTGAATCTGTGAAGTAACTGCCTCGCGGGGGCTGTACTGTGAGGAAAGTCATTGTTGACCTTAACCACAAGCTAAAAAGCTGATCTCCAACATCTCAACAGAGAATCCTGCACAGCACAATGATACATTGGCTTTCAAATATTGTATGCCTCGTTCACTTTAACAGAGCCCTTCTCAAGGACAGGTACATTTGTGTAGAGAAGAAAAAACCCTTTACAATAGAAAAGGCCAAGTACATTTTTACTTTCCAACCGAGGGATGAGGCATGCAATGTAGAGATTGTCACAGTATTTGCATGTATTTACAGTGAGGGAAAAAGTATTTGATCCCCTGCTGATTTTGTACATTTGCCCACTGACAAAGAAATGATCAGTCTATAATTTTAATGGTAGGTTTATTTGAACAGTGAGAGACAGAATAACAACAAATAAATCCAGAAAAACGCATGTAAAAAATGTTATAAATTGATTTGCATTTTAATGAGGGAAATAAGTATTTGACCCCATCTCAATCAGAAATCTTTCTGGCTCCCAGGTGTATTTTATACAGGTAACGAGCTGAGATTAGGAGCACACTCTTAAAGGGAGTGCTCCTAATCTCAGCTTGTTACCTGTATAAAAGACACCTGTCCACAGAAGCAATCAATCAATCAATCAGATTCCAAACTCTCCACCATGGCCAAGACCAAAGAGCTCTCCAAGGATGTCAGGGACAAGATGGTAGACCTACACAAGGCTGGAATGGGTTACAAGACCATCGCCAAGCAGCTTGTTGAAAAGGTGACAACAGTTGGTGCGATCATTCGCAAATTGAAGAAACACAAAATAACTGTCAATCTCCCTCGGCCTGGGGCTCCATGCAAGATCTCACCTCGTGGAGTTGCAATGATCATGAGAATGGTGAGGAATCAGCCCAGAACTACACAGGAGGATCTTGTCAATGATCTCAAGGCAGCTGGGACCATAGTCACCAAGAAAACAATTGGTAACACACTACACCGTGAAGGACTGAAATCCTGCAGCGCCCGCAAGGTCCCCCTGCTCAAGAAAGCACATATACAGGCCCGTCTGAAGTTTGCCAATGAACATCTGAATGATTCAGAGGAGAACTGGGTGAAAGTGTTGTGGTCAGATGAGACCAAAATCGAGCTCTTTGGCATCAACTCAACTCGCCGTGTTTGGAGGAGGAGGAATGCTGCCTATGACCCCAAGAACACCATCCCCACCGTCAAACATGGAGGTGGAAACATTATGCTTTGGGGGTGTTTTTCTGCTAAGGGGACAGGACAACTTCACTGCATCAAAGGGACGATGAACGGCGCCATGTACCGTGAAATCTTGGGTGAGAACCTCCTTCCCTCAGCCAGGGCATTGAAAATGGGTCATGGATGGGTATTCCAGCATGACAATGACCCAAAACACACGGCCAAGGCAACAAAGGAGTGGCTCAAGAAGAAGCACATTAAGGTCCTGGAGTGGCCTAGCCAGTCTCAAGACCTTAATCCCATAGAAAATCTGTGGAGGGAGCTGAAGGTTCGAGTTGCCAAACTTCAGGCTTGAAACATTAATGACTTGGAGAAGATCTGCAAAGAGGAGTGGGACAAAATCCCTCCTGAGATGTGTGCAAACCTGGTGGCCAACTACAAGAAACGTCTGACCTCTGTGATTGCCAACAAGGGTTTTGCCATCAAGTACTAAGTCATGTTTTGCAGAGGGGTCAAATACTTATTTCCCTCATTAAAATGCAAATCAATTCATAAAATTTTTGACATACGTTTTTCTGGATTTTGTTGTTGTTATTCTGTCTCTCACTGTTCAAATAAACCCACCATTAAAATTATAGACTGATAATTTCTTTGTCAGTGGGCAAACGTACAAAATCAGCAGGGGATCAAATACTATTTTCCCTCACTGTATGTGCACAAGATGTGTATGAGGCTAGATAAGCTGATGCATTCCAACCAATTATTTATATATACACTAGATGACTGATAGATGGCGCTGTGTTGAAGCCACCGTGCCTCCATCTTGGCACTCCCCCACCATTGTAAAAAATATTTTCAAAGCTATAGAAATACATTTATTAATGTCTACATTCGTTTTTTGCCGCATGCATTCTATTACATGTATTATATTACCTTAATGCATACTTTTAAATTATATTATGTGAGCTAAACATTTTTATATATAATATATATATACAGTGGGGCAAAAAAGTATTTAGTCAGCCACCAATTGTGCAAGTTCTCCCACTTAAAAAGATGAGAGAGGCCTGTAATTTTCATCATAGGTACACGTCAACTATGACAGACAAATTGAGAAAAAAAAATCCAGAAAATCCCATTGTAGGATTTTTAATGAATTTATTTGCAAATTATGGTGGAAAATAAGTATTTGGTCACCTACAAACAAGCAAGATTTCTGGCTCTCACAGACCTGTAACTTCTTCTTTAAGAGGCTCCTCTGTCCTCCACTCGTTACCTGTATTAATGGCACCTGTTTGAACTTGTTATCAGTATAAAAGACACCTGTCCACAACCTCAAACAGTCACACTCCAAACTTCACAATGGCCAAGACCAAAGAGCTGTCAAAGGACACCAAAAACAAAATTGTAGACCTGCACCAGGCTGGGAAGACTGAATCTGCAACAGGTAAGCAGCTTGGTTTGAAGAAATCAACTGTGGGAGCAATTATTAGGAAATGGAAGACATACAAGACCACTGATAATCTCCCTCGATCTGGGGCTCCATGCAAGATCTCACCCCGTGGGGTCAAAATGATCACAAGAACGGTGAGCAAAATCCCAGAACCACACGGGGGGACCTAGTGAATGACCTGCTGAGAGCTGGGACCAAAGTAACAAAGCCAACCATCAGTAACACACTACGCCGCCAGGGACTCAAATCCTGCAGTGCGAGACGTGTCCCCCTGCTTAAGCCAGTACATGTCCAGGCCCGTCTGAAGTGCATTTGGATGATCCAGAAGAGGATTGGGAGAATGTCATATGGTCAGATGAAACCAAAATATAACTTTTTGGTAAAAACTCAACTCGTCATGTTTGGAGGACAAAGAATGCTGAGTTGCATCCAAAGAACACCATACCTACTGTGAAGCATGGGGTTGGAAACATCATGCTTTGGGGCTGTTTTTCTGCAAAGGGACCAGGACGACTGATCCGTGTAAAGGAAAGAATGAATGGGGCCATGTATCGTGAGATTTTGAGTGAAACCCTCCTTCCATCAGCAAGGGCATTGAAGATGAAACGTGGCTGGGTCTTTCAGCATGACAATGATCCCAAACACACCGCCCGGGCAACGAAGGAGTGGCTTCGTAAGAAGCATTTCAAGGTCCTGGAGTGGCCTAGCCAGTCTCCAGATCTCAACCCCATAGAAAATATTTGGAGGGAGTTGAAAGTCTGTGTTGCCCAGCGACAGCCCCAAAACATCACTGCTCTAGAGGAGATCTGCATGGAGGAATGGGCCAAAATACCAGCAACAGTGTGTGAAAACCTTGTGAAGACTTACAGAAAACGTTTGACCTGTGTCATTGCCAACAAAGGGTATATAACAAAGTATTGAGAAACTTTTGTTATTGACCAAATACTTATTTTCCACCATCATATGCCAATAAATTCATTAAAAATCCTACAATGTGATTTTCTGGATTTTTTTTTCTATTTTTGTCTGTCATAGTTGACGTGTACCTATGATGAAAATTACAGGCCTCTCTCATCTTTTTAAGTGGGAGAACTTGCACAATTGGTGGCTGACTAAATACTTTTTTTCCCCACTGTATACACATACTTAAATACACATAATTTTGTCCTTGAAACATTTTATTGAAATACTGTAGAATCCCATTCATTCCTATGGATGACTGCTCCTACTGGGGAGTGTCAATTATGTATGTCTGACCAGTGACTTCAAAGCCTCTCAATGGCCAATACATAGCAACAGCAATCCAGGGTTTATATACATAATTGATTCCAACTCAATGTTATTCCAATTAGAGCAGCATATACGTCTTGTGTTGTGAGTCTTCCTTGGTAGATTAGCAAAAATAAATGAAAGGTAAACAGAATGTAGTTCCGTATACAACTGGGGGGCTAACATGCATTGAACCATGTGGAGAAAGGGAAATGAGTTTTCGAGGAAAATGACAAACAGTCCAATCACCTTCAGTTGCCTTTGTAAAAAAGTATGAGAAAAGTATGAAAAATGTATGCACTCACTAACTGTAAGTCGCTCTGGATAAAATGTAAATTGTAAAACAACGTTTTAGCCAGTTAGCTAAATGCCATGCTCTACTTACAGTGGGGAGAACAAGTATTTGACACTGCCAATTTTGCAGGTTTTCCTACTTACAAAGCATGTAGAGGTCTGTAATTTTTTATCATAGGTACATTTCAACTGTGAGACACGGAATCTAAAACAAAAATCCAGAAAATCACATTGTATGATTTTTAAGTAATGAATTTACATTTTATTGCATGACATAAGTATTCGATACATCAGAAAAGCAGAACTTAATATTTGGTAAAGAAACCTTTGATTGCAATTACAGAGATCATACGTTTCCTGTAGGTCTTGACCAGGTTTGCACACACTGCAGCAGGGATTTTGGCCAACTCCTCCATACAGACCTTCTCCAGATCCTTCAGGTTTCGGGGCTGTCGCTGGGCAATACAGACTTTCAGCTCCCTCCAAAGATTTTCTATTGGGTTCAGGTCTGGAGACTGGCTAGGCCACTCCAGGACCTTGAGATGCTTCTTACGGAGGCACTCCTTAGTTGCCCTGGCTGTGTCTTTAGGGTCGTTGTCATGCTGGAAGACCCAGCCACGACCCATCTTCAATGATCTTACTGAGGGAAGGAGGTTGTTGGCCAAGATCTCGCGATACATGGCCCCATCCATCCTCCCCTCAATATGGTGCAGTCGTCCTGTCCCCTTTGCAGAAAAGCATCCCCAAAGAATGATGTTTCCACCTCCATGCTTCACGGTTGGGATGGTGTTCTTGGGGTTGTACTCATCCTTCTTCTTCCTCCAAACACGGCGAGTGGAGTTTAGACCAAAAAGCTCTATTTATGTCTCATCAGACCACATGATCTTCTCCCATTCCTCCTCTGGATTATCCAGATGGTCATTGGCAAACTTCAGATGGGCCTGGACATGCGTTGGCTTGAGCAGGGGGACCTTGCGTGCGCTGCAGGATTTTAATCCATGGCGGCGTAGTGTGTTACTAATGGTTTTCTTTGAGACTGTGGTCCCAGCTCTCTTCAGGTCATTGACCAGGTCCTGCCGTGTAGTTCTGGGCGGATCCCTCACCTTCCTCATGATCATTGATGCCCCACGAGGTGAGATCTTGCATGGAGCCCCAGACAGAGGGTGATTGACCGTCATCTTGAACTTCTTCCATTTTCTAATAATTGCGCCAACAGTTGTTGCCTTCTCACCAAGCTGCTTGCCTATTGTCCTGTAGCCCACCCCAGCCTTGTGCAGGTCTACAAGTATATCCCTGACGTCCTTACACAGCTCTCTGGTCTTGGCCATTGTGGAGAGGTTGGAGTCTGTTTGATTGAGTGTGTGGACAGGTGTCTTTTATTCATGTAACGAGTTCAAAAAGGTGCAGTTAATACAGGTAATGAGTGGAGAACAGGAGGGCATCTTAAAGAAAAACGAACAGGTCTGTGAGAGCCGGAATTCTTTCTGGTTAGTAGGTGATCAAATACTTATGTCATGCAATAAAATGCAAATTAATTACTTAAAAATCATACAATGTGTGGAAGTGTACCTATGATAACAATTACAGACCTCTACATGCTTTGTAAGTAGGAAAACCTGCAAAATCGGCAGTGTATCAAATACAGTGGGGGGGAAAAAGTATTTAGTCAGCCACCAATTGTGCAAGTTCTCCCACTTAAAAAGATGAGAGAGGCCTGTAATTTTCATCATAGGTACACGTCAACTATGACAGACAAATTGAGAAAAAAAATCCAGAAAATCACATTGTAGGATTTTTTATGAATTTATTTGCAAATTATGGTGGAAAATAAGTATTTGGTCACCTACAAACAAGCAAGATTTCTGGCTCTCACAGACCTGTAACTTCTTCTTTAAGAGGCTCCTCTGTCCTCCACTCGTTACCTGTATTAATGGCACCTGTTTGAACTTGTTATCAGTATAAAATACACCTGTCCACAACCTCAAACAGTCACACTCCAAACTCCACTATGGCCAAGACCAAAGAGCTGTCAAATGACACCAGAAACAAAATTGTAGACCTGCACCAGGCTGGGAAGACTGAATCTGCAATAGGTAAGCGGCTTGGTTTGAAGAAATCAACTGTGGGAGCAATTATTAGGAAATGGAAGACATACAAGTCCACTGATAATCTCCCTCGATCTGGTGCTCCACGCAAGATCTCACCCCGTGGGGTCAAAATGATCACAAGAACGGTGAGCAAAAATCCCAGAACCACACGGGGGGACCTAGTGAATGACCTGCAGAGAGCTGGGACCAAAGTAACAAAGCCTACCATCAGTAACACACTACGCCGCCAGGGACTCAAATCCTGCAGTGCCAGACGTGTCCCCCTGCTTAAGCCAGTACATGTCCAGGCCCGTCTGAAGTTTGCTAGAGTGCATTTGGATGATCCAGAAGAGGATTGGGAGAATGTCATATGGTCAGATGAAACCAAAATAGAACTTTTTGGTAAAAACTCAAATCGTCGTGTTTGGAGGACAAAGAATGCTGAGTTGCATCCAAAGAACACCATACCTACTGTGAAGCATGGGGGTGGAAACGTCATGCTTTGGGGGGGTTTTTCTGCAAAGGGACCAGGACGACTGATCCGTGTAAAGGAAAGAATGAATGGGGCCATGTATCGTGAGATTTTGAGTGAAAACCTCCTTCCATCAGCAAGGGCATTGAAGATGAAACGTGGCTGGGTCTTTCAGCATGACAATGATCCCAAACACACCGCCCGGGCAACGAAGGAGTGGCTTCGTAAGAAGCATTTCAAGGTCCTGGAGTGGCCTAGCCAGTCTCCAGATCTCAACCCCATAGAAAATCTTTGGAGGGAGTTGAAAGTCTGTGTTGCCCAGCGACAGCCCCAAAACATCACTGCTCTAGAGGAGATCTGCATGGAGGAATGGGCCAAAATACCAGCAACAGTGTGTGAAAACCTTGTGAAGACTTACAGAAAACGTTTGACCTGTGTCATTGCCAACAAAGGGTATATAACAAAGTATTGAGAAACTTTTGTTATTGACCAAATAATTATTTTCCACCATAATTTGCAAATAAATTCATTTAAAATCCTACAATGTGATTTTCTGGATTTTTTTCTCTCATTTTGTCTGTCATAGTTGACGTGTACCTATGATGAAAATTACAGGCCTCTCTCATCTTTTTAAGTGGGAGAACTTGCACAATTGGTGGCTGACTAAATACTTTTCTTCCCCACTGTACTTGTTCTCCCCACTGTATGTCCAAAGGTTTATAGACAAATTTTTTTAACAAACCAATGGCACTTTAAAACAGGAACTCTAAAACACAAGATGGCTTATAAAGCAAAGCCACAGAAAGGGGGATATAGAGCACTGGGAGGAGTGGAAGGGAGCTTTATATTTTATTTATTTTATTTAACCTTTATTTAACTAGGCAAGTCAGTTAAGAACAAATTCTTATTTACAATGACGGCCTACACCGGCCAAACCCGGACGACACTGGGCCAATTGTGCACTGCCCTATGGGACTCCCAATCACGGCCAGTTGTGATACAGCCTGGAATCGAACCAGGGGGTCTGTAATGACGCCTCAAGCACTGAGATGCAGTGCCTTAGACCACTGCGCCACTCGGGAGCCCTCAGCTGGGCTGAGGAGTGGGAGGTAGTTGGGCTGAGGTAATAGAGAATCTATGAGAAGGGCTTTAATTGTTCTCTCAGATATTATTCATGTAGGCCAACCATGACTTTACTGCTCTGTGGTGAAATATGTACTTTTATCAAACGCATTGGACTACAATGTATGTCTGGAGGGAGCAATAGCCCAAAGTGTAGTTTCATCACATTCATCATACCACAGCTCGTGATGCTCCTCTTTCCTACCTATTGTTTTCATATCGAAGATGTCAGGGACACAACATCACATGTGCATCTTGCTCATTTTGTCCATTTCACCCTGGCTTTTTGGCAGAAAAATACCAATTGGAGCAAAGATTAATCCAAATCCAAACATCCAGTTTAAACAGTTTAGTAACGTCTCATCTAAGTAGAAATAACTCTTCAAGTATTGTCAATTTAAGGCATTTCATGAATATCCAACATTTCAAGCAATTTCAGAAGTTTCTCTTAAGTTCAAACTAGCTCTTCATAACAACAACTCTGAAGAAGGTATGAGCAGCTGGGAGTTTAACTACATGATCCAAATAGAGGTTTGGCAAAGCAGTTGAAGTGAAAAGGGCTGATATGAGGCCCTTTCTTGCCAGCGACATATTCACTAGTAAAACAGAGGTGGAAAATGAGCCCTTTAAAACGGGTCGGCTGCCTGACATTATATATAGCTGTTAGCATAGCGGCCATAGTGAAGTTCCATTCTGCCAAGTGTCAACTTTTTCAGACATTACACAGCGGGAGTAAATTGCAGGTAATTCCGGGACTGTTCTCTGCTTCCAGGGTCATGTCAAAACTTTGTGCTGGAAAATTGAAAAACCTGAAGAGAAGAAAGCGCAGTGGAAATGTTGATTGGTCAAAGCTACTTTATGCCCACCATTTCCTCAAGGCTCAAAATGTGTCCGTTTTCATCTTGTCACTTTATCAAGACAGTGAGCCACATACAGATGTAGGATCTTAATTTGATCACTCTTTTGTTGATGTGGAGCTTCTGTTAAGAGTCAACTAGCTCCTCAACATCAACACTAGATCTTAAAACCAACCACAGTAAAAGTACATAATAGCATCTGATGAAATGTCAATGTAAATGTCATGCACTTGAACTAAATTTGTTCAGTTTCAACATCTCAACCCCTTTCACTGAAGTTAATTACTAAACATACAGCACTTTGAAATTGCTTGACATTTAACAAGTGGATATTCTGCTATTGAAAGGAAAGGCCATGAATGGAAGCAGGTGAGGCGTAGGAATCCTGCAGGTTGACTATGGTTTCAGTTTTAGACTTCGAGCCTCTACAGCCTGCATAAACCTCTGACATCAGCCCACATGACTTGAGGAGAATATAGTTCCTGACATAGGGGAGATGCGATCACCTCCAACCAAATCCAGCACCCAAGCGTGCCTGCTCCCCACTCTGGGATGACATCCGACACCACATTTGTAGTATTTCCCTCACCCTACATCAACAGTCAACACACCACTGAATAGTTAGGCTAGGTGATACATTTAACTCTCTTTGAGGCACACCAACTATACTGACGAAATACATCCATCATCCAAATGAAGCCATCTTAGCCAGAAGAATAAAACACTTGGCCATTTTGGCCCCAGCTGAACGTGTATTACTTACGGCGATATGACATAAGGCTTAACAATTGTCCATTCATCACGCAGTGTCATGCCAGGTTATGTCATGTTGTCCATTACTCAGTGACTCCTGCTGAACTCTCTGGAGGCCCTGTCTGTTAGGCAATGCGCTCAGCGGGGAGACGGCCTGTCCGCTTCAGTCTTCAGCCTCTAGTAACCAGAGAGCAGGAACCCCGGAGTGATACGGTAACAAGCACTTTGTCTTTGAAATATTCAATAAGATACCCTCCTCCTCCTCCTCCCCGTTGAGGAGGTAGGGTTGGGAGCTGGCAGAAAAGACTCTGGTCTGGTAAGTGAGCCACATCTGGAGCAATTCACACTGAAATGGCTATTTCCCATTCCCTGCTGTCCACTCCACATAGCACAAGTCTGGAGCGTGGAGAGCCGCTGGTCTTTCAGACTCAGCATGTCAGGACTATGAAAGGCTATTCTATTGTGCACCTAATCTCTCAAAGCGCTGACATGTTTTGTGTTCTTTATTATCTTCAGCTGCCCAGGATCTAACCAAAGCATGACATCTGGAGCTCTTTCATGAATGCATCTACATATCCAGTTAGATCAGCAGCATGCCTCACCAAATCATTTCACTGTACCGCAACACAACAGCCCATAGTAGCAGAACTGACTACACACTGCATGTGGAACATCATCCTTTAATTACCTAGATTTTATATACAATACATGAAAGCTAGCATTAGATCTAATAGAGGACTAGCGTAGATTCTGCAATATGGTGGGTTTTATTCAAATACTGTACACGGTTCAGTGAGGTCAACAGTTTAAACTGGGTGTTGGTTCATCTCTTCTCATTCTGTTGAAAAGGTCACCGATTAAAATATGTTGTGCTCACAGTTCTTCTATTCCCAGAAAAGTCTGTCACCCAAGTGATAAAACTGGGATAGATATTACAGACTCACAGTGGAATTTTTCTAGTATACAACTTGTGGTTGCCCTCAAGGATTGGGCTAACTCTCTTAAGACCACACCATGCAAATGTGGGATGGAAAGAAAGAGGAACAAATATTATATGGAAAAAGAGGCATCCTAAAGAAGAAGGGTGACGGCAGCACTTGATGGATACCCATTCTTAATGGATATTAGGATTCAGTGTTGAGGCCAGCCTCTGAACCACAGAGGCAGTAGAATGACTGAGGATGTGTCCCAAATGGCACCCTATTCCCTATACAGTGTACTACTTTTGACCAGGGCCCATAAGGCTCTGGTCAAAAGTAGTGCACTATGTAGGGAATAGGGCACAGGAGGTTGGTGGCACCTTAATTGGAGAGAATGGGCTCGTGGTAATGACTGGAGCGGAATCAGTGGAATGGCATAAAATACACCAAACGCAAGGTTTCCAGGTGTTTGATGCCATTCCATTTGCGCCGTTCCGGCCATTATTATGAGCCGTTCTGGAATAGGGGCCATTTGGGATGCATCCTGAGTGTCTTTCCAGGGGGACTCAGCAGGGTATGGAGCCTCATCACCTGTCACAGGTTGTTCAGGGCACGGATGGAAACCTAGACAATCATGGATGATGATAGAAGTGATTCATCTAGCATTTTAAACCGGGTAGTTTGCCTCCTGGATTCTGATTGGCTGAAAGCCGTGGTATATTTTTACATTTACATTTTAGTCATTTAGCAGACGCTCTTATCCAGAGCGACTTACATTTAGTGAGTGCATACATTTTTCATACTGTATATCAGACAATATACCATGGGTATGAGAGAGAACTACGTGTTTACTGTTCTATTGATGTTAGTAACCAGTTTATACTAGCAATAAGGCACCTCAGGGATTTGTGGTATATGGCCAATATACCACAGCTAAGGACTGTATCTCCGCGTTGCGTGGTGCCTAAGAACCGCCCTTAGCATGGTATATTGGCCTTATACCACACCTCTCGGGCCTTATTGCTTAATGAGACATCCATAATAATCCCCCATTACAGTAGATTAGCTAAGTGTTGAAGGCAGGGAGTGCTTTGCGAAATCCACATCAGTAGTCATGTACACTCATGGCCATTCATTAAAGTTAAATATTACTCAATATCTCATAATCTTTGGAGTGTATGCATAATGTATGTGTATGCATAATGTATGATTTATCCTTATCTGCTGAGAGAAAAAAACGTTATTATCTGAAACAATGATTCAGATTAACTGGCGGAGAAAACAAACAAATTAACTTTATCTAACTGGAGTTGGTATTTCAACCCTCTCAACTCTTGTGGACTGGTGATGAACTGGATAGCTATTTTCTGGACAGGGGACAGACTTTCAACTTGATTGCTTGAGGCAGGAAATAATGGGTAACACTGAACATTAAGTTGCTCTTATACTGTAATTACTACATTGTTGTTACATAGTACTGCATTGCTTTGTAATTGCAGAAAGTGTAGTGGTTTTTGTTATTACATGACCAACATGAACAACAGGTTTTTATACAATATTGTTAGTAGTTTAATTAATTAGCATCCATTCACACGCCTCTCAGCAAAAATACACTGATGAATATAGCCACTAAACATATAGTTGAATACATGTTACTAAACCAATAGCAGACCCCAAAACAAAGATAATGAATGCTTTATATAATGGGTCTTATTCAGGCATGAAATGTTGAATAATAACAATTCCGATATGTAGGGTGACCCGAGCCTTGCCGGGTTACTGTCTGAAACAGCAGAATTCGACAGAATGATTCAACAATGAGGGGCATCTAAAATCAGCTGAACTATTCAACTGACTGATGTCAGTCCCTGTTAAACAGCATCTGACATGAGCACGAGGTCAAAACAATCACAACAAACCAGATAAAAAAGGGCCTTTTGCAAGCAGCAGCACACAGTCTGGGCCGGCTTCCCAAATGGCAACCCTATTCTCTACATAATGCACTACTTTTGACCAGAGCCCTATGGCCCCTAGTCAAAAGTAGTGCACTAAATTGGTAATAGGGTGCCATTTGGAACGCAAACTGGCTGTGTTTCTGCTGAGACTCAGACTATAAAAGCAGCATTTGTTCCAATGATCACACAAACAATGCAGCCTTCTTCCTCTAGGGTCAACAGTCACGGTCTCACAATAACAGAGGTGAACAGAGCCTTAATTGATTACATCTATACCAACATACACGCAAGAGTATGAAAATGTATGCACTCACTAACTGTAAGTCGCTCTGGATAAGAGTGTCTGCTAAATGACTAAAATGTAAAAATGTAAAATGTAAGAGTGAGGGGTAGCAACTCTCGAGGAGTCGGACACAATTCAAACAAACATCGTTGTTGTTGTTGAACCCACAAGCTTTGCTCCATCTCCTATAGACTCCAATAAGACGTTTGTGATTGTCTCCCTTTGTGGCCCGCACAAAAACATCCTCCTCACCATTTGTGCAAGAGCAACACCACATTCTCCAAACATGAACACTCGCACAAAGAAGGTTTTTATATTCAGCCTTTGCTGCAATACCTCATGATACATTTTTTATTTTTTATTAAGTGAATTCTTTCAATAGATGTCAGCTGTTGCGAGTGTGGCTTGGTTATGTGAATCACGAGGAGCATCGCATAGTGCATCTGACCTGGGAGTGGCAGAGGCAGAGACAGAGACCGAGAGAGACCGAGAGAGAGAGAGAAGAAGCACACAGACTCAGAGTATAGGCTGGTAGTATAACATGACCTCAAATATCACCACCACCACCTAGTGAGCTAGAGTCTTAGAAAAAAGGGTTCCAAAAGGGTTCTTCGGCTGTCCCCATAGGAGAACCCTTTTTGGTTCCAGGTAGAACCCTTTTGGGTTACATGTAGAACCCTCTGTGGAAAGGGTTCTACATGGAATCCGAAAGGTTTCTATCTGGAACCAAAAGGATTTTACCTAGCTTCAAAGGGTTATTCTATAGGGACAGCCAAAGAACCCTTTTTGGTTCTAGATAGCACCTTTTCTTTCAAAGAATATACAGTACAGTGTATGTCAACTAGGTATGGACTGATGCCTGTAGAATATAAAGAGCTACAGACATGCAGAGAGCTAGCCTCTAAAGCAAATACAAGTGGTTAGATATTCTAGGTACTCTGACGTTGTTGATGATTCTTTGTCAATCTATTGACACCATTGGTGACCAGATACAATACTTTTCAACAGAAGAGAAAGTATTGAGAAGCATTGGAAGAGAACCACAGAGAGAAACAATTCCTTACAATAACCAAAAGGCTATTTTGAACACAGTGATGCACACCAAAGAGAGCAAGTCACCAACTGGACCAAAAGTGATTGGGTAAATAGGTAGAACTGAACAAATAAGTATTTCATGCAGTTGTCAATCAAATCTCCATAGCAAATGCACAAACACAAAAGCAACCCATTGGTTCAGCTGCCCTAACAACTATTCTTTGTCTATGCCTTCATGTACATGGTGAGAGATTTGTGAGACATAAGAGACCAGTATGTTCTTATCATATGCAAGTGTCCAGAGGCAGTTGCACTGGTCTCAGCCACACGGGTGCTAGTCTACTTCTGCATATGCCCTTGTAAATGTCTTCCCAAGCAAGGCAACAGAGTAGCTATATCTGTTTTGTGAAGTGTGATAATGGCACAGCGGATTATTCCTGTATGGTTTGAGTTATTTGGATGAGCAACATCAGCTCAAGAAATACATTCACTCAGGTGATATTGATTATGAAATAATTGTACCTCTAAAATGTTGTGGATACCTTCTCTCATTCCTATGCTGCGTTTAGTTCAGATATTTGTGCACATTCCCAGAGGTGCATTTTAAATGAATGCTTGAAATGAAAACGTAGAAACCGTCAAAAATATCGAGTAGGCTAGGCATCTCTGAAATAGTAGGGAACAGTTTTCCTGCTATCCTGAATGGGACAGTGAGTGATTAGAGTGAGAAATGTAGTCAATAGTGTGCGCTTGTGGCAAGACACTCAACTTTCCCTGTTCCCTACACTGTAATACTGAAAATAAATGACCGTTAACTGAACTTCAAACTGACACGCCTTGCACTTTTCCTTTGAGTAACCTAGCATCAATCTGCCCTAACATGCTTTGCCTTGATTAGCATGAATCCAGAAAACGGCTATGTATGGGACACGTGAACTAGTTTAGCTGAAATTAAAACATGAAGACGTTAACAGTATGAACAAACCACAAGAATAGCCAATCCCAAATACATTTATTTTATGTTAGATACACCTATTATAATTTAAAGCGACATCTTAAGGGACGAGTGAGTCACCTCTCTCTCTCGTGGCCAAAAGGTGGTTTTGTTTCAGAATTGGTGCAGAACTGTAAAACAATCAATCTATAGGCTACGTGATTTGAAAATTGAACAAATTATAATCAATGCCAATGACAAGTATAGACTGTTAGACTAGGTAAGGACATTTAATACAGTCGTGAGTTTAAACCTAAATAAACGTGAGAAAATAAAGATGTAGTAGGGAAGTGCATGAATCTCCCGCCCCTCAGCGACCTCGCATTCCTCAGATTCCCCACACACTACCTATTACTTATCTACGGGTGCATTTCGATCACCGAGTCTCAAGGGCGATTTTATACAAAGTAACTCATAGTCCTACAAAAAGTAGAACTTCGTGTAACGTCCACATGATACAATAATGGACAAATCAAAAGTTTCGGCTACAATGTATCAAAGCGCACCTAAACGCGACATTCACCACCCAGTGAAGGTCCCTCAGAGGTGTAACGTTACGTGGTAGTGAATCAGTCACAAGAGAAAGATTAGTGTGCATTAGCTAAGATCCTTGCTTGCTATGTAAAGGCTGGCTTTAATTCCTAAGGTTTAAAAATGAATTTATGACTGGAATCAGAGCTCGTCTAGTGCAGACCTTTAGCCAACAGATGCTTTAATTTGTACAGATATTCTAATAGATTTAGAATGAATGAAAGCAAGTCTGTACCTTGAGGAGGAGTATTATTGTGATCGCTGTGTTTTGGCGTGGATCCACATTGGAACATGTAACTTCATCGAAGTAGCACCTCTACAAGTCCGCTCCTAGTCCCATGCATGCGGAGCAGTGATACTCGCCTCCATAGTGAGGAACAAGACCTCTTCTTCGCTCTCTGCTTCCACTCGAAAGGAATACGAGTATGCATGACGTCACATCACTGTAGGTTAGCTTCAGTCTTCATTGCGTCTAGTTTGGAAAAGAGGGCGTTTCATCGGAGACTCGCATTGTTGAATAGACCAATGGTAAGGGAAAAATCGTTTCCTTGGTTACACATTTTGTCAACCAAATAAATGTTATGCTGTGGAGGTGACCATAATAAGGTAGGATACAGTAAAGGCTAATCATGTAGTAGACTAAAGTGTTTACCGATGTCTGTCCCGTTATGTAGGCTACTTATTAATTGTTTTATACAGTAGGCTAAAAGCGACGTAAAACATTAATTTATCTTCATCGTGAGTTGGCCTAATAAATATAATCCATATGGTCCAGGTGTAGGCTTGTGAGCAGTTCACAGCCTGGTGTAGACTAAGCTACTTTTTTCCCCCTGTACATGTAGGCCCTGCTAGTGTCAAATCACTTTGAAACGCAGAGGTTGAGAGCAGTTCATGACGCGACTACATAGAATTGGCTTTATTGGGTGATGTTCCAATTTATTGCAGAATAGGCCTATAATACAGAGCTCCAATGCAAAAAAATATTAGCGTAGCGTAGGCTACAGACGTGATGCATACACGTTCTAATGAGACAAACGTTCTAGTGAGACGGTAGATATTTAGATCTTTCCTGGGACTAGTAGGCTATACCACCTCTAGCCTTTTGGGGGCCCTAAATTACATTTGGTGCTCCCCGCCACCTCGCGGCCATAGGGGGGTGATATACTTTTGGAGTTTTAAAGCTAATTTTCTGCTATTCTAAACATTTGACCATGACTAATGCCATGTTCATATGATATCTATGTGAGAGTGACTAACAAAATCAATGGGGGACCCCTGGAGGTCAGGGCCCCTGAGCACATGCCCTGCATGCCCGGTTGGTAATTTGGTGATTATTAGGCCTACTACAAGGGTTAGATAGCTGGCTAGACTACCTTACCTAGCAATCCCAAAAAATGTTAGCTGACATGGGCTAATTAAGTGACTGAAATAACAACTGGAAAACTTCTGATGCACTACAACATTTCGAAATTGCACCTTTTTAACTTCTATTTCTAACTTTCAACAGTCAATTGAGACCCAGGCTGAGTGCCCCTAGTGGCCGCGGGGCCCTACGCGCAGCACGTGGTCTGCTTAAAGGAAGAGTCGACACTGAGTGTAAAGTACCATTTGCTCTCTCCTCTCACCTGTGCTAACGCTTCGATCCAGTCACCTGTGTACCCATGTGATCAGTGGTATATAGCCCTGCCAAAATGGCTCACAATCTGCAGGGTCATTGATATGGACATTGATTATTTTTAATAAAAAATATCTTCCACACTTTAGGTAGCCTTGGAATTAATCCAATGTAGAGAAACCTCAAGACATACACTTCAGCATGAAGAAAAGGATAATCAAATGAATTAAGAATAAATTATTATTCTATTTTGCTCTTTCCTCAACACCCTCCCACAGTCCTACCATGTCAAATTGATTTAATCTTTAATTAAAGAACATTTGATGTCAGTCTTCAACTGTTCTGCCTGTGGCTAGGGAACCCTGACCTTTTCACCGGACGTGCTACCTTGTCCCTGACCTGCTGTTTTCGACTCTCTCTCTCTCTACTGCATCTGCTGTCCCGACCTCTGAATGCTCGGCTATGAAAAGCCAACTGACATTTAATCCTGAGGTACTGACCTGTTGCACCCTCTACAACCACTGATTATTATTTGACCCTGCTGGTCATCTATGAACGTTTGAACATCTTGAAGAACAATCTGGCCTTAATGGCCATGTTCTCTTATAATGTCTACCCGGCAGAGCCAGAAGAGGACTGGCCACCCCTCAGAGCCTGGTTCCTCTCTAGGTTTCTTCCTAGGTTCCTGCCTTTCTAGGGAGTTTTTCCTAGCCACTGTGCTTCGACATCTGCATTGCTTGCTGTTTGGGGTTTTAGGCTGGGTTTCTGTATAGCACTTTGTGACATCTGCTGATACATTTGATTGATTGATTGATTGATTCAGCTGAGACATTTTGTTTGTGCATTTGTCAGTTTTTCTTATGTTATGTTATGATATGATTAATTCACTTTTATTTAGTATCACTTACCATAATTAACCTCACAATAATTACATTTACATTTTAGTCATTTAGCAGACACTCTTTTCCAGCGCGACAATTATTATATTATAAGTAATTTACATGATCAATTCAAAATGTATGTAGGAGGATATTCCACATTAGATAAACCCAATAAATATTCTAGCATGTCTCTTTACAGTAACACAGTGTATCATCTGTCGTTAACTTTCAGACACTTTGAAGAGCTAATGAGAATTCATAGGTTATTTCTATAACCTCTTAGACCCTGAATGTTGAATATGCTGTTTTGGGAGAAATTTAGTGATAGTGGTTTTCTCCATTAAATTCTTCAATGTACATTTTAATCCTTTGAATAAGCTGATCAAAGCAACAGCAGGAATGTGATGAGGTTGTGTGGTGACCTTTCTGTCAAACTTTAAAGAACCTTCTATTTACATATTAATGTTTTCCCCTTGGCTGATGTTACTTGCTAAAATTATGTGATTACAATGGTGTAATATTACATAACATATTACTACCATGTTGTTAAGAGATAATTATATAACTGTGTTACAATTACACATGTATACAGGCAAATTCATGTAAAGCGTTACCCCAAATTCCTTGTTTAAAATCATTTACATTTTAAATTTTAGTCATTTAGCAGACGCTCTTATCCAGAGCGACTTACAATTTACAATGAAATCACATGTACTATTGATCAACAGATGTGAAGCGATGAGTGGAAGAGACCTACATGGCTTTATAACCAATTGCCGAACAGAAGATTTAGGTAAGTCAGCTCAGCTCCAATCCAAACCATTGCTGACTGCTTCACTGCTCTTTCCTCTAGACTCACTGACTTCTTAAGAGATGGCTGAATCTCATAACACAGGGACTTCAGGTCAAATTCTGCTGCTCTCTTAAGCAAATTTGACCTGAAGTCCTTGTGTAATGAGATTCAGCCATCTCAACCAAGACCTTTATGCCTGCGTTGTCAGTGGCAGCATTGCTTGTGTTTATTCACCTGTCTCCTGGAGTCACAGCTGAACTAATCAGGACCTGTCTGTCTGGCATGACCAGTTTGTTTCCTTCCTTCTTTCTACTCCCTATATAGGACATCTCTAATCATGAAGTCTGCATCCTAAATGACACCCTTTTCCCTATGTAGTGCACTACATTGCATCCTAAATGGCACCCTTTTCCCTATGTAGTGCACTACATTGGCAATTGGATGCCATTTGGGATGCACACAAAGACGCACATCAGAGCGTTATAGGACAGTGGATGTGCCATTTCCACCTCACTTCTTCTGCTCTGTCATCAAGAGAAATAATTGAGAATTGACAGTTGTTTGAATGATTGACAGTTCATGCACTTTTCACATGCTCAATGCTTCCTAGAACACATCTATATTGTATATTTGATGCTTTCTTTCATTGATATAGAAAAACTGACTCTACGGATGAAGGATGGACTTGGAAGCTCAAAGTATAAACCGGCTGAATATGAGAAACTACATGCCATAGTTGATGCCAAACGACTGCAGTCTGCACACATCGCTCAAAAGGTAGATATTCTTGATTTTTTACTCTGAGACGGTTTTGGAATATATGGCCTGGGCCCGAATCCACATAGCATCTCAAAGTAGGAGTGCTGATCTAGGATCTGTCCATATAATCTTATTCATTACTATCTAAAAGGCTAGACTAATCCTAGATCAGCACTCCTGCACAGATGCTTTATGGATACAGGTCCTGGTTAGTAGTCTATACTATACCAGAAGCAAAGTGTTGAAGAATGTATGAAGTCTAAGATTGAATTTTGTATGATATATATTTAGTAATTCCAAAGTACGGTATGTTCTTGAACATCCTTAGGTGCAAGCTACCACGTTCATGAAGCAATTCAGCTGTTCTTTTAGGCAACATAACATGAACAACTCGCATACTAATTATGTATGTGCAACTTGCAGTTGATGGGTGACAGACCTGTTCAAATAATGGGCCGGTAAAAGACTGAGACAGTGCATGCATGCCTCTGCATGATATCTGCACATCATTTCCTTCTGAGGACATATTTATATAGAGTTGTTGTTCTTCCTCAAATGAGTAGCCATGAGCTCTTTATTAATCATAATCCAGTTTAAGATGCATTCAAAATTTGAAGATCATGGGCATACACACACGCACAAGCGTGCGCTCACACACAAACACACATACACGCACACACACACCCTGTCCAATGATCCGGAGGAAGGGATTTACTACAAAACAGCAGACCATTACGTAACCTATATGGGCTCTCCAAAAAATATCAAATTAAAGAAGAATATCAACATTATAAAGAATTGGATTAGCTGTTTGAATATTCATGAGTCTGCAGGAGGATCAACCATAAAGCTGTTTGAAGTTCTCGTCTCTCTGCATCCTAGCACTGTGAGAAGTTAACCCTAGGGGCCATGGGGATTATGCTTGTAGACCTGCAGTGTTTTAATTGGTAAACTGTGGCAGCAGCTTTTTAGTGTCTTATTACGGTTGCCCATGGCTCGCTCCAATTCAGCTCCCTGCATGGACCAGATAAGGCAACCAGTGTTTGCATACGCCCGCCCCGCTGAAAGGCAGGCTTTCTGTTGTGGATTTCCCAACGGTGATAGAGGGGAAATAAATGACTGTGAGTTGCCGCAGGATGTGATCAAATGATTGGTTCTCCAGTAAGAGAGTGTGAGTGTCCTGGATACTGAGGCCTTAAATCTTTGCAGGAGGGATCCTGATAAGATCCCGATAAGATCCCTAGGTCAACACATAGTAAAGGGAGAATTCACATCCTACTTTAATGGATGGAGTTTCTAGCAGGGCAATCGAGAGCAGTGGTTTGCCTCTGTTTATAGGTATGTTTTCTTCTTTTTTATAACGGAAAAGTCAAATAAATGAAAGTAGACTAAGATACTCACCCCTAATTATTTTCCCACCAGAAACACACCTTATGTATACTGAACAAAAATATAAACGCAACATGTAAAATATTGGTCCCATGTTTCATGAGGTGAAATAAAAGATCCCAGAGATGTTCCATATGCACAAAAAGCTTATTTCTCTCATATTTTGTGCACACATTTGTTTATATCCCTGTTAGTGAGCATTTCTCCTTTGCCAAGATAATCCATCCACTTGACAGGTGTGGCATATCAAGAAGCTGATTAAGCAGCTTGATCATTACACAGGTGCACGTTGTGCAGGGGACAATAAAAGGCCACTCTAAAATGTGCAGTTTTGTCACTGTCACGCGACGTGTATGCGGTCAGCGAAGTCAAACGCAGGACACAGAGCGGCTGACAACGTACTTTACTGAACACAGTAAATAACGTACAAAAACAACAAACCTCCAAACAGGGAGGAAAACACAATACCCGTACACAAAGCAACTGCCGGAATGACAAAGAACAATCACACACAATAACCAATGAGAGACAGGGGGTAATATAGGGAATACAATACAACATAATGGGAAACAGGTGTAAACAATAAAGACAAAACAAGACAAACACCGAAACATCGATCGGCAGTAGCTAGTACTCCGGGGACGACGAACGCCGAAGCCTGCCCGAGCAAGGAGGAGGAGCAGCCTCGGCTGAATCCGTGACAGTACCCCCCTTGACGGCGGCTCCAGCCGTGCCGACCCCGGCCTCGGGACGGCCAGGAGGAGCGGAGCAGGGCGAGTCGGATAACTCCGGTGGAAATCCCTCAACAGGGAGGGATCTAGGATGTCCCTCCTAGGGACCCAGCACCGTTCCTCCGGACCGTACCCCTCCCACTCCACGAGATACTGCAGACCCCCCATCCGACGCCTCGATTCCAAGATGGAACGGACTGAGTACGCCAGAGCCCCCTCGATGTCTAGTGAGGGTGGAGGAGCCTCTCGTACCTCATTCTCCTGGAGTGGACCAGCTACCACCGGCCTGAGGAGAGACACATGGAACGAGGGGTTAATGCGGTAATTAATGGGCAGTTGTAACCTATAACATACCTCGTTCAATCTCCTCAGGACTTTAAATGGCCCCACAAACCGCCGACCCAGCTTCCGGCAGGGCAGGCGAAGGGGCAGGTTTCAGGTCGAGAACCAGACCCGATCTCCCGGTGCATACACCGGAGCCTCACTGCGGTGGCGATCGGCGCTCGCCTTTTGCCGCCTGATAGCCCGCTGCAGATGGACATGCGCAGCGTTCCATGTTTCCTCAGAGCGCCGAAACCACTCATCCACCGCAGGGGCTTCGATCTGGCTCTGATGCCAGGGTGCCAGGACCGGCTGATAACCCAGCACACACTGAAAAGGCGTAAGATTAGTGGAGGAGTGGCGGAGTGAGTTTTGGGCTATACCCCGACCACTCCTCCTGCCGGTCCTGGCAATAGGACCTCAGAAACCTACCCACATCCTGGTTTACTCTCTCCACCTGCCCATTACTCTCAGGGTGAAAACCTGAGGTAAGGCTAATCGAGACCCCCAGACGTTCCATAAACGCCCTCCAGACTCTAGAGGTGAACTGGGGACCCCGATCAGACACTATATCCTCAGGCACCCCGTAGTGCCGGAAGACGTGAGTAAACAGGGCGTCGGCAGTCTGTAGGGCTGTAGGGAGACCTGGCATAGGAATGAGACGGCAGGCCTTAGAAAACCGATCCACAACGACCAAGATCGAGGTGTTCCCCTGGGAGGGGGGAAGGTCCGTGACAAAATCCACCGATAGGTGAGACCACGGCCGTTGTGGAACGGGTAGGGGTTGTAACTTCCCTCTGGGCAGGTGTCTAGGCGCCTTACACTGGGCGCACACCGAGCAGGAGGAAACGTAAACCCTCACGTCCCTAGCTAAAGTGGGCCACCAGTACTTCCCACTAAGGCAGTGCACTGTCCGACCAATACCAGGATGACCAGAGGAGGGTGACGTGTGAGCCCAATATATCAGTCGATCACGAACCTCGAGCGGCACGTACTTCTGTCCCTCTGGACACTGTGGGGGAGTAGGGTCGGCACGTAACGCCCGCTCGATGTCCGCATCGACCTCCCACACCACCGGTGCCACCAGACAAGACTCTGGAAGTATGGGAGTGGGCTCAATGGACCTCTCCTCTGTGTCATATCGTCGGGACAGGGCGTCTGCCTTAGCGTTCTGTGACCCTGGTCTATAAGTGAGCTTAAATACAAATCGGGTAAGAAACATGGCCCACCTAGCCTGGTGATGGTTCAGTCTCCTCGCTGCCCGGATGTACTCCAGGTTACGATGGTCAGTCAGAATGAGAAAAGGGTGTTTAGCCCCCTCAAGCCAACGCCTCCACACCTTCAGGGCTTGGACCACCGCTAGCAGCTCCCTGTCCCCCACATCATAATTGCGCTCCGCCGGACTGAGCTTCTTAGAATAGAAAGCACAGGGGCGGAGTTTTGGTGGCGTGCCCGAGCGCTGAGACAGTATAGCACCGATCCCCGCCTCGGACGCATCCACCTCAACTTGGAACGCCAAAGAGGGATCCGGATGTGCCAGCACCGGAGCCGAGGTGAACAGGTCCTTCAGATGTCTAAACGCCCTGTCCGCCTCATCCGACCACCGCAGACGCACCGGGCCCCCCTTTAGCAGGGAGGTGATGGGAGCTGCTACCTGTCCAAAGCCCCGGATAAACCTCCGGTAGTAATTGGCAAAACCCAAAAACCGCTGCACCTCCTTCACCGTGGTGGGAGTCTGCCAATTACACACGGCTGAAACGCGGTCAATCTCCATCTCCACCCCTGACGCGGACAACCGATGTCCCAGGAAGGAGATGGACTCCTGGAAGAACATACATTTCTCCGCCTTCGCATACAGGTCATGCTCCAACAGTCTACCAAGCACCCGACGCACCAGGGACACATGCTCGGCTCGTGTAGCGGAGTATATTAGAATGTCATCAATATACACCACTACACCCTGTCCATGCAAATCCCGGAAAATCTCGGTCCACAAACGATTGGAAGACTGAAGGAGCATTCATTAAACCGTATGGCATGACGAGGTACTCATAGTGACCCGAGGTGGTACTGAATGCTGTCTTCCACTCATCTCCCTCCCTAATGCGCACCAGGTTGTACGCGCTCATGAGATCCAATTTTGTGAAGAATCGCGCCCCGTGTAATGACTCCGTCATACTAGCAATCAGAGGGAGAGGATAGCTGTATTTGATTGTAATCTGATTGAGACCACGGTAATCAATACACGGGCGTAAACCCCCATCCTTCTTCTTCACAAAAAGAAACTTGAGGACGCAGGGGAAGTGGACGATCGTATGTATCCCTGTCTCAGAGATTCGGTGAAGTATGTCTCCATAGCCGCCGTCTCCTCCTGAGACAGAGGATACACATGACTATGAGGAAGCGCAGCGCCTACCTGGAGGTCTATCGCACAATCCCCCTGTCGATGAGGTGGTAATTGAGTCACCTTCTTTTTACAGAAGGCGAGTGCCAAATCGGCATACTCAGGAGGATTGTGCATGGTGGGAACTTGGTTCGGGCTTTCCACCGTCGTTGCCCCTACGGAAACACCTACACACCGCCCGACACACTGATCAGACCATCCCTTGAGAGCCCTCTGTTGCCATGAAATGTTGGGGTCATGAGATGTTAACCAGGGAAGCCCCAACACCATGGGAAACGCAGGAGAGTCAATCAAATATAACCGTATAATCTCCTCATGGCCCTCCTGCGTCTTCATCTTAAGTGGCGCTGTGACCTCCCTAATCAATCCCGACCCCAAAGGGCGGCTATCTAGGGCATGGATGGGGAAGGGCACATCAACTGGTACAATAGGAATCCCTAACTTATACGTGAACCGGCGATCAATAAAATTCCCAGCTGCGCCTGAATCTACTAGCGCCTTATGCTGGGAGTGAGGAGAAACCTCGGGAAACACAACTTTAATACACATATGTGCAACAGAGAGCTCTGGGTGAGTTGGGTGCTTACTCACCTGGAATGACTCATCAGTGCGCTGCCTACTGCCTCGATTCCTAGGAGACCCTCCCCAGCACCGACCCGCAGTGTGTCCTCTGCGGCCACAGTTGGTGCAGGGGATGGCCTCTCTCCTGGTCTCTCTCCTGGTCTCCCTAGCACCAGCACCCCCGAGCTCCATAGGGTTCGGCTCGGAAGTGCTGGGGGATGGAATGGACGGCCCCGACTCCGGACGTCCGAGGGTAGCCAACAGGGTATCTAGGCGAATCGACATGTCCACCAGCTGATCGAAGCTTAGGTTGGTGTCCCTGCAGGCCAATTCCCGACGCACGTCCTCCCTCAGGCTGCACCTGTAGTGGTCGATGAGGGCCCTCTCATTCCATCCCGTGTTGGCAGCCAGAGTCCGGAAGTCCAGTGCGAACTCCTGCGCGCTCCTCTTCCCCTGTCTGAGGTGGAACAGACGCTCACCTAGTTGACTGAACTCTGCATAGTTGACTGTAGTGGCGTCTATTCCCCCCCACTCGGCGTTGGCCCACTCCAGCGCCTTGCCGGACAGACAGGAGATGAGGGCGGACACGCTCTCGTATCCCGAGGGCACTGGGTGGATGGTTGCCAGGTAGAGTTCCACTTGGAGCAGGAAACCCTGACACCCGGCCGCTGTGCCATCATAAGCCCTCGGGAGCGAGAGCCGAATCCCACTGGACCCCGGAGGTGAAGCGATGGGTATAGCTGATGGTGGTGGTATCGTCGGAGGAGGTGTGGGCAAACCTCCTCTTTCCCATCGCTCCATGGTGTTCACCACCGTTCCATGCGCGGTGCCGAGAGCCTGGATCATGGCCGCTTGTTGTGCTACGCGCTCCTCCATTGATCCAGCTGGCACCGCCGCTCCTGCTGACTCCATGTCTAGGTGTGTGATTCTGTCACGCGACGTGTATGCGGTCAGCGAAGTCAAACGCAGGACACAGAGCGGCTGGCAACGTACTTTACTGAACACAGTAAATAACGTACAAAAACAACAAACCTCCAAACAGGGAGGAAAACACAATACCCGTACACAAAGCAACTGCCGGAATGACAAAGAACAATCACACACAATAACCAATGAGAGACAGGGGGTAATATAGGGAATACAATACAACATAATGGGAAACAGGTGTAAACAATAAAGACAAGACAAACACTGAAACATCGATCGGCAGTAGCTAGTACTCCGGGGACGACGAACGCCGAAGCCTGCCCGAGCAAGGAGGAGGAGCAGCCTCGGCTGAATCCGTGTTGTTCAGCTAGGAACATAGAGCATTAAGGAGAACACTCCTTTTTGGTCATGTTTTATACCTCATGTATTACTCATATACTGGGTCCCAAATGGCACCCTATTCCCTACATAGTGCAGTATATTTGACCAGAGGCCTACTAATTTTACCCATAGGTCCTGCTAAAAAAAGAATATAAAGTGGATACAGTGAATACAGAATAAAGTGCACTTTATAGGGAATAGTGTGCCTTTTGGGACGCAGCCATAATCGACCATGATTGCGTTCTATGCTTTGGTCATGACTGGTCACAATGATATCAGTGATTATATGATAATGCTAACATAATGATATCATGTTATCATAAACTTGTGAGAGATTATTGATAATGATCACAGTGTTCCACAGTTAGCTATAGGCTGATATAAGATCTGTCTTTCAGGTGAAGAGGACTCTCCGCGCAGCCAAGGAGACCAAAGAGAGCTCCCTACTGAGGCAGCACAGACAGGTGTGGAGTAGAGAGAACATCAAACTAGCCAATGCAGGGTAAGAAACCCCTCCCAGCATACCCATCACCAGAGAGCAAATTATACCATGGCATTCGGGGGATCTCTCTTTTTTCACAGGACCTCCTAATATTTAGTAAAGACGTCATTTAACATTAAGAATATGTATTACCTATCAATTTGGCATGAACACAACCAGTAATGATGTTTTCATCTTATTGTCAAACAAATCACTTCAAAAAGTAGGCTACCTGCGCATGTTCGTCCACTCCAAAATAATTCCAGCATCCAAACGTGCCATTTGATGAATACGAAACACCAAAAAGTGTAATGACATTCAGCGATTGTCATTGGGTCTACACTCTTGTAACCTGAATGAATTGATCTGTCTTGCTGACAAAATGACCTTTTTTGTAGAAAGAAAAGTTGGCACACCTGAAAAGGGGCTGAGATACGGGACTGTACCGGGATGTGCAGCCACATGAGGAAAAATGGTTTAAACCATGACACAGAGGTTGGGGTCTTTGTTTAAACAAAGAGGTGAATGGTTAAATTAGCATTATTTAGAGACCCCCCCCCAAAGTTTGACTTTGTTGCATTGGGGGGGGGCTCATGTCCCATTCAGGGGATCCATTACCATGAACCACTACACCAAATACTGTACTGTAGTCTGGACCCACCCTACTCGGCCAACAGGTCAACAAGCACCTCCCCAAGATAACATACATTAAAATAAGCCCCTGTAAAATGGGAGATGGGTGATTCAAGATGGCTTTCCGTGACCAAAGCAAGAAAGAAGGGAAGAAAGAGAGTGAGAACTAGAGAGGGAGGGGGTCTCAGTGCTAGCTGCTGTGGCGTTGCAGCAGATACTTTCCCTAGCTTGATGATGAGGCAGAGGAAGCAGAAGAATTGGGCTGCTGCGGCCCGCTGGTATCATGCGTTGTGAAGTGAGAAGGGCAGCGCTAGCTCTGGGGTGCATGCAGCCTGTTCTCGGGGTAATGACTTTCGGAAAGATCCAAGGTTAATGGTGTACACAAGCGTGGGTTCCTGTAATGAAGACAGATAGACAGGCCGCACCACGGCACCAGCACATATCCACTGAATTCATTAGTGTGCTGATGATGTAAGAGAGGTGAGAAATGTTTTGTTTCTTTAGTTACAATCCCATTAGATTTTAGCTGGGACTAATGGATGAGCATGCGCCACACACTGTGTGGATGTATCCCAAATGGCACCCTATTCTCTATGGGCCCTGGTCAAAAGTAGTCTACTTTATAGGGAATAGGGAGCCATTTGGGATGTGTTCAGTAGTGTTGGTACAGTATCACTATGCTTAATGAAATTCCCTTTGCTCTCTTTCCATGATGCAGGGAAAAGGCTGAAGCTGAGCTGCAAGGATTTCTGAGACCAAATGGTCTGGGAAGTAGAACAGACAAGGGCATACTCTCTGAGCTGCTGGACCACGGTACAGAACCCCTCTCAGTCCTGAGTGTATAGATACTGTTCTAGTCCCTATAGAGTGAGACAGTACCATGCTGACGCGTGTGTCTGTGCACGCATGCATGTTTGTGTTTGTGTGTGTGTGTGTGCGTACATGGTGTGTGTCATTAGAGCTGCTTCTAGAGAGTGAGCTGGAGGCGTTCAGGTGTGCCACTGTGGAGCCCATCTGGCAGCTGAGGGATGACTTGCAGTACAGACTGACTGAAGTCCAACACCAGCAGCACCACCAGCCTCCTCAGCTGGCAGACTGGGAGAAGGTACTCCACCAGGTACATAACAACATGGTTGTGGCCCAAAATGGCAGCCTATTTCCTATGTAGTGCACTACTTTTGACCAGGGCTCTGGTCAAAAGAAGTGAACTAAATAAGGGATAGGGTGTCATTTGGGACACAGCCCATGAACTGAGAGAGGAGCTGGGGAGCTCTGTGCTTCAGAAAGCTGCAGAGGAACTTACTTTTCTCCACTTTTCTCCAGCCCTTGACTTTGTTTGTGAAAACTGTGGTTCTGTTTTTTTACTCTCTCTCTCTCTCTCTCTCTCCTCTTTCTCTCTCTCTCTCTCTCCTCTTTCTCTCTCTCTCTTTCTCTCTCTCTCTCTTCTCTCTCTCCTCTCTCTCCTTTTACCCAGTGACCTGCCATGCTTAAGACCATTCGCTTAAAACCCTTAAGTGTTAGAAGGTAAACGATAATAACTAACTCAATACTACTCTACTGACTGGCACTGAACCGAAGCTCTCAACTACAGCTCCAAATAATTCTACACTTGTTGAAGTCTTGTTCTTTCCACTGAAAACAATGACGTGTGACTTCTCACTAGAATCTGATGTTTGGAGCAGTGCATACCACATTAGATGAATAATGTCATCATTCAAGCGAGAGCCATTCATTTTGGTTTAATAAACACAATCAGATATTATTGTGGAGATGAAATCCTGAGTGTGTTGTGAGTCACCTTTGTAAAAGTTTCTCTCCATTGGGTGTAATAATGCATTTGTCTACCTGTAATGCACTCTCCCTTTCATGAACCCAAATGATGCTGGTGGATGATATATTTGAACATGATTACTTTGGTAGTTACATTTAGATTGAATGGTTAAGCCTTAATTTCCTCACATTTCCTGTAGGTTTTTAATGACAACACGTGCAGCAGGAAGGAAAATCGAATGCTTTTCTTTGTGGTCTAGTATGTACTGTTTCACAATAGACTGATTTCCTCCCTCTGAGTGGCATCAACAATCAAACCTGTTAGAAACGGAAAGAGGGTTTAATTACTGATAAATTGCCATCAGTGAATTGCTCTGATTATATGATTCACTGTATTTGTCCACCAAGTAGAAGATAAAGCAAAACAATGGGAAAATTGAAATATTACATTTCTGTGGATTGTGTACTTTAACAGAGACATCAATTTCCACTTCCTCTCACAAAATATAATCAGATACAGAGCCCCTATACCATTATGGATATCAAAGGAGGGCAGACTGTTATTTCTTGGATATAGAAGAGAAAAGAGAAATGAAGTAATAATTCCTTCCTGAAACAGAGTTTGTTTGTGTTCAAAAATGTGTCTGTGAGGTCACCGTCTGTGTGAGTCTAAAGATCTTCTCGATACACGCACAGGTCAACTTTGTGAAGGACCAGCAGGATGCCATCAACGAAAAACTTCACACAGAATATCTGGCCATAGAGGAAGACATCCTGTCCCTGGGAGTGGAGGTACCTAGATGTCTCACCATTAGGGTTGCATAATTCTGATAACTTTCCACAAATTCCCTGGTTTTTCCAGAGATCATGGTGGGAGGATTCCTGATTTTCTCCTTATTCCCTCCTGATTCCTGGAATCTTGCAACCGGGAATTCCGGGAGGAAATTCCGAACATGTATCAACCCTATCAATTACCATCATGTTTGATTGTGCTGCCAACAAATCCATCCTTAAGGTTTCACAATGTCTTCCAAAAGACATAACCATATTGTCCTCTGCAGGAGAGTTCTACCAAGACTGCAGACTGTCTGGTTCAGGTAGACCAGGTTCCAGAGGAGGTTTTGTACTTAGACTGCCCCTACCCTGGACTGACAGCCTCCTTGATCCAGGAGTTCCAATCCCTGTCTGAGAAGTACCAGTCCAGATTGCAGAGTGTACAGGACCGCCTACAAGGACTGGATAGGTAAAGAACTGCACTGATCACAACTATAGTAGTCTCACCCTGAAGGTTGTATCCACTGGGCACAAACTGGTTGAATCGACATTGTTTCCACGGCAAAAAAATAAATAGTTAATGTAATGACGTTGAATCAACATGGAAAACGTATTGGATTTGCAAAAAAAGTAATCAACGTCAAGAAATGTCAAGAATCTTTTTCTTTGTTTCACCTTTTAACCTAAATCCAATGACATGGTTAAAAAATGTTTGATTTCACATTGAATTCACATTAGTTGACAACTCGATCAAATCAAATTGTATTTGTCACATGCGCCGAATACAACAGGTGTAGACCTTACCGTGAAATGCTTACTTACAAGCCCTTAACCAACAATGCAGTTCAAAAAATAGTGTTAAGAAAATAGTTGCTAAATAAAATTAAGTTAAAAATAAAATAAAAAGTAACAAATCAAGTCAAATCAAATTGTATTTGTCACATGCGCCGAATACAAAAGGTGTAGACCTTATAGTGAAATGCTTACTTACAAGCCCTTAACCAACAATGGGGGGGGGGAATGCAAATGGTCCGTGTGGCCATTTGATTAGCTGTTCAGGAGTCTTATGGCTTGGGGGTAGAAGATGTTAAGAAGCCTTTTGGACCTAGACTTGGCGCTCCGGTAAATAAAACATTAAAACAAATAACAAATCATTAAAGAGCAGCAGTAATATAACATTAGCGAGGCTATATACATTTGGGCCTTTCTCTGAAGGCCCAAATGTAAATCAAAACTAGATGTTGAAATTAGGTCTGTGTCCAGTGGGTAGTTCCTCCTGAGCTGAAAGAGTATATAACGGGGTGCTTGATAGCCCGCTATTTTGAATTGATATCTTGTTCAAAACTAATCAACGCAAAGCTCTAGTGTTTATGCAGAGAGATCCTGCCGTGTGACAAGACAATAGAGCACAGTGTGGATGTTGATGAAAGAGATGAAAGAGTCAGCTTGGTGCTTAGAGCATATGTGGACAGCATACAATGTGTAGAACATATACACATACAATGATTATACTCTCCCAAGGGAGGCTGGCTGTTAAACAGGTCAAGTCTAAAGTGTCTATCAGAGTAACAAACTTGCACGCACAGCAGTGTTCTACTTTTCGAATTCTCAGTGCAGCTCAAGCAATTTCTCCAACTATCAACATATTCAAATGAATAGAGGACACGTATCGGGAGACGCGTTGGTTGGGAATTGTGGGAAGGTGCGCGTTCGGGCTGTGCGTCCCCTGCAGAAGTTGGTCTCAGAGTACCTATGTAACAATGGGAAGCCGGACTGTCACATCTCAGCGTCTGTGGACTATGATTTATGCTTAACACACCAGGGGGTTGATTACATAAATGCATTCTACTAATCTACTAATACATTGAGATTCATTTCCATTGATGCTAAACACAACCACACACAGAAACAGATACAGACAAAGACAGACAGACAGACAGACACACAAAAGAAAGCCTCAGATCTTCATCATATAGACTTTCTTTGGTGAAAATGTACTGTTGCCAGAAATGAGACATTATGTGGCTGTGACTATAGAACAATTCTCAGCATGTGTTTTGTTTTGTATGCAGTGGGTGATCCAGACATGTTTCTCTTTGCTCTCTCTCCAAACTGTCCAGGTTCTGTGGCTGGTTGGCAGATGACCATCTGCGCTTCCAGATGACTGTGAGCCAGTACCCTCATGACCTGCACAATCACAGAGCCCTGTACATGGACATGCTGCAAAGACTGTTCCCCCACAGATCCAGACAGGAGCTGGTCAGTAAACAACAGTAACCGCTCTGGATTTACTATGGATGTGTTCCAAATGGCACCCTTTGGGCCCTGGTCAAAGGTATACTCTATATGTACACTATAGTGCACTATAAAGGGAAAAAGGTACACTCTTAGAAAAAACAGTTCCCCATGGGAGAACCCTTTTTGGTTCCAGGTAGAACACGTTTGGGTTCTATGTAGAACCCTCTGTGGAAAGGGTTCTACATGGAACCCAAAAGGGTTCTACCTGGAACCAAAAGGGTTCTACCTGGAACCAAAAGAGGTTCTTCAAAGGGTTCTCCTATGGGGACAGCCGAAGAACCCTTTTTGGTTCTAGATAGCACCTTTTTTCTAAGTGTGTACCACTTGGGACATAGCCCAGCAAAGTAATTTGTCATCACACCCCTTTACATACACACATACCAAGGGCACGTCCAATGCAAACAGCACAGTGAAAAAAAAATTCACCCACCCATAAGTACACTCTGGCTGGTATACAATCAAATGCACTCAAATCAAATGCAATCAAATCCACTATCTGCAATTGACTAAATACCTGCCTCTCTCTGCCTCTCTACACACATCCTCTCCCAGAGCTCTGAGACTCTCTGTCTCTCCTCTTCATCTCGCTGGTCAGCGTGGTGCTAGTCTAGTGAATGATGTGCTTGGCAGGCTGTAGGATGTGCCGTGTCACCCTCTGTCGACACACCTCAGCCCTTCCTCACACCACTGCCTCCACTCCCCTGTCACGATGTCAACCGCCAGGGACCTCCTCCCCTCCTCTCCCCCTTCTCCCTCCTTTCCCTGACCTGTCCACATATCTGTTCCAGCTGGGTGCTACACTTAGGGTCACATGCAGCCTCAAGTGGCTGTGATGAGATAGATCTAGCCATTTCCTCCTGCGCTCTCCCTTCCTCATCTTCCAGCCAACACAAATAGAGCCAGAGTCAATGGAGTGCAGACTGCACCTAATACAGCTATTAGTCATAATTAAGTTGGCTCAATTCTTATTGGTAATAAGTACCTTGAGCAAAATGGCAAAACACATTATTGTGAAGTTTGGTACGAAAAAGGCAGTGTCTTCTTGCCTCAAGCAATGTTTGGCATTGCCAAACTCTCTCATTGATCTCAAATTGATGAAAAAGGATGTCCAGTGGTGAAATATTTTCCTCAAAGATGAAAATGAAAAACAAGATCATCAGATCAGTAGATCTCAGTTAGTTCAACATAGTTTTATTCTCGTAATACATGCAAAAAGTGAATGGTACAAACATAGATTTATTCTCATAATATAAAAAGATAGAACAGTGTGTTCCTCATTCTGTTTCCTCCATTAGACACAAAATGAATCACATAAATGTTTTACTGCATCGCAGTTGTATGTTGTTGCCACATTTGTCCTTTATGTGTATGCTGTTGGAAAACATATACTGAACAAAAATATAAACGCAACATGCAACAATTTCAAATATTTTACTGAGTTACAATTCATGCTGGATATTTGCGGGAACTGGAACACACTGTCGTACACATTGATCCAGAGCATCCCAAACATGCTCAATGGGTGACATGCTCAATGGGTGACATGGTGAGTATGCAGGCCACGGAAGAACTGGGACATTTTCAGCTTCCAGGAATTGTGTACAGATCCTTGCGATATGGAGCCGTGCATTATCATGCTGAAACATGAGGTGATGACCACGGATGAATGGCACGACAATGGGCCTCAGGATCTCGTCAAGGTCTCTCTGTGCATTCAAATTGCCATTGATAAAATGCAATTGTGTTCATTGTACATGGTTATGCCTGCCCATACCATAACCCCACCGCCACCATGGGGCACTCTGTTCACAACATTGACATCAGCAAACTGCTCTGGAGGTGGCTTATGGTAGAGAAATGAACATTAAATTCTCTGGCAACAGCTCTGGTGGACATTCCTGCAGTCAGCATGCCAATTGCACGCTCCCTCAAAACTTGAGACATCTGTGGCATTGTGTTATGTGACAAAAGTGCACATTTTAGAGTGGCCTTTTATTGTCCCCAGCACAAGGTGCACCAGTGTAATGATCATGCTGTTTAATCAGTTTCTTGATATGCCACACCTGTCAGGTGGATGGATTATCTTGGCAAAGAAGAAATTCTCATTAACAGGGATGTAAACAAATTTGTACACAACATACAGTGGGGAGAACAAGTATTTGATACACTGCCGATTTTGCAGGTTTTCCTACTTACAAAGCATGTAGATGTCTGTAATTGTTATCATAGGTACACTTCAACTGTGAGAGACGGAATCTAAAACAAAAATCCAGAAAATCACATTGTATGATTTTAAGTAATTAATTTGCATTTTATTGCATGACATACAGTGGGGAAAAAAGTATTTAGTCAGCCACCAATTGTGCAAGTTCTCCCACTTAAAAAGATGAGAGAGGCCTGTAATTTTCATCATAGGTACACGTCAACTATGACAGACAAATTGATTTTAAAAAATCCAGCAAATCACATTGTAGGATTTTTTATGAATTTATTTGCAAATTATGGTGGAAAATAAGTATTTGGTCACCTACAAACAAGCAAGATTTCTGGCTCTCACAGACCTGTATCTTCTTCTTTAAGAGGCTCCTCTGTCCTCCACTCGTTACCTGTATTAATGGCACCTGTTTGAACTTGTTATCAGTATAAAAGACACCTGTCCACAACCTCACACAGTCACACTCCAAACTCCACTATGGCCAAGACCAAAGAGCTGTCAAAGGACACCAGAAACAAAACTGCAGACCTGCACCAGGCTGGGAAGACTGAATCTGCAATAGGTAAGCAGCTTGGTTTGAAGAAATCAACTGTGGGAGCAATTATTAGGAAATGGAAGACATACAAGACCACTGATAATCTCCCTCGATCTGGGGCTCCACGCAAGATCTCACCCCGTGGGGTCAAAATGATCACAAGAACGGTGAGCAAAAATCCCAGAACCACTCGGGGGACCTAGTGAATGACCTGCAGAGAGCTGGGACCAAAGTAACAAAGCCTACCATCAGTAACACACTACGCCGCCAGGGACTCAAATCCTGCAGTGTCAGACGTGTCCCCCTGCTTAAGCCAGTACATGTCCAGGCCCATCTGAAGTTTGCTAGAGTGCATTTGGATGATCCAGAAGAGGATTGGGGAGAATGTCATATGGTCAGATGAAACCAAAATAGAACTTTTTTGGTAAAAACTCAACTCGTCGTGTTTGGAGGACAAAGAATGCTGAGTTGCATCCAAAGAACACCATACCTACTATGAAGCATGGGGGGTGGAAACATCATGCTTTGGGGCTGTTTTTCTGCAAAGGGACCAGGACGACTGATCCGTGTAAAGGAAAGAATGAATGGGGCCATGTATCGTGACATTTTGAGTGAAAACCTCCTTCCATCAGCAAGGGCATTGAAGATGAAACGTGGCTGGGTCTTTCAGCATGACAATGATCCCAAACACACTGCCCGGGCAACGAAGGAGTGGCTTCGTAAGAAGCATTTCCAAGGTCCTGGAGTGGCCTAGCTAGTCTCCAGATCTCAACCCCATAGAAAATCTTTGGAGGGAGTTGAAAGTCCGTGTTGCCCAGCGACAGCCCCAAAACATCACTGCTCTAGAGGAGATCTGCATGGAGGAATGGGCCAAAATACCAGCAACAGTGTGTGAAAACCTTGTGAAGACTTACAGAAAACATTTGACCTGTGTCATTGCCAACAAAGGGTATATAACAAAGTATTGAGAAACTTTTGTTATTGACCAAATACTTATTTTCCACCATAATTTGCAAATAAATTCATAAAAAATCCTACAATGTGATTTTCTGGAAAGAAAATCTCATTTTGTCTGTCATAGTTGACGTGTACCTATGATGAAAATTACAGGCCTCTCTCATCTTTTTAAGTGGGAGAACATGCACAATTGGTGGCTGACTAAATACTTTTTTTCCCCACTGTAAGTATTTGATCACCTACCAACCAGTAGGAATTCCGGCTCTCACAGATCTGTTAGAAGCCCTCCTGTTCTCCACTCATTACCTGTATTAACTGCACCTGTTTGAACTCGTTACCTGTATAAAAGACACCTGTCCACACACTCAATCAAACAGACTCCAACCTCTCCACAATGGCCAAGACCAGAGAGCTGTGTAAGGACATCAGGGATAAAATTGTAGACCTGCACAAGGCTGGGATGGGCTACAGGACAATAGGCAAGTAGCTTGGTGAGAAGGCAACAACTGTTGGCGCAATTATTAGAAAATGGAAGAAGTTCAAGATTACGGTCAATCACCCTCGGTCTGGGGCTCCATGCAAGATCTCACCTCGTGGGGCATCAATGATCATGAGGAAGGTGAGGGATCAGCCCAGAACTACATGGCAGGACCTGGTCAATGACCTGAAGAGAGCTGGGACCACAGTCTCAAAGAAAACCATTAGTAACACAGTACGCCGTCATGGATTAAAATCCTGCAGCGCATGCAAGGTCCCCCTGCTCAAGCCAGCGCATGTCCAGGCCCGTCTGAAGTTTGCCAATGACCATCTGGATGATCCAGAGGAGGAATGGGAGAAGGTCATGTGGTCTGATGAGACATAAATATAGCTTTTTGGTCTAAACTCCACTCGCCGTGTTTGGAGGAAGAAGAAGGATGAGTACAACCCCAAGAACACCATCCCAACCGTGAAGCCGAGGATCTCCGTAAGAAGCATCTCAAGGTCCTGGAGTGGCCTAGCCAGTCTCCAGACCTGAACCCAATAGAAAATCTTTGGAGGGAGCTGAAAGTCTTGCCCAGCGACAGCCCCGAAACCTGAAGGATCTGGAGAAGGTCTGTATGGAGGAGTGGGCCAAAATCCCTGCTGCAGTGTGTGCAAACCTGGTCAAGACCTACAGGAAATGTATGATCTCTGTAATTGCAAACAAAGGTTTCTGTACCAAATATTAAGTTCTGCTTTTCTGATGTATCAAATACTTATGTCATGCAATAAAATGCAAATTAATTACTTAAAAATCATACAATGTGATTTTCTGGATTTTTGTTTTAGATTCCGTCTCTCACAGTTGAAGTGCACCTATGATAAAAATTACAGACCTCTACATGCTTTGTAAGTAGGGAAACCTGCAAAATCGGCAGTGTATCAAATACTTGTTCTCCCCACTGTATTTGAGAAATAAGCTTTTTGTGCGTATGGAAAATGTCTGGGTTATTTTATTTCAGCTCATGAAACATGGGACCAACACTTTACATGTTGCGTTTATATTTTTGTTCAGTGTAATTCCCTGAGCTCATCCACAGACATACACTGAGTGTACAAAACATTAAGAACACCTTCCTAATATTGAGTTGCACCCCATTTTGGCCTCAGAACAGCCTCAATTGGTCGGGAAATGGACGCTACAAGTTGTGTCATGTTGGCTGAATGTCCTTTGGGTGGTGGACCATTCTTGATACACGGGGAACTGTTGAGTGTGAAAGACCCAGCAGTGTTGCAGTTCTTGACACAAACCGGTGCGCCTGGCATCTACTACCATAACCCGTTCAAAGGCACTTCCATCTATTGTCTTGCTCATTTACCCTCTGAATGGCACACATACACAATCCATGTCTCAATTGTCTCAAGGTTTAAAAATCCTTCTTTGACCTGTCTCCTCCCCTTCATCTACACAAGATGAAGTTGATTTACAAGTGACATCAATAAGGGATCATGGCTTTTACCTGGATTCACCTTGTCAGTCTATGTCATGGGAAGAGTGTTTTGTACACTCAGTGTATGTGGCCATTGTAAAGCCTAATTGTGAACATGAGGATTAGAGAAGTAATATGACCACTACTACTCACTATCAAGCCAGTTGAAAATGTAGTTGAGCTAGTTAAAACATTTTTTATCAGAGTGGAAGACAGTTGTCATTATACCAGGGTTAATGGACCTTTGTTCAGCTACTCTCCCATTCCATCTGCATTTAATCACTTTGTGGAGATTTGTTTTGGATGATTGTAAGCTATTGTCTATCATCTGCAATTCAAGCAAATATCATGAGAGATAAGGGAGTATTGTTTGATCATAGCAGGGCAGAGCAGTAGGAGATAAATGGAACGGTCAAAGCGGATGTTCTGTCCAACGGCCCAGTCAAAGCTTTGATATTCAAATCTGTTTTGTATCCTCTGTAGCACACCTGCGCTGTATGTGGCGAATAGTTTGCCACCTCTTTCAGGCCTACTTCAGAAAGAAAACAGGAAGAAAGGAGTGCAAAGCTGTAAAAAAGGGCCATCCTGCTGCTTTGATTACGTAGCCTTTTGATTAATCTTAGTCGTTTTAAAAGCACAACCACATGAATTGAACCATTGTGACAAAGGGCTCTTTCAGCGATTTGACTCTGTTCTTTCTAATAATAATAATAATACGCCATTTAGCAGACGCTTTTATCCAAAGCGACTTACAGTCATGCGTGCATACATTTTTGTGTATGGGTGGTCCCGGGGATCGAACCCACTACCTTGGCGTTACAAGCGCCGTGCTCTACCAGCTGAGCTACAGAGGACCACACTTCTATAATCGTCTCCTTTGTGAAATAATTGCAGTTTTACCTTTTTTTTTGCCTCTAAGAAATATTTCACTTGGAAGGGAGCATGGTGTGTTGTGAATGTGATTGACTAATGGGTGATCTTTGTTTACCTTTGACCTTGTTCTGCACTTTCTTCTGAATGAGCGACTGACTCTGGACACTTGGACAGTGCACTTTTGATCAATTTTAACATTCAGTTCTACCTTGATTTCATAAAGTATTCACACCCCTTGACTTATTCCACATTTGTTGTGTTACAGCCTGAATTCAAAATGGATTAAATATATTGTTTTTCTCACTCATCTACACACAATACCACATAATGACAAAGTGAAAACATGTTTTTAGAAATCTTAGGACATTTTTGGAAAATGAAATGCAAAAATATCTCATTTATATAAGTATTCACACCCCTGAGTTAATACATGTTAGAATCACCTTTGGCAGCGATTACAGCTGTGAGTCTTTCTGGGTAAGTCTCTAAGAGCTTTGCATACCTGGATTATACAATATTTGCACATTCATTTTTGAAGCCATTTTGAAGTCTTTCCATAGATTTTAAAGCCGATTTAAGTCAAAACTGTAACTAGGCCACTAAGGAACATTCAATGTTGTCTTTGTAAGCAACTCCAGTGCATATTTGGCCTTGTGTTTTAGGTTACTGTCCTGCTGAAAGGTGAATTTATCTCCCAGTGTCTGTTGGAAAGCAGACTGAACCAAATCAAATCAAATTTGATTTGCCACATGTGCCGAATACAAAAGGTGTAGACATTACAGTGAAATGCTTACTTACAAGCCCTTAACCAACAATGCAGTTTTAAGAAAAATAAGTGTTAAGTAAAAAATTGATAAGTAAAAAATAAAAAATAAAAAATAATGAAAGAGCAGCAGTAAAATAAAATAACAGTAGGGAGGCTATATACAGGGGGTACCGGTACAGAGTCAATGTGCGGGGGCACCGGTTAGTCGAGGTAATTGAGGTAATATGTACTTACACAGCCTGCAGGTGTGTTGAGTCATTGTCCTGTTGAAAAACAAATGATAGTCCCACTAAGCCCAAACAAAATGCGATGGCGTAACGCTGCAGAATGCTGTGGTAGCCATGCTGGTTATGTGTGCCTTGAATTCAAAATAAATCACAGACAGTGTCACCAGCAAAGCACCCCCACACCATAACACCTCCTCCTCCATGCTTTACGGTGGGAAATACACATGCGGAGATCATCCGTTCACCCACACCGCGTCTCACAAAGACACAGCAGTTGGTACCAAAAATCTCAAATTTGGACTCCAGACAAAAGGACACATTTCCACCGGTCTAATGTCCATTGCTCGTGTTTCTTAGCCCAAGCAAGTCTCTTCTTATTATTGGTGACGGCCTGATTCACACAGTCCCCTCTGAACAGTTGATGTTGAGATGTGTCTGTTACTTGAACTCTGTGAAGCATTTATTTGGGCTGCAATTTTTGAGGTTGGTAACTCTAATGAACTTATCCTCTGCAGCAGAGGTAACTCTGGGTCTTCCATTCCTGTGGCGGTCCTCATGAGAGCCAGTTTCATCATAGCGCTTGATGGTTTCTGCGACTGCACTTGAAGAAACGTTCAACGTTCTTGAAATGTTCCGTATTGACTGACCTTCATGTCTTAAAGTAATGATGGACTGTCATTTCTCTTTGCTTATTTGAGCTGTTCTTTCCATAATATGGACTTGGTCTTATACCAAATAGGGCTATCTTCTGTATACCACCCCTACCTTGCCACAACACAACTGATTGGCTCAAACGCATTAAGAAGGAAATAAATTCCATAAATTAACTTTTAAGAAGGCACACCTGTTAATTGAAATGCATTTCAGGTGACTACCTCATGAAGCTGGTTGAGAGAATGCCAAGAGTATGCAAAGCTGTCATCAAGGCAAAGGGTGGCTATTTGAAGAATCTCAAGTATAAAATATATTTTGATTTGTTTAACACTTTTTTGGTTACTACATGATTCCATACGTGTTATTTCATAGTTTTGATGTCTTCACTATTATTCTACAATATAAAAAATAGTAACAATAAAGAAAAACCCTTGAATGAGTAGGTGTGTCCAAACTTTTGACTGGTAGTGTACATGAGCGTAGAGTTAAAGTGACTATGCATAGATAATAAACAGAGTAGCAGCAGCGTAAAAGAGCAAATAGTCCGGGTAGCCATGATTAGCTGTTCAGGAGTCTTATGGCTTGGGGGTAGAAGCTGTTAAGAAGCCTTTTGGACCTAGACTAGGCGCTCCGGTACCGCTTGCCGTGCAGTAGCAGAGAGAACAGTCTATGTCTAGGGTGGCTGGAGTCTTTGACCATTTTTAGGGCCTTCCTCTGACACCGCCTGGTATAGAGGTCCTGGATGGCAGGAAGCTTGGCCCCAGTGATGTACTGGGCCGTACGCACTACCCTCTGTACCAGGTTTTACCCTCTTTACTACCAGGTTTTCCTCTAGGACTGTGTGTGCTTAGCTCTATTCCATTTATGTTTATTTATTTATTTTAACTCCCTAGTCCTTGCTGATGACAAGCATACCTATAACATGATGCAGCTTGAAAATATGAAGAGTGGTACTCAGTGATGTGTTGTGTTGGATTTGCCCCAAACATAACGCTGTCTATTCAGGACATAACGTTTGCAAACAGAATGCATGTTTTGTAATATTTCACTCTGTCATTTAGGTTAGTATTGTGGAGTAGCTACAATGTAGCTACAATGTTGTCGATCCATCCTCAGTTTTCTCCTAACACAGCCATTAAACTATGTAACTGTGTTAAAGTCACCATTGGCCTCATGGTGAAATCCGTGTGCGGTTTCCTTCCTCTTCGGCATTTGAGTTAGGAAAGACGGTATATTGATACATCATCCAAAGTGTAATTAATAACTTCATCATGCTCAAAGGGATATTCAATGTCTTTTTTTTTTTTTTTTCATCTACCAATAGGTGCCCTTCTTTGCGAGGCATTGGAAAACCTCACTCGTCTTTGTGGTTGAATCTGTGTTTGAAATTTCACTGCTCGACTAAGGGACCTTACAGATAATTGTATGTGTGGGTTACAGAGATGAGGTAGTCATATTTTTTTTTAAATGTTAAACACTATTATTGTAAAAATTCCACTTGTATTTATTTATTATGGGGTATTGTGTGTAGGCCACTAAAGCCAGTGACACAAAATCCCAATTTAATCCATTTTAAATTCAGGCTGTAACACAACAAAATGTGGAAAAGGTCAAAGGGTGTGAATACTTTCTCAAAGCACTGTAGCTTTATTCTCATAATATATAAAGACAGGGAATGCTAGAACAGTGTGTTCCTCATACTCTTTTTTCTCCATTAGACATACAATTAATCACATAATTTTTTACAGCTGTGTGTTGTTGGCACATTTGTCCTTTGTGTGTATGTTGCTGGAAAACATAATTCCCTGAGCTCATCCACAGACATACTGTATGTGGCCATTGTAAAGCCTAATTGTGAACATGAGGATTAGAGAAGTCATATGACCACTACTACTCACTATCGAGCCAGTTGAAAATCTAGTTGAGCTAGTTAAAAAAATGAATATCTGAGTTAATGGAGCTTTGTTCTGCTACTCTCCCATTCCATCTGCATTTAATCACTTTGTGGAGATTTGTTTTGGATGATTGTAAGCTATTGTCCATCATCTGCAATTCAAGCAAATATAATGAGAGATAAGGGAGTATTGTTTGATCATAGCAGGGCAGAGCAGTAGGAGATAAATGGAACGGTCAAAGCGGATGTCCTGTCCAACGGCCCAATCAAAGCTTTGATATTCAAATCTGTTTTGTATCCTCTGTAGCACACCTGCGCTGTATGTGGCGAATAGTTTGCCACCTCTTTCAGGCCTACTTCAGAAAGAAAACAGGAAGAAAGGAGTGCAAAGCTGTAAAAAAGGGCCATCCTGCTGCTTTGATTACGTAGCCTATTGATTAATCTTAGTCGTTTTAAAAGCACAACCACATGAATTGAACCATTGTGACAAAGGGCTCTTTCAGCGATTTGACTCTGTTCTTTCTATAATCGTCTCCTTTGTGAAATAATTGCAGTTTTACCGTTTTTTTTCAGCCCTAAGAAATATTTAACTTAAAAGGGAGCATGGTTTGTTGTGAATGTGATTGGCTAATGGTTGGTCTATCAAAGACGTTTGCCCTCGACCTTGTTCTGCAACTTTTCTGAATGGGCGACTATCTGGACACTTGGACAGTGCACTTATGATCAATTCTAACAATCACTTTTACCTTGACCTCTATTCAAGTTGCACATTCAGGTCACTGTCCCTGTCCTCACCAATGGACATGCAGAGACACTTGATATGCAAATATGATAGGTGTTTTCAAACCCATAATCAAAACAAATCAAATGTTATTTGTCACATACACGTGTTTAGCAGATGTTATTGCGGGTGTAGCGAAATGCTTGTGCTTCTAGCTCCGACAGTGCAGTAATATCTAACAAGTAATATCTAACAATTTCACAACATATACCCAATACACACAAATCTAAGTAAGGAATGGAATTAAGAATATATACATATATGGACGAGCAATGACAGAGCGGCATGGACTAAGATACAGTAAAATAGTATAGAATACAGTATATACAGTACCAGTCAAAAGTTTGGACACACTTACTCATTCAAGGGTTTTTCTTTATTTTTACTATTTTCTACATTGTAGAATAATAGTGAAGACATCAAAACAATGAAATGACACATATGGAATCATTTAGTAACCAAATTTTTTTTTAACAAATCAAAATATATTTTAGATTTGAGATTCTTCAAATAGCCACCCTTTGCCTTGATGACAGCTTTGCACACTCTTGGCATTCTCTCAACCAGCTTCACCTGGAATGCTTTTCCAACAGTCTTGAAGGAGTTTCCACATTTGCTGAGCACTTGTTGGCGGCTTTTCTTTCACTCTGCGGTCCGACTCATCCCAAACCATCTCAATTGGGTTGAGGTTGGGAGATTGTGGAGGCCAGGTCATCTGATGCAGCACTCCATCACTCTCCTTCTTGGTAAAATAGCCCTTACACAGCCTGGGGGTGTGTTGGGTCATTGTCCTGTTGAAAAACAAATGATAGTCCCACTAAGCCCAAACAGATGGGATGGCATATTGCTGCAGAATGCTGTGGTAGCCATGCTGGTTAAGTGTGCCTTGAATTCTAAATAACAAGACAGTGTCACCAGCAAAGCACCATCACACCTCCTCCTCCACGCTTCACGGTGGGAACCAAACATGCAGAGATCATCCGTTCACCTACTCTGCGTCTCACAAAGACACGGCGGTTGGAACCAAAAATCTCACATTTGGACTCATCAGACCAAAGGACAGATTTCCACTGGTCTAATGTCCATTGCTCGTGTTTCTTGGCCCAAGCAAGTCTCTTCTTCTTATTGGTGTCCTTTAGTAGTGGTTTCTTTGCAGCAATTTGACCATGAAGGCCTGATTCAAACAGTCTCTGAACAGTTAATGTTGAGATGTGTCTGTTACTTGAACTCTGTGAAGCATTTATTTGGACTGCAATTTCTGAGGCTGGTAACTCTAATGAACTTATCCTCTGCAGCAGAGGTAACTCTGGGTCTTCCATTCCTGTGGCGGTCCTCATGAGAGCCAGTTTCATCATAGCGCTTGATGGTTTTTGCGACTGCACTTGAAGAAACTTTCAAAGTTGTTGAAATGTTCCGTATTGACTGACCTTCATGTCTTAAAGTAATAATGGACTGTTGTTTCTCTTTGCTTATTTGAGATGTTCTTGCCATAATATGGACTTGGTCTTATACCAAATAGGGCTATCTTCTGTATACACGCCTTACCTTGTCACAACACAACTGATTGGCTCAAACGCATTAAGAAGGAAAGAAATTCCACAAATTAACTTTTAAGAAGGCACACCTGTTAATTGAAATGCATTCCAGATGACTTCCTCATGAGATGAGTAATGCAAGATATGTAAGCGTTATTAAAGTGACTAGTGTTCCATTTCTTAAAGTGGCCAGTGAGTTCTAGTTTATGTCTGTAGGCAGCAGCCTCTAATGTGCTAGTGATGGCTATTTAACAGTCTGATGGCCTTGAGATAGAAGCTGTTTTTCAGTCTCTCATAATCATGATGATTATCAGTGCCATGGATGCGGAGGTTTGACAGAGTGCAGTATGCCCCCTGGTGGACATAGATGGTGAATGTTTCAATTTCCAATGGTCACGGTTTCCTTGTCATGTCAGAGCTAATGAGGAGTGAGAGGTCAATTGTCTGCTATTACCATTCAATGGAGCTACCCCATGATGTTCCTTGGCATTTATGGAATAAATGTAGGTTCTTTAATCTTTTCTAGTGGCTTGGGGGATTTGTCTTTATTTTCCCATCATTGTATGGCTGCTCAGCCCTCACACTTATGGCTGGGGCTCTGCAGGGGTTTGTCAGTCAGCAGCTGAACTAATACTGCTGTACAGCTTTAAGAATCATTTTAGAATGTGAGCACACGCATGCACGCACACACATGAAATCACAGGCGCGCATATACACACACACAAATTCCAAAAGAGGGATGGAGAGAGAGAGAGAAGGGAAAGGATGATGGATCTTCTTCAAGTTGTAATGTTATGCATTAATAAACAAGATGTGCTCGGCTGCCTCTGGCACAGCAGCGTATGTTACATTGGCAGATCTGTCTGCTCGCTCACTTTCAATAAAAACAGTCAGCCGCCTAATGCCTTCACACCGTCAGTTAGCCACTATTAGTCCATAGATTAATATCATTCCCTCTGTTCCAATAAGGTAGCCAAGTGAAGCTGCCTCTGTGTGATTGCTGACACAATGATGAATAGCTATAGACGCCCCTATGCAAAACGCTAGAAAGGAAAAGGTCAATTTTACACCACATATCTAAAGCCAGTATTAAGACCAGGTTGTTACTCTGTAATCTCTGTATAGCTGCTTTAGCATGATAGTCTGATCTAATTTATGAATACAGGTTTGCATGTTGCTATGTAGCCTACAGTAGCCTATATGCTATATCTGTTGTTACATATTGTAATGACCCAGCTGGGTCATAAAGTAAAAGAGAGACGGGCACCAGGTGTACAGGCAGAACACAGGTTTATTCCTGAATGGGCTATTGTTCAGGCCACAGCCCACGCCGCTAAACCTCGAACATACACAAATAGAACATGTCAAATCAATGGTCCCGAACAGAAGAGAGAGAGATGAGACCGTAACCCCTATTTAATCATTCCAAAACCCCGCGGGATTACCCATCATACCCCCCCAACCTTTCCATCTGTCCTGGCATATTTAACCCCTGCTAGTACCCATGAGAACGATAACACATCCATGAACACAGAACACAATACAGGGTCGTTACAATATATATCGCTACATAAACCTATCAAAAAGGTCCCCGTTGCAAAATAGGTTTCTAACCTCAAGGGTATTTTACTGGTTAAATAAATGTTTAGAAAACTAGAATAGAAAACACTGCAGCGAAACCTGTTCTGTTATGGTTGTATTTATATCCCCATGGCGATGGTGTCTTGTTGCAGATAAACCACAAGCTGAGCTGGGATTGGCAGCGCTTCACCCAGACCCAGCTGCGTGTGGTGGCCCAGAGTTGGCAGCGGGACCGGGCTGACCTGCTGTTTAAAGTCCTAGTGACCCTCGAGGAGGCCAGGCAGGCCTACCAGGAGGAGCTGGCCCTCCACACAGACCGCCAGCACCAGCAGGAAATCTGCTCCCGCCTCAGCGACAAGGTAGAGATTCACGCAGTACACTGAAAGGACATCCTATGTCTGAAATGGCATCCTATTATCTATATAGTGCACTATTTTGACCAGAGTCCGCAGCAAAAGTAGTGCACTATTTAGGGAATCGGGTGCCTTGTCTGACTGTGTAGAAGACCTCCACTAAGGAGGCAGCTAATGCCGGGTGTACACTACACGACTTTCAAAATCCTAACAACGCTGAGCCTCTCACATTAAACGACCGTCTTTCATGTAGTTTTTTGTCTTGCCAACGCAGTGGTGCACACTCTAAACGATCTGGCACAGACGGGGGGTCACACAATATTCTTCACTTGGTCGTAAGGATTCTCGATACCACGCTGTGTTGCGAAAACAATGATGTGATGAGATTGTTAACGTAGCTATAACGAGCTGTGGCTCAAAAGCATGCTCCAAAACGTTTTCAGCCAGACATGTACGCTTGCCATACAGAGTTGAAATTTCTAGCCAACATTTTGAATTGAATAACATTGCTAGTGAACTTCAGAGCTGTAACGATTTGACACGTTGGCTTTACAAACCCATACTAGTAGTCATCGCTCCTATTCGAGAGTCTACACATTCTGGGTAATGCGAAAAACGTCATTATCTCTCTGGCTTCTTCTCTGGCGAGCTCTCATTGGCTATTGCTGATCACCGTTCTCGAAACTTGTCGTTGCACATCTCACACTACAAGAGTATTGCAGATTCTGTGCCTATAAAATCAAACATGTTTGAAAATATCGGGACGTTTGGGACTGTTCAAAGACGGGATCAGTAGCTTTCAGATTGAGTCTCTGACCCGCTCATATTAAACGAGCGTCGGAGACGGCCGCGCGCCCGGAGTAGGCAAAGACGTGGGGATTTTGTCTCCGATCTCAAAAACTTGTCTGGGACAGCCAAATCGGGGCCAAAATTGTGTAGTGTACACCAGACATTACTCAACCCTCACACTCACTCACACTTCCTGTTGCCAGCTAGCATCTTACGCTCGGTTTGGCCTACCACTAGGGATGGGTTGTGAACGCTAATAAGGACAGCCTTGTCTTGCTGACATGATGTAACTGTATCGGAGGGTTTGTTCGATTCGCTCAAAAAGCAAGTTGCGTACATGGGTAAACTACCCCACTCTTGCAGTGTCATCATAATAAGGTTATCTTGTCAATTAACTGATGAACAAGTTCTGTTTGTTTATCTAGCCGTCTATAGCATAGCTGATGTTTGTTATAAGGGGTTTGGAGATTGAAGTTTAACTACAGCTAATTAGATAACAGTAAGGTATAGGACCTACTAACTCTGACCTGATGTAGGTGGCTATAGACATGTGGCTTCCCACACTTTGTTGTCATGTACATGTATTTACACAGATAACGTAACCTGACCTGTCATGTCTATGGCCCATATACCATACAGCATACACAAAAACATACATAGATGACCACGTTATAGTGATCATATAAAAACAAGTTAAAATATCCCTAAACACAACAAACTAAATGACACATAAGCAGGCCAAATGGCCCACATAGAGAAATGGCCTACATAGAGTGAAAATAACATAGACCTGTGCCTTATACAGTGCCTTCAGAAAGTACTCACACCCCTTGGCTTTTTCCACATTTTGTTGTGTTACAGCCTGAATTTTAAATGGATTAAATTGAGCTTTTGTGTCACTGGCCTACACACAGTACACCATAATGTAAAAGTGGAATTATGCAATTCCAATAATAATAGTGAAGACATCAAAACTATGAAATAACACATATGGAATCATGTAGTAACCAAAAAAATCTATATTTGAGATTCTTCAAAGTAGCCACCCTTTGCCTTGATGACAACTTTGCACACTCTTGGCATTCTCTCAACCAAGTTCATGAGGTAGTCACCTGGAATGCCTTTCAATTAACAGGTGTGCCTTGTTAAAAGTTAATTTGTGGAATTTCTTTCCTTCTTAATGCATTTGAGCCAATCAATTCTGTTGTGACAAGGTAGGGTTGGTATACAGAAGATAGCCCTATTTGGTAAAAGACCAAGTCCATATTATGGAAAGAACAGCTCAAATAAGCAAAGAGAAATGACAGTCTATCATTACTTTAAGACATGAAGGTCAGTCAATCCGGAAAATTTCAAGTTTCTTCAAGTGCAGTCGCAAAAACCATCAAGCGCTATGATGAAACTGGCTCTCATGAGGACCGCCACAGGAAAGGAAGACCCAGAGTTACCTCTACTGCAGAGGATAAGTTCATTAGAGTTACCAGGCTCAGAAATCAGCAATTAACTGCACCTCAGATTGCAGCCCAAGTAAACATCAACTGTTCAGAGGAGACTGCGTGAATCAGGCCTTCATGATCGAATTGCTGCAAAGAAACCACTACTAAGGACACCAATAAGAAGAAGAGACTTGCTTGGGCCAAGAAACACGAGCAATGGACATTAGACCGGTGGAAATCTGTCCTTTGGTCTGATGAGTCCAAATTTGAGATTTTTGGTTCCAACCGCCGTGTCTTTGTGAGACGCAGAGTAGGCGAACGGATGATCTCTGTATGTGTGGTTCCCACCGTGAAGCATGGAGGAGGAGGTGTGATGGTGTGGGGGTTCTTTGCTGGTGAAACTGTTGGTGATTTATTTAGAATTCAAGGCACACTTTAATCAGCATGGCTACCACAGCATTCTGTAGCGATACGCCATCCAATCTGGTTTGCGCTTAGTGGGACTATCATTTGTTTTTCAACAGGACAATGACCCCAAAACACACCTCCAGGCTGTGTAAGGGATATTTGACCAAGAAGGAGAGTGATGGAGGGCTGTTTCAGATGACCTGGCCTCCACAATCCCCCGACCTCAACCCAATTGAGATGGTTTGGGATGAGTTGGACCGCAGAGTGAAGGCAAAGCAGCCAACAAGTCCTCAGCATATGTGGGAACTCCTTCAAGACTGTTGCAAAAGCATTCCTCATGAAGCTGGTTAAGAGAATGCCAAGAGTGTGCAAAGCTGTCATCAAGGCAAAGGGTGGCTACTTTGAAGAATCTAAAATCTAAAATATAATTTGATTTGTTTACCACATTTTGGGTTACTACATGATTCCATGTGTGTTATTTCATAGTTTTGATGTCTTCACTATTATTCTACAATGTAGAAAATAGTAAAAATAAAGAAAAACCCTTGGAATGAGTAGGTGTGTCCAAACTTTTGACTGGTACTGTATACAGCTCTGGAAAAAAGTAAGAGACCACTGCAAAATTATCAGTTTCTATGGTTTTACTATTTATAGGTATGTGTTTGGGTAAAAATAACATTTTTTGTTTTAATATAAAAACTACTGACAACATTTCTCCCAAATTCCAAATAAAAATATTGTCATTTAGAGCATTTATTTGCAGAAAATGACAACTGGTCAAAATAACAAAAAAGATGCAGTGTTGTCAGACCTCGAATAATGCAAAGAAAATAAGTTGATGTTGAGGCAGCCTCAGAAAAAAAGTTAATGAGATTAGTAATTTATATGAGCTAACTTTAACCCTTTCCTGGGTAGCCTATCTTAAACTATACTACTAAACTACTAAACTCATAATGATAATAGGTTGTATTTCTAATAATTCTATTTCTGATAATAACAAAGAAGGAATACATAGTGCAGTGGTAGAAAGAATGCATGCATCTTTGTGCATTCAATCAAAAATATTGCCAAGTTAATCAGAGACTTTACCAACCTTACCGTATATGAGTTCTGTTATAGTCACATATTGTATTTCTGTGCTGGAGTGGAGTCAGAGCACAAATGGAAGTCTCCTTCCAACCAAATCTCTCCTGAGTTCTCAGGGCCTTTATCATCCTGACACAGTGACACGACCAGAGCACAAGATGGATTCCCCTTGCCATTCTGTCAGCCTAATACAAATGCTTTGTTTCTGCAGCTGGTGTCTCTGTTTCCAGTAGCTCTGCTAAATAAACAATGATTTATATTCATCATGATGAAATCCACTTCTGCAATTTCATTATCTTATTTCATTACATACTATTTTGAAGCTTTGGTATAGCAGCCTGATATGCTGTGTTGTTACAGGCACAGTACAGTCGTGGTCAAAAGTTTTGAGAATGACACAAGTATTGGTCTTCACAAAGTTCGCTGCTTCAGTGTTATGAGATATTTTTGTCAGATGTTACTATGGTATACTGAAGTATAATTACAAGCATTCCATAAGTGTCAAAGGCTTTTATTGACAATTACATAAAGTTTATGCAAAGAGTCAATATTTGCGGTGTTGACCCTTCTTTTTCAAGACCTCTGCAATCCGCCTTGGCATGCTGTCAATTAACTTCTGGGCCACATCCTGACTGATGGCTGCCCATTCTTGCATAATCAATGCTTGGAGTTTGTCAGAATTTGTGGGTTTTTGTTTGTCCACCCGCCTCTTGAGGATTGACCACAAGTTCTCAATGGGATTAAGGTCTGGGGAGTTTCCTGGCCATGGACCCAAAATGTCGATGTTTTGTTCCCGAGCCACTTAGTTATCACTTTTGCCTTATGGCAAGGTGCTCCATCATGCTGGAAAAGGCATTGTTCGTCACCAAACTGTTCTTGGATGGTTGGGAGAAGTTGCTCTCGGAGGATGTGTTGGTACCATTCTTTATTCATGGCTGTGTTCTTAGGCAAAATTGTGAGTGAGCCCACTCCCTTGGCTGAGAGCAACCCCACACATGAATGGTCTCAGGATGCTTTACTGTTGGCATGACACAGGACTGATGGTAGCGCTCACCTTGTCTTCTCTGGACAAGCTTTTTTCCGGATGCCCCAAACAATCGGAAAGGGGATTCATCAGAGAAAATGACTTTACCCCAGTCCTCAGTAGTCCATTCCCTGTACCTTTTGCAGAATATCTGTCCCTGATGTTTTTCCTGGAGAGAAGTGGCTTCCTCACTGCCCTTCTTGACACCAGGCCATCCTCCAAAAGTCTTCGCCTCACTGTGCGTGCAGATGCACTAACACCTGCCTGCTGCCATTCCTGAGCAAGCTCTGCACTGGTGGTGCCCCGATCCCGCAGCTGAATCAACTTTAGGAGACGGTCCTGGCGCTTGCTGGACTTTCTTGGGCACCCTGACGCCTTCTTCACAACAATTGAACCTCTCTCCTTGAAGTTCTTGATGATCCGATAAATGGTTGATTTAGGTGCAATCTTACTAGCAGCAATATCCTTGCCTGTGAAGCCCTTTTTGTGCAAAGCAATGATGATGGCACGTGTTTCCTTGCAGGTAACCATGGTTAACAGAGGAATAACAATTATTTACAGCACCACCCTCCTTTTAAAGCTTCCAGTCTGTTATTCTAACTCAATCAGCATGACAGAGTGATCTCCAGCCTTGTCCTCGTCAACACTCTCACCTGTGTTAACGAGAGAATCACTGACATGATGTCAGCTGGTCCTTTTGTGGCAGGGCTGAAATGCAATGGAAAAGTTTTTTTTGGTATTAAGTTCATTTTCATGGCAAATTCATCTGATCACTCTTCATAACATTCTGGAGTATATGCAAATTGCCATCATAAAAACTGAGGCAACAGACTTTGTGAAAATTAATATTTGTGTCATTCTCAAAACTTTTGACCACGACTGTATAAGTATATTGGTTTATTTAAAATATGATTCACATGCAAATTCGAATAATGTTGTATTCTATATCATAATTTAAGTGGATGTGTTGGTAAAAGTTTCATTATGATTCCCTACCCCTCAGGGTTGGGGTTAATTCCACAAATTAAATTCTAATTAAATTCTCTGTCCCTGTAAATTAAATGTTATTCAATTGAAATTCCAGGTCATTCTTTGAATTCAGAGATAATTCAGTTCCTCTAAATTCCAATGTTAGGAAAATCCTATTCAATATTATCCCCAACAATTCCACAAATTCCAATTGATCAGGTCACTGTTCAGACAGCCTAGCTATAGTGGAAATATAGAAAAACAAGTAGAAATGATTTAAAACAAATCCTGCAGTAAATGTTTGATACTATGTGCATTAATTCCATTAACTGGGAAATGTAAAGTATGGAATTCTAATTCAATTCAATTCCAAAGATTTAATGTCTTTACAATTACAATTAAATTCCTATTCAAAAAGTCCAAACAGTCTAATTCCAATTAAATTCCAACTCCATAACTTGAAGATTGTTGAAATTCTAATTGAATTCCATATCAATTCTCCACTTCATGAGTGAAATCAAGAATTGTAATTGACCCCAACCCTGCTACCCCTTGGAGCCTGAGGAGGTGAGTCATGGTGGTGCTGGACGAGTCCTGGTGGTGCTGGAGGAGGCCTGGTGGTGCTGAAGGAGGTCTGGTGGTGCTGAAGGAGGCCTGGTGGTGGTGCTGGAGGCCTGGTGATGCTGGAGGCCTGCTGGTCCTGGAGGTGGCAGACACAGACCAGTCCAGCTACCCTGCTGGAGAAGGCCTGATGGTGCTGAAGGAAGGCCCAGTGCTGCTGGAGGAGACCTGGTGGTGCTGGAGGAGGCCTGGTGGTGCTGGAAGAAGCCTGGAGGAGACCTGGTGGTGATGGGGGAGGACTCATGGTTGAGCTGGCCTCATTAGGAGTTGGGCTGTGTGCTTATTACTGTGTGCTGTATAGTGATACTGATAACCCACTGAGCAACTTGCCTGTGGGTTATTATGGTGTGCAGTGGGAGGAGCCCTAGAGTAAATGCTTTCTGGGCCAAATTGACGACTGCTGCTCTGAAGGACAAGTCTTCCCCCTGGCCAGGCTAGTGTATAGTGCAACGCCAGGCCCTGGTGTGTTAGCCTAGCTGCGCTGTGGATCAGGCAGCACAGATGGCTGCATGGAGGAGGAAACTAGGCTGAGTTTACATACCCTGGGAGTGGGGAAAACCAAATATGTTGTACTGTATGTCTGGACAGAGAGACATCAATTATTATCTACAGATGTTGTTCTATTGCATTACAGATTGTACAGCTGTAGGTTTATTGATGCTACTCCATCTTGATTTGAAAGACATGTTGGTGCATAGAGAATAAGTTGGCAAATTTCTATGAGATGAATATGGAACAGATGACCATGTTGCGTTCTGCTGCACTACCCAAGTTTACCACTAGAGACATACAGGTATTTTATTCTACCTATTCTGATACAGAACGGAAATACAATGAGAACAGGATTCCAGATAGGGAGAAGAAGAGTATGCATATGCTGATGATGTATGCTGTGATGGAGTGCTAAGCTTGCTGAGTAAACTTACCCTTAATTATACCCATTGTTTCCTGATGTTACTGAGCCTACATTCACCCACAAGCATTTGTGAGGTCGGGCACTGATGTTGGGCGATTAGGCCTGGCTCGCAGTCGGCGTTCTAATTCATCCCAGAGGTGTTCAATGGGGTTGAGGTCAGGCCTCTGTGCAGGCCAGTCAAGTTCTTCCACACCGATCTCAACAAACCATTTCTGTATGGACCTCGCTTTGTGCACGGGGGCATTGTCGAGACCCATAGACAGCAAGGGCAGACAACTTCTCCCTCTCCGATGGAGCCGGGCGGATGTTCAAATAGTACAACTCCAGTTGTACTATTGTAGGAGGAATCCCTGGCAGAGAGCAGCTGTCCCGTAGAAATCCCATGGTGGGGATATATGGATCCCTCTGGGTGCTGGAGTGTGGGTGGCTGATTTGGTCGGCCAGCTGGTCCCGAAAGATCGGGTCCTCTCCTCTCCAGGCGTTGGACGACCTGGAGAACCCGATCCATCGCTTCTTCCAAGCTGGCTAGCATCGTCGAATGCCCCCTGGACCCGTGCCACGACTCCAGGCATGTGCTCCTCTCCTGTTGACTCCATGGCGGGTGTGTGATTCTGTGATAGGTGAGTTGAAGGAGTCAGGCGCAGGAGGATAAATCACAGAATAACAGGATTTATTCCGGAAAACAGAGTTACGCAGTAATGTGTCAAAACAGTCCAGTGCGCAATATAGGCGCAATGGAACCAACAAGGCACACGGGGAAAATAACCCGGCGATACAAAATACAAGGAGCTCCACCGAGCTTCACTATCCTCACAATAAACAAAACAATAACACACAAAGACAAGGGTGCAGAGGGAACACTTATACAGGTACTGATGAGGGGATATGAACCAGGTGTGTGTAATGAACAAGACAAAACCAATGGAATGATGAAATGAGGAGCGGCAGTGGCTAGAAGGCCGGTGACGTCGAACGCCCAAGCCTGCCCGAACAAGGAGAGGTGGCAGCTTCGGAGGGAGTCGTGACAGATACAGGCGTCCTTCCTAACTCAGTTGCCGTAGAGGAAAGAAACCTCTCAGGGATTTCACCATGAGGCCAATTGTGACTTTAAAACAGTTACAGAGTTTAATGGCTGTGGTAGGAGAAAACTGAGGATGGATCAACCACAATGTAGTTACTCCACAATGCTAACTTATTTGACAGCGTGAAAAGAAGGAAGCCTGTACAATATAAAAATATTTGCAACAAGGCACTAAAGTAATACTGCAAAAATTGTGACAAAGCAATTCACTTTTTGTTCTGAATACAAAGTGTTAGTACTCTCCGTATTTCCAAGCATAGGGGTGGCTGCATCATGTTCTGGGTATGCTTGTAATCGTTAAGGACTGGGGAGTTTTTCAGGATAAATAAGAAACGGAATGGAGCTAAGCACAGGAAGAATCCTAGAGGAAAACCTGGTTCAGTCTGCTTTCCACCAGACACTGGGAGATTAATTAATCTTTCAGCAGGACAATAACCTAAAACACAAGGCCAAATCTGCACTGGAGTTTCTTACCAAGAAGACAATGGATGTTACTGAGTGGCCAAGTTACAGTTTGGACTTAAATCTACTTGAAAATCTATGGCAAGACCGGAAAATGGCAGATCACTCATTGGTTAGTCTGTCAGTGAGTGTTCAGAGGCAAAAATTGGAGCTATGTTAGAATTATATTAACAAACACTTTGGGGAGGGCTTGTAGCTGTGCTTTTATCATTCTGACATTTCTAGATTTAGTCTTCATTTTTTAAGGCTGCCATGTGCAAAAAGTATGTTTGTACTTGGCAGCGAGGCACAGAAAATGAGATTGTAGTGATGAATTGTTGTAGACTGTATGTAATGAGCGTATTATTCCTCTTGTGTTCTCAAAGATGCATTCTCTAACCAGCAATAAACAAGCAAGACATACCCAATCAGTTCAACCAGTGTTGTGGCACGGCTTTCCGTTTTTTCTCAGGAGCTTGGGGAAGATGAAGTAAGATTAGTTTAAGGTGGCTGTGATGGCCACTTCGCTGTGCTGTTTGATTTTTCATATTTACATACTCATATTCAGGAGAAGACAGAATAAACACTTAGACTGGCAAAAGCTCACTTGACACAAAGAGGCACATCCACTTGCACGCATGCATGCACAAACATGAGCATGTGCGCGCGCACACACACACACAGACACACACACACACACATACACACACACACACACACACACACACACACACAGACAGACAGACAGACAGACAGACAGACAGACAGACACACACAAACAGACAAACACACACACACAAACAGACACACACACACACACAAACAGACACACACATACACATACACACTCACAGACTCACACACAAACAAACAAACAGACACACAAACACACACACATACACACACACAAACAGACACACACACACACACACACAAACACTCAACCAGGTTGTTTGCACTCCCAACATCAAGCACCCGGTGCAATTGTGTGTGTTTTAAAAACCTAGATTTTCTCTGGTGTGATTTTTTTTGGTTACATAACAGATTCTACATCCCAAATGGCAGTCTATAACCTATATAGTGCACCAGGGCCCATACCCACTGGGCACAGATGTCAAAACAACGTCTATTCCACGTTGGTTCAACGCAATTTCATTGAAATGAGTGTGTGCCCAGTGGGTAGGCTCTGGTGAAAAGATGTGCATTATGTAGGGAATAGGGTGCCATTTTGTATACAGACGCAGACAGAGAATGTATCCGTGAGAGTAGCCTACCAGATTGAGAAATAGTCTATACAAAATAGGTATTGATCAAAGGGGACTGTTTAAACACATTGAGTTAATTGTCTTTGAGTGTGTGTATTTATAAGTATTATTTTGGAATGTAGGGAAGTTACTACATTTTCTGTGTTTTCGTACAGTAGGTTCGTATCACCAGTAGACTTTGCACGGCTGTTTCGGCACAGATAACAAATTTAAAACACGTAATATATGTTGACAGAGAGAGCCTACATCTATGCATTCTGGCTCTTACAGTAATTTACAGTAATGTGCAGCAATCCTTGAATATCTAAGTCTTTGTCTAACTCAGTCATTAATAACAGCATAATATTCATAGTATTCTGTGACAAAGTAGCGTCCTTTCCAGGGGGTGTACCAGTAGTACATCACGCTGCCTCACGCTACAGGCTCCCTTTCTATAGGCCGTTCTGGATCGGCCTTTACTTAATATTCTAAGAGTTTCATATAAGAGTTTTGTCCATTACTCATGAATCAGTGGAGGCTGGTGGGAGGAGCTTTAGGAGGACGGGCTCATTGTAATCGCTGGAATTGAATAAATGGAACAGAGTCAAACGTGGTTTTCATGTGTTTGATACCATTCCAATTATTCCATTCCAGCCATTACAATGAGCCCATGCTCCTATAGCTTCTCCCACCAGCCTCCTCTGTCATGTATAGGAAGCATTTGTTTCCCACTCTGGTGTTGTCTGCTCCAGGCAGGGTCACTACTTTGAAGCCATGAGATGTGAGGGTGTCATGTAGCAATGCTTCTAAACACATTCCAGCCCAGTCTGGACGAGGAAGCCCACAGAACCTGCTGCTGCAATATCCACAGGATGCTCATTAACATCATGTGTCAGGTCTCTCTCTGGTCTCTGGTCTCTTTCTCCCTCTCTGTTTTCTCTCTCTTTCCCCTCTCTCTCTCTCTCTCTGTATCTTTCTCTCTCTCTCAATCACTTTCTCTCTCTCTCTCTCTCTCTCTCTCTCTCTCTCTCTCTCTCTCTCTCTCTCTCTCTCTCTCTCTCTCTCTCTCTCTCTCTCTCTCTCTCTCTCTCTCTCTCTCTCTCTCTCTCTCTCTCTCTCTCTCTCTCTCTCTCTCTCTCTCTCTCTCTCACCACAACAAGGATGACTAGACACTATACTGGCAGATTGGAGACTGAGAGACAAATTACCACAGCTCTGATCTACGGGCAGTCTGACGATTAGATTGGATCTTATTCTAACATTTCATTGTTCTATTTAATACGTCATTTTAATAATTTCAACTTCGAAGTCCCAGTGGGCAGTAAGGCTCCTGGATGTTTAAAACCACAAGTAGGAGCGGCGGGCTGGCCTACAGTTGGCGTTGTAGTTGACAGAGTGTACTGATGTGTAGAGTGTACAGATGAGTCATTGATTGCACATGCACTTTTTCTACCTGTATTTATTGTCTGTATATGTCCTTGTCTATGTTTAATTATGTGTTTCTATGTATGCACAGTGCTGCAACCAACATTTCCCCACAGCCATTATCTTATATTTTATCTTGAAGTTGAGTGACAATAAAGTTGGGTCAAAAGGTTCTGTAAAGTGAGTGGTTAATGAGAAATACAGCTACTGCTTCCTCTGAGGGCAGAACTTCTAGGAGGTTGAGCCTCTGTCTTGCATTAGAACTGATAAGTCTTCTATTAAACCCACAAGAGGAGCCTTAATGTAAACATAAACCTCCATATCTTTCCATCCCTAAGTGTATGTCCCAAATGGCACCCTATTCCAAGTTTCACATTTTATTGTCACGTGCACTAGTACAGTGAAATGCCTTTCTTGCTTTCTTATTCTCTCTATAGTGCACTATTCTATATAGTGCACTACTCAAAAGTAGTGCACTAAATGGAATAGGGTGCCATTTGAGACACAACCCAATGTTATTTGATTAAGGCAGGGCAGGGTCTCTCTAAGCTTTCCCCAAACAGACAGACAGACAGTCAGCAGCCAGTTGTTGGTTCCTCTCAGGCAGGCTGATTGGATTGATGATGATGCTGGTGCTAATGTGTGATTGACTGTGTTAATAATGCTTGGCTCTCTTTGGGGGGTTCCTAAGCTCTGTGTTGATGGATCTGTAAATCTGTCTGCCTGTTTGGATTGCAACACTTCAGCGCACACCGTGCCACAGGGACCCTGGCGCATAACCAACCTGTCACTCACACCTCAACAATTGTTGTGTGTGTGTGCTTGTGCTTGTGTATGTGTGCTTGTGTGGTTATGTGTGCTTGTGTGGTTATGTGTGTGTGTGTGTGTGTGTGTGTGTGTGTGTGTGTGTGAGTGATTGCATATGTGGAGTGTGTGTGTGTTTACACAGGTCTGACTTGGTGGGTGGTATCTGTTGGAGTGTGTGTGACTGTGAGACCATGACTTATGGCAGGATGTTGTTGATTAAATAAGTGTTGTGCAGGATAGTGCATAAATAGCTACATTACAGTATGGGAGCAGGGTTTTCTGGGTCTCGGTTCTGTCCTGAGGTATTCTAACATGTGCTGTGAGGGGCTGTTTCAACACCACTCTTTCCTTTTCATTCACACCAGACTCTGGGGCTAGTACCCAGCTGGGCATCTGGCAACGTGATTCGGTCCAGAGAGGCAGTCTTTGATTGGCACTAACCTACGTACCTGTGTATGTGTCCAGCTAAAGAAATGGCGTGCCCATCAAGAGGAGGTTGCCAGATTGGAGGCAGCCATTGCCGGCAGGCAGCAGGAGGAAGAGGAGGACAGACTGAGGAGGGAGCAGGAGAGAGACTCGGCCATGAGGTCACTGCAGAAGGAAAAAGTAAAGACCCCTTCCACCCATCACGCTCCAGCATACTGCACTGTCCCCAGTCATACTATGTTTGAAATGAGTCTTTGCTCCTCAGATTCTATGACAGTTTATAATAACTTCTTAGTATCCAATGTAGGTATGGCCCAAGTTAATTTGAATGATTTAACTCCATGGATATGTAATATAATAAATATGTCATTATAATGTTCTCAGAAGGAAATTAACTATCTGTTTGTTAAGGAAAAGTGTGGCATGATGATTTTCATTAGCTTGATTAATTGTATATTCAGCTGCATGAGGTATGATGGTGTGTGTGTGTGTGTCCATGCGTGCATGTAGAAGTGTGTGTGGTCCCTGACCCGCATGGCCCTTGGTATCCCTCCAGGGTGTGTATTGGTGCCGGTCTTGTTTGATTGCACCCCTCCTGTAGGGCCTGCTTCAGTACCACAGGAAAGCTGGGAGAATCTCTGATTAATGATGCCGTTTAGGCTGAAATGGATTACATATACTTCTACACAGTCATCTCTGACTATGACATATCATCTCATTCATTTGATTTACTCTTATCTGATTTTGCACTGTCACGATCAATAGGACGTGATGACATGACAGTAAAGTTTCCCTCGTGTTGACTCGCTTGCTCCAGTAATTTTTTTAAACCTTTTGGTTTGTTTTGTGAATGTTTGTTCACTGTATATCTCAGGTGAAGCAGTACTATGCAGAGAAACAGAGGAGGAGAGAGGAGCTGGAGAGGAGAGATCAGCAGAGACTGACAGAGCTGAGGAGACTAATGGCAGAGCAAGCTAATAGAGATAAGGAGAGGTAAGCATGCACCATTGGCAGCAGCTTAACCTTAAGGCCGCTAAAGGAGAGATCTCAACACCTGGCTGACAGACACTTCTTTGTTTGCCCCTATGGCTTATTTGGACAATGTTCATAAAACACCTTTATTTCTAATGGTGCGTCATTTATGGAGTCATTTATGTTTTTCCATGACAAATTGAGGAATTAGTTTGAAATATCTAATTTTAGGATCCACTGGTATGATTCGATAAGTTGCCGTTTTCTCTTCTGTTTAGTGCAATCTCCTATTTATCCATGGTCCTCTCTAGCGTTCTAGCCTCCTTTCAAGTCCCTGGCATTTAAACAGTGCTAGGAGAAAGAGAGCGAGACAGGGTTGAGTTAGTCAGGGCAGGGTGAGGAGGACTGAGGACATGAGATACTGTAGCTGCTGCTACAACTGAGGAGCAGCTCTCTGGCAGCCCATAACGCTCTCCCAGCCTGTAGGGCCGCTGTGCCACCACAGACCGGTGGTGCCTGAGATGAGGGCTGATGTCCTTGCCCACTTCTCTCTCTCCCATCTCTCTGTCCCTCCTGCCCTCAGGGTGCAGTTTCGCGAGGAGGCGCTGCTGCAGCGGAGGGAGGAGAGGGAGGCGCAGGCACTCCAGCGCCTAAAAGAGGAAGAGGAGAGAGGCAGTCGTCTAGAGGCCCTGAGAAATCAGGTACGTCTCTTATCAGCACTTATTCCCATTGGCTTCCCTAATTGTATCTGCCATTTAAAATGCCACACCGGGGGAAATTTGTGGGCGCTTTTGACCCCGCTGATCCATGTTGGTTTTGAGGCTTCACTGCCACTTACTGGTGGGATAGGGAAATACAAGGAAACTACTAGGCTATCAAATTAATTGGGTTTTCCCCATCCCCCACACGGTCAAGGTGGCAGTGGTGGCAGAGCCAGACCCAGAGAGGATGATGGGAGATACGGAGGCCTGGAGAGGCCGGCTGGCGCAGCAGAGCGGAGAGGAGGAGTTTCGGTTGCACCGTCCCCTATATCACCTCAACACGTACACAGACTCTCAGGTGAGTCTGACCTGCCACTGTTCTTTATTTTCTGCTCCCAACTCAACACAAGTCAATCTGCCTTTTCCCACTCATTATTTCCCTTAAGTGTTTGGTTTGATGAGACTTGTGCCCTCTCCAATAGTTCCCAAGGTTGTTAACATGTGTCAGTCAGAGGAGGCTGGTGGGAGGAGTAATAGGAGGACCGGCTCATTGTGGCTGGAATGGAATGAATGGAACGGGGTCAAACATGTGGTTTATGTTTGATGCCGTTCCATAAATTCCATTCCAGCCATTACAATGTGCCTGTCCTCTTATAGCTCCTCCCACCAGCCTCCTCTTGTGTCAATGTAATATTTTGTGTTTACTGCCTCACTCACTGACATAAAAAAAACAGAAAATCATTCACAATAATGTTTGACCTGGGTAAACAAACCTTACCCTCATGCAGACAGACCTTTAAATGGCCTCCCCTCAAGGCCTGTGGGTGAATTAACATACAGTACATCTGTCTGGTACATTGTGTCACGACTCCACTGTGCAGGAAAGCACACTGGTTTTACCTGCAGTCTATTGCATAATCAGGTCAGTGACGGTTAGTTAGATCATCTCCTCCAATTGAAAACGTGATCAATGACTAACTGACCTTGGTTTAATGTTAGGAAAAACACGAAAACATGTTTGATTTAGAATTGCAAAATATCATAAAAATGAATGAACAAGGGTGTGACAGAATCGTCCTTATCATCTGTTTTTATGCCTTTTGGACCTTACAATGTGTCCGTTCCAAATGGCACCGTATTCCCAATATAGTGTACTTCTTTTGACCAGATCCCTATGTCCATTTCCTCTGTTGGTTTCCAGATTGTGTCTGATCCAAGAGTGAGGATTGAACAGGCCCTCCGGGCAGCAGGACTCCACAACACACTGTATGCTAAGGAGGTTCTCTCTGTAGTCCAGCCACCCAGACCACCTCGACGGGACACTGACTCCATCGGATTCAAGTCTTCTACAAAGAGTGTTTAGCCCTATTCAATCAAAATAACTAACGCTAACCAGGTGTCCCGAATAAGTCATAATGTAAATAACATTTTCCCTGGCCAGTGACAGAGCATGTTTGTATTGATTTGAAGTTGAATAGTTTTTTACGCAACTTGGAAACTGGCTGCAGGTACAGGTAATATAGATAAAATGTTATATTTGTCCACAGATTTTTGTCAGAATGTCTTCTTTGGGTTACTTCTGTGATTGTCAATACAGACCATGTTGGCTCAACTTTTAACATATTCCTCGCAGTATTACTCATTCGCCTCCTTCCGCTATCTATCAATATCTGATACATAATTTAACACAGAATGTCTGTGTTTCATGCCACTGTGACGTTAGATAACAACTGCCTGACATTATGACAAACCTTTCATGTATGTTATTTAGCTGTATATAGTTGCTCATTTGACTATGTAACATACACTGAGGGTACAAAACATTAGGAACACCTGCTCTTTCTATGACAGACTGACCAGGTGAAAGCTATGATCCCTTATTGATGTCACTTGTTAAATCCACTTCAATCCGTGTAGATGAAGGGGAGGAGACAGGTTAAAGAAGGATTTTTAAGCCTTGAGACAATTGAGACATGGATTGTGTATGTGTGCCATTCAGAGGGTAAATGAGCAAGACAAAAGATGGAAGTGCCTTTGAACGGGTTATGGTAGTAGATGCCAGGCGCACCGGTTTGTGTCAAGAACTGCAACACTGCTGGGTCTTTCACACTCAACAGTTCCCCGTGTGTATCAAGAATGGTCCACCACCCAAAGGACATCCAGCCAACTTGACACAACCGTGGGAAGCATTGGAGTCAACATGGGCCAGCATCCTTGTGGAATGCTTTCGACACCTTGTACAGTCCATGACCAGAAGAATTGAGGCTGTTCTGAGGGCAAAAGGTGTGCCACTCAATATTAGGAAGGTGTTCTTAATATTTAGTAGACTCAGTGTACATGGATGTTGTAACCATAAGCTGATTGGGCTACGTGTCAGTGCAAAGTTCAGATAAATATGACTATTTTCTGGCCTAATTTGCAATCCTTTAGTGTCTCATCTCCATTTTGAAGCTAGTCATTTCTTAATAATCCATGTTGAGTAAGAGGATGTGGACCCATATCAGCCTGAACGGAATTTATTCAGGATTTTAAAATGTCAGGTACAATGAAGTCAGAGATGCATTACCATTTCTAAATATAGTCCTGCTACCCCAGTGCCTAACTCCTGATCCACGAGACATTTGATTAAATTACAGTCAGAAGATAAATCCTTTATACATTTTTTAAAGTCACAGGACTTAATGTCATCAAGTATACTGAACAAAAATATAAACGCAACATGCAACAATTTCAAAGATTTTACTGAGTTACAGTTCATATAAGGAAATCAGTCAATTGAAATAAATTCATTAGGCCCTAATCTATGGATTTCACATGACTGGGAATACAGATATGCATCTGTTGGTCACAGACACCTTTAAAAAAAGGTAGGAGCGTGGATCAGAAAACCAGTCAGTATCTGGTGTGACCACCATTTGCCTCATGCAGCGCAACACATCTCCTTCGCATAGAGTTGATCAGGCTTCTGATTGTGGCCTGTGGAATGTTGTCCCACTCCTCTTCAATGGCTGTGCGAAGTTGCTGGATATTGGCGGGAACTGGAACACGCTGTCGTACGCATCAATCCAGAGCATCCCAAACATACTCAATGGGTGACATGTTTGGTGAGTATGCAGGAAGATCTCGGGCATTTTCAGCTTCCAGGAATTGTGTACAGATCCTTGCGACATGGGGCCATGCATTATCATGCTGAAACATGAATGGCACGACAATGGGCCTCAGGATCTCATCACGGTATCTCTGTGCATTCAAATTGCCATCGATAAAATGCAATTGTGTTCATTGTCCGTAGGTTATGCCTGCCCATGCCATATCCCCACCGCCACCATGGGGCACTCTGTTCACAACGTTGACATCAGCAAACCGCTCGCCCACACGACGCCATATACGTGGTCTGCGGTTGAGGCCGGTTGGACGTACTGCCAAATTCTCTAAATATGACATTGGAGGCGGCTTATGGTAGAGAAATGAACATTTAATTCTGTGGCAACAGCTCTGGTTGACATTCCTGCAGTCAGCATACCAATTGCACGCTCCCTCAAAACTTGAGACATCTGTGGCATTGTGTTGTGTGACAAAACTGCACATTTTAGAGTGGCCTTTTATTGTTCCCAGCACGTGGTGCACCAGTGTAATGATCATGCTGTTTAATCAGCTTCTTGATATGCCACTCCTGTCTGGTGGATGGATTATCTTGGCAAAGGAGAAATGCTCACTAACAGGGATCTTAACAAATTTGTGCAACATTGTTTTGAGAAATACGATTTTTGTGCATATGGAACATATCTGCGATCTTTTATTTCAGCTCATGAAACATGGGACCAACACTTTACATGTTGCGTTTATATTTTTGTTCAGTGTAGTTACAGAGAAACCAACAATTTAATCTATACAGTCAAGGTAGTCAAAAGCACCGCAATATCTAATACCATACAAATATACCACACAATTGCGTAAGAGCCCACTCTTTGAGCTTCATTAAACAAATCATACACGATACAACACATCTGTAAAATCTTCATGTAGTCTTAGAACTCTTTAAATAATATCTTATCACATATCAACATGACTATATACATACACTGAGTGTACAAAACATTAGGAACACCTGCTCTTTCCATGACATAGACTGACCAGGTGAAAGCTATGATCCCTTATTGATGTCACCTGTTAATTTCCACTTCAGTCAGGGGCAAAAGGGGTGCAACTCAATATTACGAAGGAGTTCCTAAATATTTTGTACACTCAGTGTATATCCACATATTAGTCGGGACCTTAGCTATATACACTCCATGGGCAGCAGAGGTGATCGGAGGGAGCTTAGACGATGAGGCCCAGGCGTTTCTTGATGAAGTGGGCCACCAGAACCTGAGGTCTCTGTTGGTACTCCACTAGCACATCCTGAGGGGTGGAGATCTGGTCCCCATCGAAACGGTTCAACAAAGTCACACAGACGACAGCAGCTGGGGAGAAAAATGTTACATCCATTACAAATGTAAAAACCATGTAAAATAATAACGAGAAAATATCAAAACAAAGTAAAATCAAACTTATTTCTCTCTGTCAAAGTTAATGGCATGACTTAGTGAGACTGTGATTTATTTAGAATAACACCTTTGATGCCACAGGCACAACACATGGCTGCGAAGACGGTGGACTCCATCTCAATATTCCTGACTCCCGTGTTATAGGCTTTCCTCAGGTACTCCAGCTTGTCCTCAGTGGAGAAGGAGCAGAGAGCTCCATCCAGCCGACCCTGACCTGGTGGACCACAACAGAATACAGGCTGAGTTAGATCAAGGCCAGCAGGCTAGTAGGCAGCATTGGAAATGTACTGTACATCCTTAGTTAAGGGGGCAGTCTGCGATTCGAAAAACAACCAAACTCATAGACTATAGCTTTAATTTAGGGCTTTTGTGTAGCTGAGTGTACAGCTGTGGGTAACATGATGTGGTTACCTTCGTAGAAGTCACTGGTGCACATGGTGTTTCCGATGACGGTGGGCACGTCATCTAACTCAGAGGAGCACTGCAGCAGCTCCTTGGACACGCCCACATCCAGCTCTGTGCTCCTGGTGATCACCTTACCTAGAACCACCTGCTCAAACTGGTTGCGGAAGAAGCAGTCCACCGCCTTGTCTGTGACCACTACTGTTCCTGGTTCCAGACCTGTAATGGGACACCAGTGACATGATTTAGAGAGCTGTCTTACTCAACTATATAAACATGTATAAATGTGTATTAACATTTGAAAGAAGAATGGAAGAGGGGAGGATGCTCTTACCAACTCCACCGGAGGTGCCAATGCGGAAGAGGACAAAATCGATGCAGCGGGCATGATGCAGCAGCTTGATGAGCTCATGGAGCATGATGGAGATGGAGGGGACGCCCATACCATGCTGTAGAGACAGATGGGTGAGGTTAACAATCTTTACTGACTTACGTTAACAGAACTGCGGGAAAGCAGTACTTGGCAGGTGCTGTCCTGGTGTTGTGAAACACTGACTTGCCGTGCATGCTCTCCCCAATGAGTAGATGGTATCACGGTGACATCCAGATGGTTACCAAATAAAATACAATAAAATAATTCATGAAGGCTGCTATCCTACATGTTTTACATTTTACATTTACATTACATTGACTCATTGCGAGCTCACAGAACAGAGCTCCGGGCAGCTGAGCGAAAATTGAAGAAAACTAGACTCCCTGCGGACCTGGCATCTTTTCACTCCCTCCTCTCTACATTTTCTTCATCTGTTTCTGCTGCTAAGGCCACTTTCTACCACTCTAAATTCCAAGCATCTGCCTCTAACCCTAGGAAGCTCTTTGCCACATTATCCTCCCTGCTGAATCCTCCCCCCCCTCCTCCCTCTCTGTGGATGACTTCGTCAACCATTTTGAAAAGAAGGTTGACGACATCCGATCCTCGTTTGTTAAGTCAAATGACACTGCTGGTCCTGCTCACACTGCCCTACCCTATGCTTTGACTTCTTTCTCCCCTCTCTCTCCAGATAAAATCTTGCGACTTGTGACGGCAGGCCGCCCAACAACCTGCCCGCTTGACCCTATCCCCTCCTCTCTTCTCCAGACCATCTCCGGTGACCTTCTCCCTTACCTCACCTCGCTGATCAACTCATCCTTGACCGCTGGCTATGTCCCTTCCGTCTTCAAGAGAGCGAGAGTTGCACCCCTTCTCAAAAAAACCAACACTCGATCCCTCTGATGTCAACAACTACAGACCAGTATCCCTTCTTTCTTTTCTCTCCAAAACTATTGAGCGTGCCGTCTTTAGCCAACTCTCTTACTATCTCTCTCAGAATGACCTTCTTGATCCAAACCAGTCAGGTTTCAAGACTGGTCATTCAACTGAGACTGCTCTTCTCTGTGTCACGGAGGCTCTCCGCACTGCTAAAGCTAACTCTCTCTCCTCTGCTCTTGTCCTTCTAGACCTGTCTGCTGCCTTTGATACTGTGAACCATCAGATCCTCCTCTCCACTCTCTCCGAGCTGGGCATCTCCGGCGCGGCTCACTCTTGGATTGCGTCCTACCTGACCGGTCGCTCCTACCAAGTGGCGTGGCGAGAAGCTGTCTCCGCACCACGTGCTCTCACCACTGGTGTCCCCCAGGGCTCAGTTCTAGGCCCTCTCCTATTCTCGCTATACACCAAGTCACTTGGCTCTGTCATATCCTCACATGGCCTCTCCTATCATTGCTACGCTGACGACACACAACTAATCTTCTCCTTTCCCCCTTCTGATAACCAGGTGGCGAATCGCATCTCTGCATGTCTGGCAGACATATCAGTATGGATGACGGATCACCACCTCAAGCTGAACCTTGGCAAGACAGAGCTGCTCTTCCTCCCGGGGAAGGACTGCCTGTTCCATGATCTCGCCATCACGGTTGACAACTCCGTTGTGTCCTCCTCCCAGAGTGCGAAGAGCCTTGGCGTGACCCTGGACAACACCCTGTCGTTCTCCGCTAACATCAAGGCGGTGACCCGATCCTGTAGGTTCATGCTCTACAACATTCGGAGAGTACGACCCTGCCTTACACAGGAAGCGGCACAGGTCCTAATCCAGGCACTTGTCATCTCCCGTCTGGATTACTGCAACTCGCTGTTGGCTGGGCTCCCTGCCTGTGCCATTAAACCCCTACAACTCATACAGAATGCTGCAGCCCGTCTGGTGTTCAACCTTCCCAAGTTCTCTCACGTCACCCCGCTCCTCCGCACACTCCACTGGCTTCCAGTTGAAGCTCGCATCTGCTACAAGACCATGGTGCTTGCCTACGGAGCTGTGAAGGGAACGGCACCTCCGTACCTTCAGGCTCTGATCAGTCCCTACACCCAAACGAGGGCATTGCGTTCATCCACCTCTGGCCTGCTGGCTCCCCTACCTCTGCGGAAGCATAGTTCCCGCTCAGCCCAGTCAAAACTGTTCGCTGCTCTGGCACCCCAATGGTGGAACAAGCTCCCTCACGACGCCAGGACAGCGGAGTCACTCACCACCTTCCGGAGAAATTTGAAACCCCACCTCTTTAAGGAATACCTGGGATAGGATAAAGTAATCCTTCTACCCCCCTCCCAAAAAAAAATACAAAAAATAAACAAATAATGAAAAATAAATGACCAAAAATATTAAAAATATATAATTAAAAAATAAACAATATAAAAAAAAGGACAGAAAAAATAAGAAAGAAAATAAACAAAATATTTTTAAAAAACATTGTAATTTGGTTATCCCACTGGCTATAAGGTGAATGCACCAATTTGTAAGTCGCTCTGGATAAGAGCGTCTGCTAAATGACGTAAATGTAAATGTCTACATGGAATAAAATAATTGGAGGAAAACATTTGGCCACATTAGTTACTGCCGGCGACACCATGATACAGCTGCCCAGTGGGAAGCAGGCACTCTTCCCTCTGATCTCAACATGGTCTCAGAGCATTTCGTGTTATTCTGTACGTAAATCTATGATACTCCATTTAGTATGATATGTGACGTTTCATAAGGTATGTACTAATTTGTGAATGTCCATCACCCATTTCGTAGGATATGTTATGAATTACAATTTGTACTATAAGGTACAAATTTGCATAACGTACAATATGTTACACATTTGCAAAACGTATGAAATGTTACAAATTCTAGCTAGGTGCCTAGCTGGCTAAGGTTAGGTTTAGGAGTTAGGTTAAGGTTAAGGTTAGGGGAAGGGTTAGCTAAAAGGGTAAATTAGGGGAAAGGTTAGATAACATGCTAAGTAGTTGAATAGTTGCTAATTAGCTAAAATACTAAAGTTGTCCGTGATGAAATTCGAACTCGCAACCTTTGGGTTGCTAGACGTTCGCGTTATGCTCACCCATCCACCCCGACAAACCACCTACCTTAGTTTTTGCCTTAAAGTAACCATCTGTCTTATGTAACCATCCCAAACGTAACATATCATACTAATTTGAGTGTCCCGGATTGACATTTACTACAGTATGTTACGTCTAGTGTATGAGACTGGCTGTTGGTCTAAGGAGATCACATGGCCCCAGGGCAGTGAAGGGGCCATTGGCCTGTGTAGGGTGGCGTCTTTCGGATGGGATGTTAAACGGATGTCTTGACTCTCTGTGGTCACAAAAAATCCCATGGCACTTATCGTAAGAGTAGGGGTGTTAACCCCAGTGTTCTGGCAAAATTCCCTACCTGGTCCCATTTCCATCATGGCCACCTAATCATCCCCCTCATTCCTAATTGGCATATATCACTCCTCACCTCTCCACTATGCTAGCTGTGCATCATTAAAGTGGGTGCCACACATTGGTGGTGGTAGAGGTGAGTTCCCCCCCTTACTATTGTAAAGCGCTTTGAGCACCTAGGTGGAAAAGCTCTATATAAATAAGGTGTCAGGCACTGGATTACATAAAGAATCTTCATTTGTCACGTTCTAAAGTCTTATACAGGCTATTGAAAGTCAAGTCAGACCATTATCTTGTGAGGGAGACGTATCCATTGCACAATACTTACACTGATAGAAAGTACGGGTCCCACTTTGTACATGGAGTAGCGGTCGGTTCCTTCACAGATATCTGTGATATTATCCATGTTTCCGGGCAAGGCCAGCTCCTGGTGAATGAACTGGGCAAAGGACTTCATCCGATTGGCACTGCCGCCGACGCACACAAACTGCAATGGGGGAGATATAAAGACAACGGTCTTTGAAATCGAAATCAGGTATTTCAAGTATTTTGTCTGGGCAACTTCCACAAACCTTGATGTCTCCAAACATCTCAGGCAGGTTGTGGGTCTTGGTACCCAGGTTGAAGTGATAGAGAATGTCCTCTTCCATTGTATCCAAGTGGGGGTTCTTGACATGGATTTGGGGGTTCTTGAAAGGGACCTCCGGTCTGTGAAAACATTGACATGAGAGCATATGAGAATTGCATAATATAAGTCTCTAGTGCAGAACAAGAACCAGTAGTGTAATGAAACCGCAAAGTAAAATAAAAATACTCACTCGCTATTTTCAGAATGGTCAGCGACAGTCCCCACACAGTTCAGTAAAATAGGTGACATGGCTGTTTTAAAAAAAGAAATTGAATTGAATTGATTTTGGGTAACAGGCATACAACTAAATGTACAATGTGGACCCAGAGGATATAACTTGAAAGTATTAATTATAACGCTTGTTTCCAAAGTGGTCCTCGATGGTAAAAACAATAACACATATAATGATTAAAAGGCACTGTTCACTGTATGTACACTGAAATAAATACAGTATTAATAAAAAAAAGAATAATTACTATTGAATTTTATAACAATATTATATACAGAATATTTAGAGCCACAATATGTTATAAACACAGTATTTACAGCCACAATATTACCTACAGCCACAAGTGCAATACATACCTTTCAGGCTAGACATTAATTTTTGTATTAAAAGGCTAATATTCTCTGTTGTGTTCACTTGTTCAGCTTGAAGGAAATAAAAGTGCAGTCTCTGCCTCTGGGGCTGATATAGCTTTGCCCTGTGACCTCTCAGGAATGATTGGTTGGGGAGGGAGGAGTAGTGACTGTCTGGTCTCCAACTGATCTAAAACAAATGCTTTGACAGACACAGTACAAATACCTGGCCCAGATCCAAAGAGCATAACTCGACAAAATGTATGTATAATTATTTTTTATGATGAATTACTTCAGGTTGTGTAAAATACAAATGGCCATGCAATTGAAAATTTGTGAAATAGTAAAAAGCCAAAGAAATTGGCAGGTGCACTCAACCATTCTAAAAAAAACATGACTTAAGTTACATAGTTACATAAACACACATCTCTATGTCCTGACACATTTTCAAACACGAGCTAGATTATTACGTAATTTTCACAGAATCCTGGCCATCTCATGACATTCAGGTTCGAAAGGAATTGAGTGTGTACAAATATTTGACTACGTGTGTATCAATAAAATATATTATCACATTATTTTAACTACTTTTTCTGATATGCCGCATATCCTACAGTCATTAATTTAAGCATTACGGGGGGAAAAGTCTGATTATATTGCATATTCATTTTGTATCCTGTGTCAATTACATCCGTAGAACAACATTTCTACTATGATGACGGTGGTAAAGAGGAAGGAACAATTACACAGTATACGTAAATTCATAGAGATCACAGGTCTCTGTAGCAATGTGGCTATGGGTCACATTTCAACAAATACATGTCTAGATCCCATTTGAAATGGTGATGAGTGCTTCATTGAGCTTCCTTAAGCACACAAAGAGAATGACAACACGCCCACTGTTTCCATGCACAACATTTATTATTATTTTTTAAACAGAAATCTTTATAGCAACCATACTGAGGCACAAAAAAAAGACACTTCAAAACAGCAGGCATTTTTAGAGGAGCCCCTCTAAGCCATAGACACCTTTTAAAAGCAAACCATCATTCCAAAAACTACTACAACAGACGAACAAGAGCATAGCTCAGGCTAGTACATTAAGTTAGTGTTAGAGTGCAAATGCAGTTCATTAGCAACAACTTCAGGCACAGAACGGGTCTGTGAGCGCAAACTAACGGATAATCTAATTTTGCAATTGTGTATACTTCTTGGAACAAGCACACACAGGTAGAATAACAAGAGTGCTATAACTCTAACCAAAATTAACTGCTTTAATTGACCTATAGTATATGCGGTTGTGAACAGGCAAACCCTTGTGAAGGAACGTTGTGGAGGTGAACACTGAGGAGTCAGTCGTCCTCCACTGCCTTTGCTCCTTTCTACTCCTTGGAACCTGCAGGCATACACACAGGTTCATTTGAGTGTTTCCCCACACGTTTTGATTTGCCGTCCCATCCCATGATCACTGATAACAATGCATTAACAACGCAAGTCAGGATTAAAATGTTCCCCTGACTGATTTATCGACATGCATATCATCATGTCTGAATGGTTCATGCATTGTTTTTTGGAACTCTACTTCGTTGCCCCTTGTATCAATTCTGTAGATCTGTACTGACTGATTTTGTCCCATAAAAATCAATACACGACTTCATATTCATTCAATATTTCATTAGTTAGTCAATGGGGGGTGTGCTTCTGAGCAATGAGACAAATTACCTTGAATTCAAACCACAGTCACTAACAGCTACTTACTTGATGAATGCGTATTGGGTTCCTCTTTCTTGTCCTCTAAATAGCCGAAGCTCAAGAGCGTACCCATGTTGACAGGGGTCGAATTCTGAGATTTCTGAGATCTGCAAGACCAAAAGGCAAGCATTTAAAACACAGCGGGGGCCAAAATGGAGCCTAAACCAAATGCGGAAACAATACATGAAAATCATTCAGAGCTCTTGAACATTTAGAACTAGTCGAAGGCTCACAACAACCATAAAACTTCAGAACAATCATAAAACAGTGGGAGAATCGGTCAGCTGATGGTAATATTGATACGGTGAAGGGGAGTACACTAAAAGCAAACATTGAATTTGGACTGAAAACACTGACAGACACAGTCAAGCTAATAATTAAATACATGTTTTTATACCATAGAACTAGTTCAACAATATCTTTCAATTTTAACATGTTCTGTTATTCATTATGGTTCTAAGAATTGATTGAATGTGTAGCCGTGGCTATTTGCTATCTCTGATGTCATGCGTTATGCTTAGAAGAGACATCTCTGGTTCATGTAGGCCCATGTGTGACAGGTCATCGTCACAGATCACTGACAGGTGCCAAATATAAAACAGAACATTTGCACAATGACTTGCATTGTAGAGTAATACTATTTGAAGCTAACGGTCTGTTTGTTGATGTATTGGTTCATAAAGCTAGCAGAGCTGAACGAATTGTGAGGACATCTGTGCTCTTTGATCAGTATTGCAGCCAGGCATGTAGGCATTGGCACATTGAGTTAGTTAGAGGACTCATCATGGACATTGCCATTGAGGCCTTCCACCATTTTTAAGTAGTCAACTGGGTGGGGATTCCTATGGGTGGGAGCGATCAACCAATGATCAGAGCATTGTCTACTTCTTCAAAATGGGTTAACTATGGTTTGTAAATGTCTTTAAGCTATAGCAACACCATCTAGTGGCCACAATAAAACAATGACACAAGATTTGGTTCAGGATGCCAGCACTGCAGGTGGTGGTAAATCACCAAAAGATGAAGAAAATGGACTACTTCAAAATGTAGATAGCCTTAATGGCGCTACCCGTGCCGTCACAGACGCCATAATGGGACAGATACAAAGATGTGTACTTTAACTCTATGCATTGGCCACATCACATGGGCCTTATCCATTCTTTAAAAAGGGTGGGGCAGAAGTTTTGGGTAGTGCAATATTGTATGAGAACTAGGGAGGCCAGATCCAAGACTACCACAGTGAATATTGTCAGCACATTGTCACTCCAGAAGCTTACAGATTTAATGGTGCAATCTGGGATATTTGTAGCCGATTTTGGTCACCAAAATGTATGATATGAGGCCTATACCTACTGATTCTTGAATAATGTAATAACATTTGCATAACATAACTTGCCTCATGAGCTTGTGAGATAAACGGTCTTAACCCTTCATAACTCAAAATCTAATGTTACCTCCATTGTTTTTTTTAAACAAGTGCCTTCGTTAACAACGCATAGCTTCAGAAATTGTAAAAACTATATTGATGATATCATTGAATTGCATCCAAAGTATTCTGTAAATGTTAAAATAGTTACTTTTCTTCAGCCCCATCAATTGGTAGCGGGGCTGCTGGGCTGAAACACAAATACAGCAGGAGTGTAGCTTTAATTAACACTCATGAAAACTTGTGCTTGGTAAATGAGCCTACTTTTCACATTTACCACATAACATACAATTTCTCTTCACCCATTTGGTTCCATGGATGAAGAAATACAATAAAAACATCTACATTTTACAGAAGAGGGAGGGCTTAGACTAGCCAATGACATGACATGCACCTCCTCTGTGTGGCTCCCTTTCCCACACACATAGCTAGCTGTTACTGAAATTCTCCACAAATTGTTCTCATAAAACAATAATCTGTACACACTGTACAGTGGGGTCCAAAAGTACTGACATCCTTGATAAAGATGAGCAAAGATGACTGTATAAAATAAATAATTCAAGTAATGAGCTAGTGTCTGCTCAAAAAAATGGGAAATTACATTATTTTATACTAATAAGCCCCAATAATTCAGAGAAATAGACTTTGTTTAACAAGTAATATAAATAGCCCCATAAGGTCAAGATCCACCACCATATTTTAGAGTAGGTATGGGGTTATTTTCTGCTCATTCATTCTCATTTCGATGCCAAACCCACCACTTGTGTGCATGGCCAAAGAGCTGTATTTTCATGTCATCCAGCAAATGTAAACGCCTGGAGTTTGTTAAACGGCATTGACACTGGGATTGGAACTGGTGCTATGGTCAGATGACATGAAAATAGAGCTCTTTGGCTACGCACACCAGTGGTGGGTTTGGCGTCAAAATTGCCATTGGTATTTTATTAGGATCCCCATTAGCTGTTGCAAAAGCAGCAGCTACTTTTCCTGGGGTCCACACAAAACATGAAATAATACAGAACATTAACAGACAAGAAAATAACTTTTTTTTTTTTTTAAAGGCACACTTAGCCTACATATCAATACATACACAAACTATCTAGGTCAAATAGGGGAGAGGTGTTGTGCCGTGAGGTGTTGCTTTATCTGTTTGCTGTTTATTTGAGCAATATGAGATGGAACGGAGTTCCATGCAATAATGGCTCTCTATAATACTGTACGCTTTCTTGAATTTGTTCTGGATTTGGAGACTGTGAAAAGACCTCTGGTGGCATGTCTGGTGGGGTAAGTGTGCGTGTCAGAGCTGTGTGTAAATTGACTATGCAAACAATTTGGGATTTCCAACACAATGTTCCTTATAAAAAGAAGAAGTGATGCAGTCAGTCTCTCCTCAACGTTTAGCCAAGAGAGACTGGCATGCATAGTACTTATATCAGCCCTCTGATTATATTGAAGAGCAAGACGTGCCGCTCTGTTCTGGGCCAGCTGTAGCTTAACTGGGACTTTCCTTGCTGCACTCGACTGGACAATAATCAAGATAAGACAAAACTAGAGCCTGCAGAACTTGCTTTTTGGAGTGTGGTGTCAAAAAAGCAGAGCATCTATTATGGACAGACCTCTCCCCATCTTTACAACCATTGAATCTATATGTTTTGACCATGACAGTTTACAATCTAAGGTTACGCCAAGTAATTTAGTCTCCTCAACTTGTTCAACAGCCACACCATTCATTACCAGATTCAGCTGAGGTCTAGAACTTTGGGAATTATTTGTACCAAATACAATGCTCTTAGTTTTAGAGATGTTCAGGACCAGTTTATTACTGGCCACCCATTCCAAAACAGACTGCAACTCTTTGTTAAGGGTTTCAGTGACTTCATTAGCTGTGGTTGCTGATGTGTATATGGTAGAATCATCAGCATACATGGACATACATGCTTTGTTTAATGCCAGTGGCAGGTCATTGGTAAAAATAGAAAAAAGTGTGGAGGGCCTAGAGAGCTGCCCTGCGGTACAACACACTTTACATGTTTGACATTAGAGAAGCTTCCATTAAAGAAAACCCTTTGAGTTCTATTAGATAGATAGCTCTGAATCCATGATATGGCAGAGGTTGAAAAGCCATAACACAAGTTTTTTCAACAACAGGTCCTGGTCAATAATATCAAAGGCTGCACTGAAATCTAACAGTACAGCTCCCACAATCTTATTATCAATTTATTTCAACCAATCATCAGTCATTTGTGTCAGTGCAGTACATGTTGAGTGCCCTTCTCTATAAGCATGCTGAAAGTCTGTTGTTAATTTGTTTACAGAGAAATAGCATGGTATTTGGTCAAACACAATTTTTTCCAACAGTTTGCTAAGAGCTGCTAGCAAGCTTAAAGGTCTGCTGAACCAGTAAAGGCAGCTTTACCACTCTTGGGTAGCGGACTTTCGTCTAGGCTCAGATTAAAGATATGACAGATCGGAGTGGCTATAGAGTCAGCTACCATCCTCAGTAGCTTTCCACCTAAGTTGTCAATGCTAGGAGGTTTGTCATTTTTGATCGATAAAAATAATCTTTCCACCTCTCACACACCACCTTTACAAAATTCAAACCTGCAATGCTTTTCTTTCATTATTTGTTTTTTTATGCATGAATACGATGGCTCACTGTTCATTGTTGGCATTTCCTGCCTAAGTTTGCCCACTTTGCCAATGAAGTAATCATTAAAATAATTGGCAACATCAAATGGTTTTGTGATGAATAAGCCATCTGATTCGATGAATTTGTCTTTCTGCCCATAATTTCATTTAAAGTACTTAAGTTTTTCCCCATCATTCTTTATATCATTGATCTTGGCTTCGTAATACAGTTTCTTCTTCTTTTTGTTGAGTTTAGTCACATAATTTCTCAATTTGCAGTAAGTCAGCCAGTAAGATGTGCAGCCAGACTTATTAGCCACTCCTTTAGCCCCATCTCTTTCAACCATACAGTTTTTCAATTCCTCATCAATCCATAGAGCCTTAACAGTTCTAACAGTCAGTTTCTTAACAGGTGCATGTTTATCAATAATTAGAAGAAGCCATTTCATAAATTCATCAAGTGCAGCGTCTGGATGCTCCTCATTAATCAGACCAACAAATATTTGTAACATCATCCACATAAGAGTCACAGCAAAATCTTTTGTATGATCTCTTATACACTATTTTAGGCCCAGCTGTTGGAACTTTGGCTTTCCTGGATATAGGCACTATATTGTGATCACTGCATCCAATGAGTACGGATACAGCTTTAGAACAAAGTTCTACAGCAGGGGTGTCAAACGTCCGGCCCGCGGGCCGGATCAGGCCCGCAAACGGGTTTAATCCGGCCCGCGAGATGATTTTGTAAAGTATAAAAATGCGCTGCAATTTTTCAATAAAATAAACTGCTGTTCCAATTGCGTCCACTGGATGGCGCAATAGCAATTGTGTTAAGCAAGCAAACTGTTTATACCGGGGCAGAGCAAGTACGTCAAGCACGTGCAGCCAGTCCGGATGAGCTACTTTGTTTTGCCCGCGATATTTATTACGGCTTCTACTTTTAACATTATGTGCTTTGGCACCCTCATTGCCCCAATATGTCTCTGTCAAAAAAGAGAAAAGTGGACGCAGAGTGCAGAGTGTTCCAAGAAAAATGGTCATCCTCCTATTTATTCACGGAATTCAATGGGAAAGCTGTATGTTTGGTGTGTTCACAGCATGTTGCAGTGCTGAAAGAATATAACCTTCGTCGCCACTATGTGAGTCTTCATGCCGACAAATATGACAACTTTCAAGGACAGCGGAGAAGAGAGAAGGTGAATGCACTGTTGGCGGGTCTGAAGAAACAGCAGTCTGTGTTTACTCACAGCCGAGACATCAGTGACGCTGCAGTGAAAGCTAGCTAACTCATTGCTAATGAAATCGCAGTGGCTTCAAAACCATTTAGTGAGGGTGAATTTGTAAAAACATGCATGATGAAGGCAGCTGAGTTTGTGTGCCCTGAAAAGCGTCAGGCTTTTTTTTTTTTTGACAAGAAACATAGTTGCAGACAGGATTTCCGATCTTTCAGTGGATTTGGACAGCCAGTTGAAGCAAAAAGTAAAGTCATTTATTGCGTTTTCGGTTGCAATTGATGAAAGCACGGACATTACAGATGTTGCACAACTGGCCATTTTCATCCACGGAGTTGATGACATATTGACCGTCACCGAGGAGTTCGTGGAGTTGGTGCCGATGACAGATACAACGACAGCAGCTGATATTTTCACCGCACTCGTCGACGCACTGGACAGGGTTGGAGTGGACTGGTCCCGTGCTGTCAGCCTGGCTACAGATGGTGCGCCCTCAATGATCGGGAAAAAAGCAGGCGTTGTGACAAAGTTCAGAGAGAAAGTGCAATCTGCAAATGGAGGACGTGATTTTGACTTTTCACTATTTTGCACCAGGAGGCTTTGTGTTGCAAGTCATTAAAGATGGATAACGTCATGAAGGTGGTCATCCAAACTGTTAATTTCATCCGATCCAGAAGCCTGAATCACTGTCAGTTTGACAGCCTTCTCAGAGAGAAAGACCACATCTATGGCCTGCCATACCACACTGAGGTAAGATGGTTAAGCCGAGGTGCTGTGCTGAGGCGTTTCTTTGATTTACGAGAAGAAATGGAACAGTTCATGGAAGAAAAGGAGTGTTAGAATTTCATTCCGCAGAATGGATGCAGGACCTTGCATTTATGGTGGATGTTACAGAGCACCTGAATAACTTGAACAAACAGCTGCAAGGGCGCAACAAAGTTGTCACGCAGTATTATGACAGCATACGTTCTTTCAAGTTGAAGCTGTCATTGTGGGAGACGCAACTCGCCGGTGGTGATGCAGCTCACTTCCCCTGTCTGAAAAATGTGTGCGCGACCCAACATGTGGCAGACATGAAGCGGTTCAAAGATAAAATAACGGGACTGTTACGGGAGTTTGAGCAACGCTTTCAGATTTTTGGTGAACTGGAGAAAGACTTCAACGTTTTTTGCTCGCCATTCACCATGAATCCCTCTGATCTGCCCGTCAGCATCCAACTTGAAATAATAGACTTGCAGTGTGACTCGGATTTGAAGGGCAAATTTGCCGCAGCTGGCTTGGACACATTTTATCAGAATCTCTTGCCAGGTTACCCCAACTTGACAGCCCTCGCTGCAAAACTGTTGTGCATGTTTGGAACCACATATCTTTGTGAGCTAGTTCTCTGTAATGAGCATAAATAAAACAAAGCTGCGCTCAAGGCTCACGCACAAGCACTTGAATCACATCCTGAAGTTGGCTGCCACTCAGGATGTGACGCCTGATATTGATGTGCTGGTGAAAGCTAAAAGATGCCAGGTATCAGGAGTCAAATAAACTATGCAACCCCACTTAAAGTGCTGCATGAGACACCCTGATATAGCTCTGTGATATACTTCTGTGAATCACTGAGGCATTGTGTGTTTGTGTGTTCTTTGTCCTCAGAACTTTCAAATAACTTGGTGTTTTATGATTAATAGTGATGTTGTGCTTTTTGACACACTGTCCTCAGGCTCCAGCTTTATGTTTATATGTTTTTATGTTGATGTGCTATTGTTTTTAATTGATTTTATTTGTATATTTAACCTATTCTTGACTCTGTGGTTCTTGCACTTGTTTGGGGAACAGGATTTCATTATTTTTATCTACATTTCTGCCTGAGAAATGACACCCTGATATAGTTCTGTGATCTGTGAAACAGTTCTGTTAATCACTGAGGCATTGTGTGTTCTTTTTCTTTAGAATTTTCAAATAAACTTGAGGTGTTTTATGATTAATAGTGATGTTGTGCTTGTACTATTTTGGACACACTGTCCTCAGGCTCCAGCTGTATGTTTTATGTTGATCATATTAAAACAAAGAAAACAATCTGAAGTTGTTGTTTTTAAGTTATATATACCATGATTTTACCGGTCCGGCCCACTTGGGAATAGATTTTCCTCCATGTGGCCCCTGAGCTAAAATGAGTTTGACACCCCTGTTCTACAGTATTAGTCAAAATGTGATCGATACATGTGGATGATCTTGCTCCTGTAGTGTTTGTAAACACCCTGATAGGTTAATTAATAACCTGAACCAGATTACAGGCACTGGTTACAGTGAGAAGCTTCCTCTTGAGCAGACAGCTTGATGAAAACCAGTCAATATTCAGGTCCCCAAGAAAGTAGACCTCTCTGTTTACATCACATACACTATCAAGCATTTCACACATATTTAGAAAAGGCTTTAGATGTGCCAAGTGAACCTGCAACCACAACACTTCAATAACACTTGACATATGATCTTCTCTAAGCATTACAGGGATATGGCTCTGAATATATACAGCAACACCTCCCCCATAAGCATTTCTGTCTCTTCTATAGATGTTATATCCTTGTATTGCTACTGCTGTATAATCAAATGAATTACCTAAGTAAGTCTCAGAAATGGCTAATATATTAATGTTATCTGATGTTAGCAAGTTATTGATTTCATGAACCTTATTTCTAAGGCTACATATATTAATATGGGCTATTTTCAGCCCTTTCCTGGGTAGCTTATCAGAGATAGACATAATACTGAAAAGAGAAAACAAAGCAAAATAAAAAAATATATACATCCAGCAGTCCATTAATCAATTGGTATGTGTGTGTGTGCTGCGGGGTTGAAGCTACGAACCCATAGGCTTGGCTCTCTCAACCCTTCCAGGCTTCTGGGAGGGAGGGTGGACAATGAGCCTGTCATAGCGGATGTAAGCAATGTCCCCACGTGCTCTGGCAGCTTTCATGGCTGGGATAAGTTCTTTCCTCTTCTGGCGAACAGCTTCAGGATAGTCCTCGTTGAGGAAGATATACGTTCCTCTCAAGTTCTTGGCTCTTTCCAGAACAGCTACCTTGTCGTTGAACCTCAGGAACTTGACCACTATCGGCCTGGGCCTGTCACCTTGGCCGGTGGTGGGTTTTCCCATCATGTGGGCACGCTCCACCTCAATCTTCCTGTGATCCATCTTCAATTTCTCAAAGACAATTTCCCTCACTTTGTCCTCAGACTCCGTCCAGGTCTCATGTGGAGATTCTGCAATTCCGTCCACAACCATGTTGTTCCGCCTTGATTGTCCCTCAAGTCTGATTTATCCGTCATTGTTATCATGGATTCACACACAGAACTGATGTCCTCTCTCAATGACTTACAGATTGCTGTCATCTTGTTGTTCTCCTGTTTCAACTCATCGAGCTGACCCTGGGAGAACTGCAAACTGTTCTTCAGGTCCTGGACCTCTCTGGTCAGGTCGTCCATTATTTTATTAGTTGAATACACCAATATTTGGACTAAACACTTGAAGCTATTTTTTTGTTGTTGTATCAACTGCTTGTAGAAGATTGAAAACAAACAGCAGGGATCTAGACAGCCACAAACCCGGAACAATCCGCGGTCCCAGCCACAATGGCTAACCGCATCGCAGGCTGCGTTCAAGCCCTCAAAAAAAACCCCGCTAGCTTGATAGGCAGTTAGCTAACTTTTCAAAACAACAAAACCGAGCTCTCCCTCGTTCTTACGTTCAGAGAGTCATCTGAGCCCCTGTATGAGAACGCATGAGCAGAAAAGACTCCCATACCTACTGTAAAATATGGTGGTGGATCTTTGATGTTATGGGGCTATTTTGCTTCCACTAGTCCTGGGGTCATTGTTAAGGTCAACGTCATCATGAACTTTACCCAGTACCAGGACATTTTGGCCAAAAACCTGGTTGCCTCTGCCAGGAGGCTGAAACTTGGCCGCAAGTGGATATTCCAGCAAGACAATAACCCCAAACACACATGATATTTAATAATAAATCACATTTTCCAATAATTTGTTCTTAGGAAACTGATCAAATGCATTTGCTGCCATACAGAAACACTGTGCAATAGTGGCACTGCAATTCAAGTGGGAGGGGTCTGGAAGTCATAGCCAAAAGACAGTGAAATAATTTTCTGTAATTTTGGCATGAGGCCGCATGACTCATGAGCATGATTTTTTTTTTTTTAAGATAACATATGGCCAAACAATGTTTTTGTATATGCATGGATAATACAATTGTTTAATATTTATAATATTATACCGTGCATTCGGAAATAATTCATACCCCTTGATTTTTTCCACGTTTTGTTACAGCCTTATTCTTAAATGGATTTTTTTTTAAATCCTCATCAATCTACACACAATACCCCATAATGACAAAGCAAAAACAGGTTTAGACATTTTTGCACATTTATTACAAATAAAAAACAGAAATACCTTATTTACATAAGTATTTATAGACCCTTTGCTATGAGACTCAAAATTGAGCTCAGGTGTATCCTGTTTCCATTGGTCATCCTTGAGATGTTTCTACAACTTGATTGAGTCCACCTGTGGTAAATTCAATTGATTGGACATGATTTGGAAAAGCACACACCTGTCTATATAAAAGGTCCCACAGTGCATGTCAGAGCAAAAACCAAGCCATGAGGTCAAAGACATTGTCCGTAGAGCTCCGAGACAGGATTGAGTCGAGACACAGATCTGGGGAAGGGTACCAAAAAATGTCTGCAGCATTGAAGGTCCCAAAGAACACAGTGGCCTCCATCATTCTTAAATGGAAGACGTTTGGAACCACCAAGACTCTTCCTAAAGCTGGCCGCCCGGTCAAACTGAGCAATCGGGGGAGAAGGGCCTTGGTCAGGGAGGTGACCAAGAACTCAATGGTCACTTTGACAGAGCTCCACAGTTCCTCTGTGGAGATGGGAGAACCTTCCAGAAGGACAACCATCTCTGCAGCGCTCCATCAATCAGGCCTTTATGGTAGAGTGACCAGGCGGAAGCCACTCCTCAGTAAAAGGCACATGACAGCCCGTTTGGAGTTTGCCAAAAGGCATCTAAAGATTCTCTGGTCTGATGAAACCAAGATTGACCTCTTTGGCCTGAATACCAAGCGTCACGTCTGGAGGAAACCTGGCACCATCCCTACGGTGACGCATTGTGGTGGCAGCATCATGCTGTGGCGATGTTTTTCAGTGGCAGGGACTGGGAGACTAGTCAGGATCGAGGCAAAGATGAACGGAGCAAAGTACAGAGAGATCCTTGATGAAAACCTGCTCTAGAGCGCTCAGGTCCTCAGACTGGGGCGAAGGTTCACCTTCCAACAGGACCACAACCCTAAGCACACAGCCATGACAACACAGGAGTGGCTTCGGGACAAGTCTCTGGATGTCCTTGAGTGGCCCAGCCAGAGCCCGGACTTGAACCCGATCGAACATCTCTGGAGAGACCGGAACATTTCTGTGCAGCGACGCTCCCTATCCAACCTGACAGACCTTGAGAGGATCTGCAAAGAAGAATGGGAGAAACTCCCCAAATACAGGTGTGCCAAGCTTGTAGCGTCATACCCAAGAAGACTCGAGGCTGTTATCGCTGCCAAAGGTGCTTCAACAAAGTACTGAGTAAAGGGTCTGAATACTTATGTAAATGTGATATTTCCATTTTGTAATTTTTTATAGATTTGCAAAAATTTCTAAAAAACCAGTTTTTGCTTTGTCATTATGGGGTATTGTGTGTAGATTGAAACAATTTAATTAATTTTAGAATAAGGCTGTAACGTAACAAAATGTGGAAAAAGTCAAGGGGTCTGAATACTTTCCAAAGGCACTGTATATCATTCTTTGTATCCTCACAGTATAAAGAATCCCATATCATTAACAATCAGTAGGAATTACATACTGAAGTCATGTGTGTTTGAAATCTCTATTTCTATTTGACATTGATTATTTGAATGTAAATATATGACTGAGTCTATTGTCAAGTTGCCCAAGCTGTCTGGAGAGGCACAACTCTGCTGTGCATGAAAAATAGAACATTGCCATCTTGTGGATGTATGGTGCAAATATTTCAAAGGGGGTACTCACGTTTTCTTGAAATTGCCTGCTGCCTCTTCATTCTTTCCTGATGCTAAGGACAAGTTCTCCATTTGGCTGTTGGGAGATATCTGACAGCAAAAACAAAGTGTCTTGAATAGTAATTTATCATCTGGAATCATGTCAGGATTGAACTGAGATGAAAGATGGATGGAACAAGAGATGAAACCCCCTATTTCAGTTGGTAACGTTGGCCTCTATTGGACATACTAGGTCACTTTCTACTCTATCCATGCAACTGCAAGAGAGGAATCTTATAAATTTAGAATAATTTAAATATGGTAAATGTCAGTGACAATTTGATGCTAACCAAATACATTTCAGCAACAATGGTGGACATAGCCAAAGATAGTGGTAAAGTGGTTGGTTATACGTTTTCAGGATACGGTAGGTGTTAAGTCTGAGAACTCTATTCATTGTTAGCTAATATTATTATTATTTTTACTGCGCCAAAAACATTTAGCTTTTCATGATACTAGGCAGGTGATATAATGCTGACAAAAAAGGTAAATGTCTGAAATAGATCAGTAAATCTAGATCCTCTAAACAGGTCTGTCTGCATACTGTACTTCGAACAACTAAGAATAAACTATAAACTCAATTTATAGTAGCACAATATGAAGGGTGAAATATTGTTACAGTTGCTTTAGGAAATTGCAAGGATTTCTCCCTTCACCTTCTCTTTGTCATCAAAGTCCCTTTCCCAAGTTGACTTATTATCACTCCCAAAAGGAGCATTAGTTGACATGTAGTTTTGGAAACTCTCAGTTGGGCTGGAAGAAAGAAAAATGGACAAACAACCCATTATACTAATAGACTTAGCTGGTATAACAGGGCTGCGTTCAGCAGGACTCAACGGTGTGCAATGTTTGATACAACGGACGTTCTGAACGACCAGTTGAAGAATGTTGTGATGATAACGGTGGCCCAGAGGGCGATCATGTATGCATTACAGTGTGCTGCATGAGTTTTCAAATGGTGACCACACCCATATTGATCTGGCCACACTTCGCCACCTCCACCAAAAGGGTGCAAACATACAAAGGCTGTTGAATTAAAGTGTGCACTGTTTGTGGGAAACGTGTCATTCGGTACAAACCATCACGCAACGTAGCAAAACGTTTAATAAACTGAACACACCCCTGTTTTACAATGGGGTACATGCCATACAACCACAAACAAATATGCATTTTGAATGATCAATGCAAACAATCCAACTTGGCCTAGCCAAGTAGGCATAAAATTACTAGCTAACAAACTGCCTGCACAAATACATTTTATTTATTTATTGCAGACTGTCATTATTCTCCTTTTAAATTTGCCTTTACCTTGCTTGCTCTTTAGCTTTTGGAGATCCAGAGAACCAGTTAGGAGCCTTGTAAGATGACGCAGGGTTAGGTTTGGTGTCCAAGTTGGTCTCCTCATGCCACAATAGACCTGTAAATGATGAGAGGAACTTGGCTATTCATTTTGTATACTAGCTATTTGCTAGTTAGCTAGCTAGCTAACATTAGTGGTCTCGCGTGGCCATCCTTCCAATTATCTGGATGGGGTGTGTCCTTTTCCTATCGACACAGATAGCTAGATATAACATTAACTGACTATTTCCACAGATGAAAGAATAGATAATAATAATAATGTGTGATATTTCCATTTAAACAGAATATCGTTTTTACCCCTCTGTCCTCCTTGTTTAGCCAGTTTAGTATAAGCAGAATCGGACTCATTAACTCCCGTACGGCGCCCTTTACCCCTCTCCTCAGGACCATTGTTAGCATCTTCAGACAGCCCAGGAATCTGGGAGGTCGGGGCAGCTTTTGTTGAACAATCATCACCATTGTTAACGCCTAAAAACACAAACACAATGTTATGTCTCGCTTCAAGCTCGCTAGCTACTTCAACTAAGACCTTCACCTGGTACATTTTTAGAGGCGCTCGTTTAGCATAAGAGCTGTAACGTTAGCTAGCCAGTTAGTTAGCTAGGGTAAGTAGGGTGGGCCTACAGATAGTACAACGGTAACAGTTAGTTAGCTTTTTTTTATTAGTGAACTTTGCACATTTGATGACCCTCTGTAAGTTACTTGCCATTGTTGTTTTGTTGGCGATCTGTGTCAGTGTCCATGTCTACTGTTGTCTTTCTGATGGAAAAAGAACGCAGTACATTGTCATCCTTGCCACTGCTGGCCAAATGGCTAGCTAGTTAGCTACCGTTAGCTTAGCAATAAGGCGTTGCCAGCTAGCATTAGCTAGTTCGCCGCTAGCTAACAGTAACAGTATAGGTGTTCGCTTTAGCACAATGATGTAAGTGTAGGTAGGTGGGTAACCAGCAAGGCAATGTGGTGTTCAAGAATCATTGCAAAACATTACTTACATCTCCAGCTATACAGCGGTTGCAAATCTGGACACTGGCAAAGAGCGCGGAGAAAATTGAGTATAGGTTTACAGCTAGCTTGCAACGAGTGACAAGACAAACGTCCGACTGTGCCCAGCAGACTGTGCCCAAAGTTTTGTTACCATGGAAACAGGGCTGGAACGTTGACATTTTAGGGACGTCTTCAAGAACCGCTTGTCGTGAATGAGTTTAAAAACAGAAATGATGTGAAATTCCTTTCAATCAGAGCTGAGATTATTATTTTAATTTTTAATTTTTTACTGTTTATTAAATGAAAATAAAGATATTGAAATTAGGAATAATCCACCCAACCTGTTAAACAGCCATCACTAGCACAGAGAGGCTGCTGCCTACATACAGACTTGAAAATCATTGGCCACTTTAAGAAATGGAACACTAGTCACTTTAATAATGCCACTTTAATGACGTTAACATATCTTGCATTACCCATCTCATTTGTATATACTGTATTCTATACTATCTTAATAATGTTTACATATCTTGGATTACCCATCTCATATGTATATACTGTATTCTGTACTATCTATTGCATCTTAGCCTATGCTGCTCTGACAATGACATTGCTCATCCATATATTTATATATTCTTATTCCATTCCTTTACTTAGATTTGTGTGTATTATGTATTTGTTGTGGAACTGTTAGATATTACTTGCTAGATTTTGCTGCACTGTCGGAACTAGAAGCACAAGCATTTCGCTGCACTCACAGTAACATCTGCTAACCATGTGTATGTGACCAATACATTTGATTTGATTTGAACCCTTTATTTGCAAGTTATTGTAGCCTGTCCATAACCCACTATATATATTTATATATATATATATATATATATATTAAATATTGTTTTTTAAAAATATATATATATATTTGATCTTCTTTATTATTTGAAGACCTTCTAATTAGACCTATATTACGCCAAGTCTTCAAACATTAGGCTAATTTTCCATGAATGGGCTTGCAATTTTAGCCTCGTACGAGCCATCCTGATCTCGCGAGCTCACGTTCTGTTTCACTATACTCGCGAGATCATGATGTCTCGTATGAGGCGATTGCAATGCAGCGGATGAAAAAAACATATTTATCTCCTCCCTTCTCTGATCTAAAACGATTTGATAGGTGTAAGGTTTTATATATAATGGCTTCTTATGTTGTCTAAAGTAGCCTATTCAGGGATTTGTTTCTTGAATGTAAGTCTCATGGATGACAATTTGTTGAACATAGGATATAATGTTTTCCTAACATGCATGTTTTTCAAGACAGATATGAGATTGAAAATGAATACACTTCAAATTCAAATATCATAGGTGACCGCCTACCTAGGTGGCTGGTGTGGGAATATGCCCAGAGGAAATGATGTTGTAATGGTCCTCTAATTACAGTGAGTTGCAGGCCTACTTCCTCCTAGGAATTGCGGTATAGTAGCTTCACTCCATATGAATATCGAGTGAAGAACGCCAAAGTTTATGGAACGCCTGCGAAGTTACTGACCGCAACTTTGTATTACTTTGAATGATGAACGTTCGTTAAATTGTAACATTGTATCGAAGTCGAAGGGCAATGTCGGCTGAAACTGGAATCTTGCATTTGAAGGAATCAAAACAAATAGGTTATTGTCGGTGAATTTTCGGGAGATGGCAGACTAGCCTGACTTGTGCTTTTAGCACATTAGGCTACGTCTGTGCGTCCTCAAAGCACTTAGTAAGTTTTACATGTAAGGTAAGTTATTTATTTGATTGTATATTTGTATCTTTAATTTGGAATATGTAGCTACCTGTAGATAGTCTTAGGCGTAGCATATTCTTTGGACTTGCGCGGACCCTAAATAGTACAAACGTAACCTGTAGCCTAACTATATCACCGTTTTCTCGATGGGAAAGTCAGTGGATGACACATTCAAGTCTCTCTCACAAACTTCAGGTCAACCAGATAAGGTTAATTTATCTCTTTGAAATACTAGGCCTATAAACTATCCTTTAGGCAACTATATTTTTTCAATCTGGAGAGAAAAAATGAAAGTTGTGAAGGATAGCATTTTTGTAATTGTTTCCAGTAGATGGGAATGCCACAAAACCTAATAACCCAAACTCCCCTTATTAACTATGCAGAAATTGCTTCGCCATTTCCTGGTTACAAAAATTATAATAGTTCGCATAATTTCACTTTATGTCACAAAACAAGCAAGTATAGTGTAGAAAATCATTGTACCATCTAAACTGCTGTGAAATATATTTTCCATAACCAAAAATATTGTATTTTAAGCTGTTTGAAGCTGGGGTACAAAACCGGAAGTAAACGACGCAAAAACGAAACTTAAGAACGGGAAGCATAGAAATAGCGCACATAGAACAGATCTACCGCTTGTTAGACTTACTTTCAATGAGAATGACAGATTTATAACTAACATTCCTATGTGAATTTGGTTGGTTCACCCAAAAAGTTACATATTGCAGCTTTAACTCAATTCAATAATCTATGGGCAAGATATAGATAGTAGCCTAGATCTTGATTTGTTTAATGCAGGCAATCAGCAGCAGAAACAGTATCAAAGTGTATTCCCCACCCCTGTTTAAGTAAAAGGCTGAGGGATGGGGTTGGAGAAATGTAAACAATCTCAAATGTATAGACAGAGCTATGGATGCAAGGACTGACTCAACACATGATATCAAATTATAGTTTTAACCATGTTTTGGGGCTATATAGTGTTTGTTTACATTTAGTTGTTTACCAACATGGGAGTAAAACAAGTTCATATTTCGGGTTCTGATGGCATACGACAATTGGACTAAGCTAATGAGACAGTTGTTGTATTCTTCAAGAATCAATGGGTACATTTCATTAATCTATTAGTCCAAACATGGATGTAGCAATTGTTGATTGCTCCTTTAACTTCTTACAGCTGCAATTTTTTATGCTCAGGGGTTAGTCATTCATAGGCGCAAAATTACATCCAGTTGTCATGTTGTTAGTGTGCCTTTGTTATGTAGACTTTGTTGGGAGCATCACTCCTTCTTGATTGTGTGCCTCCATCAATCCCACGCTGGGCAATAAGCATCACAATGGTCCTGTAGCCAGAGATGTGGAAGACACTATACATATTTCACGACATTGGGGCAAATATGTATTTATCCCTTATTTTACCAGGTAAATTGACTGAGAACACCTTCTCATTTACAGCAATGACCTGGGGAATAGTTAGAGGGGGGATGAATGAGCCAATTGGAAGCTGGGGATGATTAGGTGGCCATGATGGCCAGATTGGGAATTTAGCCAGGACACCATGGTTAACAACCCTACTCTTACGATAAGTGCCATGGGATCTTCAGTGACCACAGAGAGTCAGGACACCCGTTTAACATCCCATCCAAAAGACAGTCCCATTCGAAAGACATTGATTACATTTACATTTTAGTCATTTAGCAGACGCTCTTATCCAGAGCGACTTACAGGAGCAATTAGGGTTAAGTGCCTTGCTCAAGGGCACATCGACAGATTTTTCACCTAGTTGGCTCGGATTAGAACCAGCGACCTTTCGGTTACTGGCACAACGCTCTTAACCACTAAGCTACCTGATAGTTCATGGTTCACTTCTTTGCGTGCTTTCATTTAAAAGAGGACCAAAGAAGAGCATGCACAGACAGCACACTATCTAATTACTTTTGGCCTCACTTGTAGCCACATTACATAATATTAACACTTCTGGTGCATTGGAATGGGGTGCATATTGATATAAATGTCCCTTCTACATAACACATACAAGTCATTGGTGTCATAATTTAGAGGTCCTGCTCTTTTCAATAAACTTCTCAAACCGGTTATACACTCACATTAAGTCAGTTATTGGCTGTCAATGTCAATCAGTTGTCTCTTACTCCCTTTAGTGGATTCTAGTTGATGAAACAAATCATCTCCTTACATCCCATAGGCATCAGTGTCTCTCCAGTGTGTCATAAAGAATCCAATGTTAGCCTCCATGCTCAAATTAGTCAAGAGTTCACGATGATGTTGTGTAAATGCTCAGCTGTCTGAGGTGACTAAGTTACAGTGGCGACTACTGTGTGAGATCATCGTGATGTGTTGAGGCAGGCATGCCTCGCAGCTCGCCTTGATCCTTGAAAGTAGTGTCTTTTTGAAGCTGATGATTGACGGCCCTACTGTTGACATTGTCACAGATGTGAACGATGTGTGTATTGACAGGTGAATTTGCTTATGAAATAGACTACTAGACAGTTTGTAATACACAAAGCAGTGTTGATCACTGGACATTTATTTTGTTGGCATCAATATTGAAGGGAATCTGTAGCTCTCACCTGTCTATGAAACAATGGTAGAAATTGTGCATATACACTGAACAAAAATATAAACGCAACATGTAAAGCGTTGGTCCTATGTTTCATGAGCTAAAATAAAAGATCCCAGAAATGTTCCATATGCACAAAAAGCTTATTTTTCTCAAATTTTGTGCACAAATGTGTTTGTTAGTCAGCATTCGAGCCTTTGTCAAGATAATCCATCCACCTGACAGGTGTGGCATATCAAGAAGCTGATTAAACAGCATGATCATTACACAGGTGCACCTTGTGCTGGGGACAATAAAATTACCACTCTAAAATGTGAATTTATGTCACACAGCACAATCCCACAGATGTCTCAAGTTGTGGTCCTCTGTAGCTCAACTGGTAGAGCATGGCGCTTGTAACGCCAGGGTAGTGGGTTCGATCCCCGGGACCACCCATACGTAAAAATGTATGCACACATGACTGTAAGTCGCTTTGGATAAAAGCGTCTGCTAAATGGCATATTATATTATATTATTGAGGGAGCGTGCAATTGTCATGATGACTGCAGGAATGTCCACCAGAGCTGTTGCCAGAGAATTCAATGTTCCATAAGCCACCTCCAATGTCGTTTTAGAGAATTTGGCAGTACGTCCAACCGGCCTCAGAACCGCAGACCACGTATAACCACGCTAGCCCAGGACCTCCACATCCGGCTTCTTCACCTGCGGGATCGTCTGAGGGGAGGGGGAGCGGGGTGATGAGGAGTATTTCTGTCTGTAATAAAGCCCTTTTGTGGGGAAAAACTCATTCTGATTGGCTGGGCCTGGTTCCCAAGTGGATGGGCATATGCCCACCCATGGCTGCGACCCTGTCCAGTCACCCTAGATTAGGGCCTAGTGAATTTATTTCAATTGACTGATTTCCTTATATGAACTGTAACTCAGCAAAATCTTTGAAATTGTTGCATGTTGAGTTTTATATTGTTGTTCAGTATAATTGATAGAATTAGCTTTGACGAAAGTTTTTCAGAATAGTAGAGCTTTGCTGGATATCTGTACTTACTACCTACTAATGGAGCTGTGTGAGTGAGTGGTTGGTGATCTGGAGAGTGTCTTGCTAGTTTCGCTGAATCCTTGCCTCTTCACTGAGGTCATGCTGCCTTTGTGGGCGCCTGGTGAGCTCAGTGACTCGCATCCTGGAGTCTGCTGATAAGCGGTCAGATAGCAGGACGTCAGTCTGGACGGAGACATGGGTCAGACACAAGGGGCTCTCAGGGTTCCTGCTCTATTCAACTGAGGTGAAAGGTCTGACTTGATCTTGCCTGCTCACCCATAACGTCCTGATTAGCGCTCTTTCTCCAGTGTCCCTCCTGACAATGTAATCATTGTGCTTTGGCCCAATGACACTGTGGTGAATGTTGTGAAAATCTCTGGTAGACTGCTCAGAAATGTAGCACTCCTTTTTTCCATGAAGATGTAATGTTAATTTTAAGTAGTCACAGTTAACAAAGCCGTTAAAGCAATGGAATAGGTTTATTAAAGCTGTTTTGATGGTGGAACAAAACACATTGTTGTAATGATATCGTGCCTATGTGATTCTGGATATTACCATGTTTCCCTTATTACAGCTCCGTAATGTTTTTTCAAACTTTTTTATTTAAATTATGGACGATCATCTACTAGATCAGGGTTTCCCAAACTTGGTCCTGGGGACCCCAAGGGGTGCACGTTTTGTTTTTTGCCCTAGCACTACACAGCTGATTCAAATAATCAAAGCTTGATGATGTAAATAGCCACCAGACTATTTACATTGACCCCCCCCCTTGCTACTCACTGTTTATTATCTATGCATAGTCACTTTACCCCTACCTACATGTACAAATTACTTCGACTGACCTGTACACCCGCAAATTGACTCTCTGTACCGGTACCCCCTGTATATAGCCTGGTTATTGTTATGTAATTTTTTTGTGTTACTTTTTATTTTGTACTTTATTTTATTTTAAATATTTTCTTAACTCTATTTCTTAAGGTTAAGTGCTTGTAAGTAAGCATTTCACGGTAAAGTCTACACCTGTTGTGTTCGTCGCATGTGACATACGATTTGATTTGAGTTGGTTATTTGTATCAGCTGTGTAGTGCTAGGGCAAAAAAAACAAAATGTGCACCCAGGGGGGGCCCCAGGACCGAGTTTGGGAAACCCTGATCTAGTAGATGATCGTTTAAGTCATGCACGGTTTACCTAATATATAATATATGCCCACAGAGGCCTGAACATTTTAGAAAACGAGAAAGGGAAACATAGTCCTCCGACAGCAATCATTTCTCTGTACACAGTAATTTGGCTGTCAGAAACAGCTGGCAGTATAGGCTGGAACAATATAAGAACAGAGCAGAGGAAGGAGAGAAGAGCTTGCCTTGCTTTGAGAGAGAGAGAGAGAGAGAGAGAGAGAGAGCCCTGACTGGCCTGCGGGAGGATCTGGTTACACACACTGTCATTAACAACAGACTGCGCCGTCCACAGACGCACAGAGCTTCAAGTCTGAGCAGGAGTCTGGGGTTGGCTCAGGTAGATCTGTCTCAAATCAGCCTGTGAGGGAAGAGGAGGAGTGTGTAACTGAGTGTGTGGTTGGTTGCATCCCTGTGTGTATGAATGTGCTTGTGTGGGTGGGACGGAGAAAGGGATTGCGAGTGGGAGCGGGTAGGACTTGGCAGAGACTCCAGCGACGGAGCAGCAATCTCTTTAAGGACCCATCAGCTGCGAGGCTGGCGCTGCTGACTATGTGTGCCGCGCGATGACATGCGAGTAAGTTGTGCTTTTAGTTTTCTATTTGGATTAGCAGTGGACCTGACAGTTGTGGAGGCGGTGGGGCGGAGGAACACAGCATGTGGATCGCTTGGCCTGTTTCACCCTTGTGTCCACTGCTTTTTAGGACGTGGCCTCTGTCTGCATGTTATTTTTAGTCGAAATCCTTGAGCCTTTAATAATCATAAGCCTTGTACAGCCGAAACATATTAGGATGAGTGTAGCCTAGTCGTCTGGGGCCTGGCGGGCTCTGCAGCCTCGGCTCAGTGCGAGACAGGAAGTCAGACAGAGAATGACTGTGCCCCAGCCAGACTTTGGTCCTGCTTCTGTGTGTGTATGTGTGTGTCTGCTCCTACTGCCGGGTGCCTCTCCGTTGGTGGCTATCCAGTGGGTTATTGATTTCTGGTTCTATTCTCTGTGCAAATGTGGGTGAAAAGCAAATGGAGACTGGAGTCTGCCGTCTGCACAGACTAGCGCAGACACAGATCCGCAGTGTTCCTGACTCCTCGCGCTCCCATTACCCCTAGACTGCACTAGAGACAGTCTGCAATACACATTTTATGAGTGGTTCACTCGCTTCAGCGCTCTTATTGCTCAGCTGTTAGGGGAACGTTATGGCTCTGTTTGGTTTCTCTGCCTCTCCTTGCTCCCCATTCCCGGGCTTTGGAGTGGATGTAGAATACTAATAGAATTTAAAGCTGCAATATGCAACTTTTTGGGTGACCCAACCAAATGTACATAGAAATGTGAGATATAAGTCTAAGAAGAGGTAGGTCTGTTCTATGTGCACTATTTCTATGCTTCCCGGTTTTATATTTCGTTTTTGCGTCTTGTACTTTCGGTTTTGTACACCAGCTGAAAATACAATAATTTTGGTTATGGAAAATATATTTCACAGATATTTCCTCTTTTTAGCTGGTTCTTTGTAGAAGTTTGACCCGGAGTCTAGGGTGTCCACCCACTCTACCCCAGGGTGTCCACCCACCCTACCCCGAGGGGGTGAAAATGCGCTTTGGTGATGAAATGTCACTTCCTTATGTTATACATTTTACTAAGACATATATGATTATTCATGTTCTGAATAGTTCAGACTGGTATTTCTCTAACATTTCATTAACAGTATATCCAAAAAGTAGGATTTTGTAACCTAATACATCCGATAATAAGCACCGAGCTCTGTCGACAGAGCGGTGCAGCTTTCTCGACGCAACTTTTGAGGACTTTACATGTTTTATTTTTTCTTTATTTAACTAGGCAAGTCAGTTAAGAACAAATTCTTATTTACAATGAAGGCCTACACCGGCCATACCCGGACGACGCTGGGCCAATTGTGCGCCGCCCTATGGGACTCCCAATCACGGCCAGTTGTGATACAGCCTGGAATCAAACCAGGGGGTCTGTAGTGACGCCTCAAGCACTGAGATGCAGTGCCTTAGACCGCTGCGCCACTCGGGAGCCCGGTCTAAGTTGTGGTGGTCGTCTTCAAAGCAAAAAGCTAAATTAGCAAGACACAAGCTGAATTAAATGTAAAAGGCTTTGAAAAGAAAAAGCTAGTGGTATGCTCAGTGCTCTGTTTACATTTCACAGAGACAGCCTTGTTTTTGTGATAAATCTTCGTAAAAGAACAGGAATTTCACATTAATATGAAAAGCATATACAAAAATATGAAAATATTACATCATGTCTCAAAATGATATTGTTTTATGTCTTGTGGATTCTAAAAGAAAGATGACGGGAAAGTGAGCCTGTCAGGCAATGTTCCCTCTAAACTGCGAGTAGTAGTCCGAGACTGCCCAGCCAACGGATTGAACTTATAATATAATAATAATAATAATAATATGCCATTTAGCAGACGCTTTTATCCAAAGCGACTTACAGTCATGACTTCACTCAACTTTCTAGTTTTCCCTGTTAGTTAACACTATCAATGTTTCCCTTTACTGTGGCAATTGTGATCGAATCAACGCAATATTAGCCACTTTCAATGCAACATACGGAAACAAAACAAACTATGCAAGAGATTCTGTTGTAAGCAGAACGCATCGGAGTAGGATTCTATTTCATTGACACCCACGACTCAGCCAGTACTCTACACAGACCGGTGTGGCATAACCAATCAGAGCTGCAGTAGGCCTATATGCAAATTGACCATTGCCATATATGGATCTGTGCCATTTACTTCGATCTGACTGTGTTTACAGCTGTGGTCGTGAGTAGATGAGCTTGTTTTGAGACCAAAGTGAGAGCTGCATGTAGCCATGTGTGTACATTTTGTTCATATCCTTTGCTAGTTAGTGTGTTATTAGCCCAGTTATGGATAATTTGTAGTCAGCAATGGGGGAGTGATTGCTTCCTACAAGAGCACAAAACATGTACATTTCTAGACATCTTTGAAAAGCAAGTCAGGTAAAGAGCTTTTTTTATGTCTTAAAGGGGCAGTGTTGTTTTTTGAGACAGGCTTGAATAAGCTAAGTAGCCAATAGGCAGAGGGTAGCATAATTTGTCTGATTCTCTGTAATAATGGTATGGGAATAATAATGCATTTTATTTTGCAAAGTGGTTTCTTGCATCAAACAACACAACACCATTTTCAGTCCCCTCCTTGTCTGAAGGACAAGTGGATAAACAGGTTAATTTCAAGCCCTGCATGTTTTTTTTTCTCAAAAGTCTCATGGAATGTAGGCCTACCTTGAACACCACATATTGGCTGCTACTGTAGGCTGAATACTAGAACAGCTATTTCCATGTAAAAATGTTATGGGATGCATCTTCTCTATTGTTTTTGATGGTAGGCCACTCTGGTAGGCCTACATTATGATCAAATAGCCCCAGTAGCCTACTTGGCCACTGTTAAAACTGTAACTTAAAGTGGGTACAGCCTCAGTGTTCACAGTAAACGTGCACTGGAAGTTGCACAGAATTTTCAGAACCTTCAAGTTTTGCGCTCAGCAGACCTGAAATTTGCTCAGTGCTCAGCCTAACTGACACGACGCTGTGCAATTTTGGACCCCTTTTTGATTTAGTCAGCCTAATTTTGGCCATCCTACAAGGGTAAATACTCCAATAACCTTTGAACGGATTTTGATAGAGACATTAAGTTTGGACCATTGTTTTTCTTAGAGGATTATCTACACAATTAACATATTTTAAATATGCGTTTTTGCTTGGACACCCTACGGAGTCATACAAAATCGTGTGTTTCTCTACTCTGACGATTAATCCACAGTTAAAAAGGGAAATCTAGTTAGTTTTTAGTTGTCTTTAAGCTCTCCTTGTTTGTTTTTCCAGCATCCACGTGGGTTTGTAACTTCCTGATATCCAATATGGAGGGGACTTGCAGCGCGTGGAGCATCTCAAATAGCACCAAGTTCTATTTTAGCTCTTGAGTGCACAGACACTCGTTCACGTGTGCGAGCAGTGTGGGTGAAATGATTAACATGTATGTGTACATTTATTTTGCTACACTCGCTAGCACACAACGTGGCCGGTGTGGTTTGCGTGTAATTGAGCGGTGACCTCTGTTTGATCGATCCTTTGATATGTTTGATTGTACATTCATTTAGTTTCTTTAAGGATTCCCTCATTTATATTATTTAAGGATTCCCTTATTTAAGTAAAGTCTGTGTTTGGAAAGTTTAAATGAGCAGTATTAGAGGAAGGATTATACGTACGATTTTGTGTGATCTAGCATAATACCTACAGTATGTAACAAGCTGATGGTGGAAGAGAAAAACAGGGATGCCATTTTTGTCATGGTGTGTAAATACTCAAAGTATCATATTACGTTTCATTACATGAGTTTGAGAAAACCCTAGCCTCTTCTCTGCAACCAAACATGTTTCCAGGAGTCACATCTCAAGACTAACATTAGTTACACTCTCACTAATATCAAACATGTGTTTGTGGTGTGCTGTGCTGCAGTTCAACTTGGACATCCTTTTCCATTTTGTGATGCTGTTATTTGTTGTCTCTCCATGGCTTTGTAAGGAAGATAGCTAAAACCTGTGATGGAGGCCGAACAGTAAATATTTGATACAGTAAATAGCCCCCAAATCTGTCACTGTCACCTATTATCTCTGTTCTCAATATTACATTATGTTCCCAAATTATTAAACCCCATGACATGACAAGATAACAGGGCTCTAAAGGGCCACCATTTTACTTGCATATGGGCCTAAATATTTTGCTGTGTGACCTGGAATTTTTATTTAGGAGCACTAGGGCGCCTAGAAAAATGAAGGATTCTAGTTTTATTACCTAAAATATTTTTCATTGTGCTCCTAAATTGTTGTGTGCGCCTACTTTTTTCAACTTAGGCGCCACATGCTCCTTGTAAAAAACGTCAGCCTAGAGCCCTGGAGAATGCTATTGAACAGTGCCACTTTTGTGTGCTTCAAGATCAATGAGAGAGGAGATCCACCAGATAACCTATAATGTCCTGTCACCTATCCTCTGTAATTGAAGGAGCAATTGAATATCAGGAATACCAGGCCATAAAGTTTCCATTGACAGGAGGGTGTGACTGTGATGGTCCAGCTGCAGTAGTGCTGTGTGGGACTCAGCCAGCGTGGGAAGTCTCAGGCTGACAGGTAGACATGGATGGTATGGGGTGATGTGTGTGGCTGGGGGGACTGACCTCGTTAAGCCCATTCTCAACGGCATAGTTCACTTTCTGCCACACGACATAAAATCAATAGAAACATATTGAAATTCCTTCTGCTTGGTGATGTCGCCTATGATTCTTCTTGTTGCTTCCCTACTGTAATTTTAGAGTCTTAATAAGAGGTTTAGCCTCTCGAAGCCCACACTTGATCTTTGTCCGGGAGCCCAATGTGACCAATCAGGTCTGACAGTGGAGAAGAGGGGGAACAAGGGTCTGTGTGATACAAATCAAGGTGCTCTTTGAAAGCCCTTACGCCCCAGCACACTGAACTTTGTCAGAGGGTCATTCGGAGGGAGAATGTTTGTGAATTCCACTTTCGGCAAACATTGCTAAAGGTCATAAAGACAGTGTTTGAATTGGCTGTGGCGAGTGTTGTGATGGTGGTCCTACAATGAACTCCGTCCACAGTGCCATGTTGACTGCTGCCGGGTGCAGTTTACAGTTATGCTGACTTCTTGTCTTGAATCTCTTCTCAATGCTATAAACTTGGTTCTTGAATAATTACCCTTGATTCATCTCTGTAGCACAAAGCACTTTCTTTATTTAATTGTTCTGGAATTCACTCGATGCTTGGGGTTTTAGAACATTTTAGAGCTTCTGTGGTGGTCCAATCATTAATTATTTATTTCTTGCTCTCATGTCTCACCTGTGCAAAGGGTCAGAGGTTGAGTCTGAAGGCTACAGAGTTATGTCTCGCTCAGATCCTCTGCTGCATTCGATGGAATCAAAACACTTGCTTTGCTGTACCAATCTCTGTTTCCCATCTCTCCTCACTCCAATATCATTTCAAAGTAAACAAGGTTGTCTGACCACATCAGTAGTCCCTGCCTACATCATCCCAGGGTATCATGAGTTGTCCGATAGGAAATCAAACTTCATTCTACTTAGTGACGAGTAGATCATCGGAGACAAAATGGTCGTTCAAGTCTGACCATTTTCAGGAGGGTCTCTCTGGCCGTTGTCCAAGCCAGAGTGATGGGAACAAAAATATTGCTGAAAGAAAATACATATTTTGTCTCTGATTTCCAATGATCTAGTACATAGGCCCCTATATACAGAACCAGTCAAAAGTTTGGACACACCTAGTCATTTTTCTTTATTTTTTGTATTTTCTACATTGTAGAAAAATAATGAAGACATCAAAACTATGAAATAACACATGGAATCATATAGTAACCAAAAAAGTGTTAAACAAATCAAAATATATTTTATATTTGAGATTCTTCATAGTAGCCACCCTTTGCCTTGATGACAGCTTTGCGCACTCTTAGCATTCTCTCAACCAGCTTCATGAGGAATGCTTTTCCAACAGTCTTGAAGGAGTTCCCACATATGCTGAGCACTTGTTGGCTGCTTTTCCTTCACTCTGCGGTCCAACTCATCCCAAACCATCTCATTTGGGTTGAGGTCGGGTGATTGTGGAGGCCAGGTCATCTGATGCAGCACTCCATTACTCTCCTCCTTGGTAAAGTAGCCCTTACACAGCCTGGAGGTGTGTTTTGGGTCATTGTCCTGTTGAAAAACAAATGATAGTCCCACTAAGCGCAAACCAGATGGTATGGCGTATCGCTGCAGAATGCTGTGGTAGCCATGCTGGTTAAGTGTGCCTTGAATTCTAAATAAATCACTGACAGTGTCACCAGCAAAGCACCATCACACCACCACCTCCATGCTTCACGGTGGGAACCACACATGCGGAGATCATCCATTCACCTACTCTGTGTCTCACAAAGACATGGCAGTTGGAACCAAAATTCTCAAATTTGGACTCATCAGACCAAAGGACAGATTTCCACCGGTCTAATGTCCATTGCTCATGTTTCTTGGCCCAAGCAAGTCTCTTCTTATTATTGGTGTCCTTTAGTAGTGGTTTCTTTGACGCAATTTGACCATGAAGGCCTGATTCACACAGTCTCCTCTGAACAGTTGATGTTGATGTGTCTGTTACTTGAACTCTGTGAGGTGCAATCTGAGGTGCAGTTAATTGCCGATTTCTGAGGCTGGTAACTCTAATGAACTTATCCTCTGCAGCAGAGGTAACTCTGGGTCTTCCTTTCCTGTGGCGGTCCTCAAGAGAGCCAGTTTCATCATAGCGCTTGATGGTACTTGAAGAAACGTTCAAAGTTCTTAATTTTCTGGTTTGACTGACCTTCCTTTCTTAAAGTAATGACGGACTGTCGTTTCTCTTTGCTTATTTGAGCTGTTCTTGTCATAATATGGACTTGGTCTTTTACCAAATAGGGCTATCTTCTGAATACCCCCCCTACCTTGTCACAACACAACTGAATGGCTCAAATGCATTAAGAAGGGAAGACATTCCACAGGCACACCTGTTAATTGAAATGCATTCCAGGTGACTACCTCATGAAGCTGGTTGAGAGAATGCCAACCATGTGCAAAGCTGTCATGAAGGCAATGGGTGGCTACTTTGAAGAATCTCAAATATAAAATACATTTGGATTTGTTTAACACTTTTTTGGTTACTACATGATTCCATATGTGTTATTTCATAGTTTTGATGTCTTCACTATTATTCTGCAATGTAGAAAATAGTAAAAATAAAGAAAAACCTTGGAATGAGTAGGTATGTCCAAACTTTTGACTGGTACTGTATGTGTATCAGAAATGACCCTTTCCTGCACCGTATCCTGGAACCAAACCTGCTGCGCTCACCTCTTACCAGGACAGGAGTGTCAGTATTGTGATTTTACAAGAAAAGGGCCATTTTGCACTTTATTACATTCCTTACATTGTGAGAGAGTTGGCTGCTGAGTTGGAGTCCTAGAGAGAGAAAGGAAAGATAGCTCCGGCAGGGCCAGAATGAGCCGAATGGGGCAATGTAGATTCCATAGGGTCCTGGGGGCTTTTCACTTTATCTCTTTAATCTCCCATTTGATGAGGCCCCTGGCGCAAGGGTGGAGCAGTATTTCCATAGGTTAATGAGTGTTTTCATCCAATGAACAGATTTAGTGTGATTATGGCAACCCCCAGTTGTTAGCTGTCTAGCATGCCGTAATTAATTAACATGGCAGAGTCGTTTTCGGCCCAGAATTCTTTCGACTGTTTAGCTTTTACAGAGCACTTTGTTCATTTTTGTTTGTTTGGGTTTTTGTTGTAGTATGACACATTCTTGAAGTGTAAAGTCCCTAAATGGAAGTACAAAATGCGGCATAAATATGCAAGCAGAATGCTAAAAGAAAAACAAAATAACAAAAACTTTGATTAATCATTGGATGACTTGAACAGCATTGCCTGGGTACGACAGAAGTTGTCCTTGCTGTTGATTTTAAGCACTACACTTAAATTTAACAGGAGCATTTCTCTGCTGTTCAATTGGAAGCAAGGACATTTTCTTCCCTGCTCCTAGTACACTATAATATAAAATAAAACCACATCTGTGTTTGTTGAAATTGCGACATTTTCAATTTGAATGGGCAATGGTTTTGTGTTTGTATGGCATTCTGCATGTCACAACCAGTCATGGGCTGCAATCTGTTGTGAGATGCGCCTTTCCCCATATAACCTATAGTAAGTATATTTATCGTAGCTGCACCTGTCTATAGCCAAGGCTATTTTTGGTTCTCTCTCTTTACAGTTTCCAGACCGGTTTTGTAAACAACCAAATAAACACTGCAATCCTATGTCAGCTTTACTTTGTTCATTCTGATTCACTTGGCTGTTTGGCTGCGAGCAGAGACTGCCCCTCTGAATGAGGTGGCGAGTGTTTGATTCGATATGCTGTGCTAGTCTGCTGTGTGAATGCCAGGTGAGCTTGCAGAGGGCTAATTTGACCTCGGCACTGTCTGTGTCACACCCACGTCCACCTCGGAGTTGGCCATCTCCGTGTCTCTGGTGTCACACTCCTCGCTAAGTGGGACGGGGACATGTGAGGGGAGGCATGGGCCCCAGATCAGGCCAGACTGGGTCAGCTATGCACAGCTCTCCCTCCCTGCGGCTCCCCTGGTGCTGGGGCTATTTGTGCCATGGTAACTATGCCAGCACCAAGCTCAGACACAGATTTCACCTCCTATCTCCCAGCTCGGCAGCCCGATGACTCAGCAGCTCCTGCAGGGCTCCCAGCCCAGGCTCAAGCAGCAACACACACACTGGGTATGGGAGGACCTCGCATCAGACAAAATATAATGTTATACACTGCATCCCACCAATCGTTACCTGAGCACTATCTAAGTATATCGCAACCAAACATATGATTGAATCATGATGGTTGGGTAGAAGAGGAAGTATCAATCCAATTATCTGGTGTGTGCAAGTGACTCAACAGTCAACACTGAAATGTTCATTTTAATGCAAACATTGGGTTTTGAAAAGGAGCAGGGACTTTGAATTGTTTCAGGATCGTTTTAGAGAGAGGAGGAGGACTGCATGAAACCTGATTCTTTTTCGAACTGCCTCAACCACAACTTGGCCACATTTTTGTTTGGTCCCACTTGGTCCTCGGACAACATCTCAGCAAAGCCTTTCCACTGCCAACACCCCGCCTTCCAATCCTCTGCTTATGTACTTTAGAGGCTGATCGGTATTTGATCTCCCCTCTTGTGTTTTATCCTTCCCTTGGCCGACTGTATTACAGTGAAACTAGATACTAGCCCAAGATACACAGAAAATGGCAACCAACGAGAACTGCCTGACCTCCCTCCCTGAGACTGGGAGAGGGGGGATTGTGGAGGGCGGGGGGTGAAGCGGCACACCCCTGTCAGGATGTCAGCTCTGTGAACTCACTACAGCCAGGAGACTGCCAGAGATATTCAATATGCAGGGACAGAGGGAGCACATGCACAGACACACAACTCAAAATGTACTGCTCTCTCTGCTTTGCTCAATGTGTTCTGCAGATGCTGCTGGCCTTGTTTCTCTCTCTCTCTCTCTCTCTCTGAGGATCCACTCTGAGGTCTCCAATATCAGGAGGAGCACATGTTAATCCCTCAACACAAATATTGCATAAAATCAGTCTGCCTCTGTCTTGCACGACCCGGTTTGTTATTCAACACAGGCATTGCTGCTAGCTGTCCTCGCAAGATGGCGTAAGGGTTTTGCCTTTGATATGCTGCAAAAGTTAGGCTATCCTCCAAAAAATGTAGCATTCTCGTCTTTGTATGGAGGCAGACTGCAGACAGACAATGATTTATTTTATTTTTTTATGTGAAAGAGACCGACTGAAGCACTCCCATTTAGTTAAAGGCTAGTGATTGAGCAGATTAAGTGGAAGTGGCTGAGATGCACTAGGCAGATAATTGAGGTGATATATTGATCTGTCAGGGATGGATGTTAAGTGCCTGGAGGGCAGCATCCTGTATCAGGGTGTTGGGGAGATCTGTGTCATTTTATGCCATCCCTATATGCTGCTGCACCGTGTTTGTTCTCACCTTAACTAGGGTTGCAGAATTCTAGTAACTTTCTCCAAAATTGCTGCAACCAGGAGGGATTATGCAGGACATCCAGAATCCTCCAACCAGGATTTTTGGAAAACCTGGGAATTTTGGAAAAATTGCCGTAATTTTGCAACCTTAACTAAAGCCTAACCAAACTATACTGTCCACCTTAACCAGCCTACCCCCTCATTGTCCTCCCTTACCAGTCTGTGACCTGTCCTCGTTTTTTGTGCGTCCCCCTATCCATCTGCCGCCCTCCTTTCTTCCTCAGTGCCCTCCCTCCCTCTGTCCCCCTGCTCTCTCGTTGCCCCCTGGCCATACTTGTGTGCCCCCTGGGTACCACCCTCAGTCCTCCTGACCCCTCCCTGCCCCCACTCTGCTATGCACAGAGCCCCTGATTATCTCTCAGTGGCAGCCTCTGTTTTGTGCTCTGATTAAAGGAGCAGCATGTGGTCTGTGTGAGTGGGGCCATACAGACGGCATTGGGGGAATGCTAACATTTATGTCTGGGAGCGGGCACAAAGGCTTTGGGAAAACACACTAGGGTATTTATCAGTGGGCAGACACAAACACTGCCAAGATAACGGTCAGCCCGGGCTTAGTATGTCATAAACACGCTGCATGGGGAATAGGTGGCGGAATTGGAGGGCGATATCCTCCCACAACAACAAGCATCAAATCTTATCAGTGTGGAATTAGTACAGGAATAGTTTTTGAAAACGTGCATCCTATTTTTATGGAGTACGGCTGTGTTGCTGCAGAGTGTGGTGGGCCCGGCTTGAATCAGACAGATCACAGCCGAAATCAAACAGACATAAATGTACATGTATGTGGATGTGCCTTAAGACACATATTGAAGGTTTAAAGACAGCCTCCTCATTGGAAATGTTTCTATTTGGGCTCCCACATTGGTGCGCCGTGCGGTGCCCCTCTCCCATCCTCCTCGTTCTCCTCCCGCGTCTGTCTGCTCCCCTCGCTGCCAAGCAGGCTGTCTCTCTCTCACAGGCACAGCTCAGCCAATAGGAGCGCACCAGTCTCCCCATTGCTTGCCACTCAACACCTTGTTGCCAGGACAACAGGAAGGCATGAGACCCACTTTACTTGAGCATTTTAAACTTGGTGTTGACTCTTTACTGAAAACAAGGAAAGGTCTTTCTCTCTCAGTAAAATTCCCATCTATGATGGCGCTCTTAAATCTAAACCCCTCCCTTTCTTTCTTTCTTTCTTTCTTTCCTTTTATCCTGTCACAGCAATGGCTTGAAATCATTTTAGTGGACATAACAAAGGCATTTACATAGAAGTTGATTGTCAAAATTATGTGACACAAATAAATGTATGTATCTTGTATCTTTCTGAGAACATTCTAAATTGTAAGCTATTTTGAAGGTCTGTGTTTAGTGAACACATTATTCCAATGTCATATGGTCGTCTAATCACAACTTCTGTCTCTTCCAGGTCTGCAATGTTAGATGGCGACATGTTTATTCTGGTTTTCATACTTCTGGTTTTAACCTCTTCCAGTGTGGAAGGTAAGATTTTGACACCTTTCCTTAATACAAAAACATGGCTATTCTCACGAACAAAGAGATTTGGGTACATTAGGTAGCCGCTTCAGAGATTACACGCATTCAGTACCATTTCCCATACATTCGGCCAAGTACACGGCTCCGAATCTGCGTAGTGAGTTTACATTTTTCTGTCGAGGGCGTGCTTTGTCTCTCTCCCTCTCCCCCGCTGTCTCGCAGCATTTTTTTAACAACTGCGGTGACAGGCTTGCAGACTGGGCTCTGGGAGAACTGAGGATTTCTCAGTGTCACGGTCTGGCTGGCTGGGGATACTTATTATTCTGCATCACCTACTGTAGTGGAGCAGCTAAATGATAACATGCTCATTATAAGAATGAGGGAGGTTGAACATAGCAAAGCTCCTGCACTAACATGACCACAATATTCACATATTAACAATGCCGAATGTCTGCATATTTTATGCCTCTGATGGTTAAATGTGTTTATTTTCAGTTATATCCCTCAGTATGTGTTGTGATTTTGTTAGTTTGAGTTTGAAATGAATGGAGAATACTAAGAATGTCTGTCTGGTCTTATGACTGTGCAGATAAGGGCAACTATGAGTGTTTGTGCGACGGGCCGTCATGCGACAGGGCAGACCGGTGTATTGGCCAGCAGTGCTTCTCGGCCGTCTCCATCCAGAACGCCTCGTCCTTCCGACAGAAGGGGTGCATTGTGAGCCGTGGCGAAGGGTCCATAAGTTGCGAAAGCCCCCCATCCCATAACTTGACTGTGGAGTGCTGCCATGGCAACCTTTGTAACATGAATGTCACAGTGGCAGACCCAGAGAGAGGTGACACATTGTTTTCATTGAAATCATTACACATGCTTTTAGCCCTCCCTCAACACTATCAGCATGCTGAGTCACTCACATTACCACTACAAATATCTACCTGCCATAACATCACCACTTTGCATAATGATTTAGTTAATAACACATTTACATTTCGTTTTTCATTTGCTTGAAGGCCATTTGGGTACATTAGTGAAATGCTGCATAAACAAAACTACCGAAAGAGTCGTTATATTTGATATTTGTTTAAATGAATGAGAATTACAAGGTTTCATGGATTTCGCTGATCTCCCTTTTTTATTGAACAGATGAGGAAGTGCTGCCTACCTTGCAAGACAATGAGTGTGTGTGTGAGGGACGGTCGTGTGAGGGAGGAGAGCGCTGTACGAGCCAGCAGTGTTTCTCCTCTGTGAAGATCAGTGACGGGTATGTGGTTCACCAGAAGGGCTGCCTTCAGGATGACGACCAGGGGAGAGCCACCTGCGCCACCCCTCCCTCTCCCAGCCACATAGTCAAGTGTTGCCAGGGGCACCTGTGTAACATGAACGTCACCGTGGAAGCACCAGCGAAAGGTAACGCACCACCCTGTTTTCACTTAAATAATTTCAACATTTTTCATCATCTTGGCCTCACTGAAGCTCCATCTCTCACTTATTTTAGTTTTTAGACGTAAAGATATATCACTTACAACTTATTTTTTAAGAAGATAGGTACGCATATCATAGAGGTGATTTAATATTTATGACGATACACTACATGACCAAAGGTATGTGGACACCTGCTCGTCGAACATCTCATTCCAAAATCATGGGCATTACTATGGAGTTGGTCCCCCCTTTGCTGCTATAACAGCCTCCACTCTTCTGGGAAGGCTTTCCACTAGATGATGGAACGTTGCTGCGGGGACTTGCTTCCATTCAGCCACAAGAGCATTAGTGAGGTCGGGCACTGATGTTGGGTGATTAGGCCTCGCTCGCAGTCGGAGTTCCAATTCATCCCAAAGGTGTTCGATGGGTTTGAGGTCAGGGCTCTGTGCAGGCCAGTCACGTTCTTCCACACCAATCTTGACAAACCATTTCTGTATAGACCTCGCTTTGTGCACGGGGGCATTGTCATGCTGAAACAGGAAAGGGCCTTCCCCAAACTGTTGCCACAAAGTTGGAAGCACAGAATCATCTAGAATGTCATTGTATGCTGTAGCGTTAAGATTTCCCTTTCACTGGAACTAAGGGGCCTAGCCCAAAGCATGATAAACAGCCCCAGACCATTATTCCTCCTCCACCAAACTTTACAGTTGGCACTATGCATTGGGTCAGGTAGCGTTCTCCTGGCATCCGCCAAATCCGTTCTGTGAGCTTGTGTGGCCTACCACTTCGCGGCTGAGCTGTTGTTGCTCCTAGACATTTCCACTTCACAATAACAGCACTTACAGTTGACCGGGGCAGCTCTAGCAGGGCAGAAATTTTAAGAACTGACTTGTTGGAAAGGTGGCATCCTATGACGGTGCCACGTTGAAAGTCACTGAGCTCTTCAGTAAGGCCATTCTACTGCCAATGTCTGTCTATGGAGATTGCATGGCCGTGTGCTCGATTTTATATACCTGTCAGCAACGGGTGTGGCTGAACTAGACGAATCCACTGATTTCAAGGGGTGTCCACATACTTTTGTATAGTGTATCATAGAGATAGGGTTGAAGGGAAAGCAAATGTTAGTATGGTGACTAGCTCCAAGGTGAAGTTTCCACTAAGTACAGCTCTAGGATCAGCTTCCCCTCCCCCATTCCTAAACTTAACCATTAGTGGGTAAATACAAACTGACCCAAGATCAGCGTTTAGGGTCAACTTCACCCTAATCCATGAGCAATAATTCTGAATTTCTGTTTCCTGTCCAGAGGAGAAAGTGAAGTCCGCCGGCGAGCACGAGTGTGTGTGCAAGGGGCGGTCGTGTGCCACCGGGCAGCGCTGCATGGGCCAGCACTGTTTCTCCAGTCTGACGGTCAGCGACGGAGCCCTGGTCTTCCAGAAGGGCTGCTTCAAGGTGTACGAGCAGAGCAGGATGACCTGCAAGACGCCGCCCTCCCGCGACCAGATTGTGGAGTGCTGCCAGGGCCACCTGTGTAACATGAACATCACTGTGGAGCTGCCTGTTATAGGTAAATAAATACACTGGCCACTTGGCACCCTATTTGGGACACACACAATGGCACACATTCATTCATATGCATCTGTATTCTAATGGAGGTCTGTATGATGCACATTTGCATTCAAACCAAGGTTATTAACCCCTTAAACCCCTTGCATTGGCCTATGTGGATAGGGCTACATTTAAATGTTTCTTACAGAAGAAATATGGAAAGCATATGCATAACCATGGTAGCAATCAAAAAGGGAACAGTTTGTAGATTATGGGGAAATTATTAGACTAAAGGTGAGAACAAAACAGTTAATCTGACAAAAGACTGAATCCAAATATTACACTGTTGATTTTATGTGCATTTTACATTTACTGTACTTTTGGCCGCGTTTGTTGATATCGAAATCTGAAAATACTCTGGATACATTCAGTAACATGATAAGAATATTCCTGGAAAATTTGGTGCATAAACATAAGAGCAAAAAATGCCAAGGATTTGAGTGAGAGGTCTAACTGGTGTCTCCAAGTGGCCACACACCTATCCAAAATGTGCACAGTTCCTACGTAATTTCAATGCACTTTTATGACTCAAAGAAGAGTCTTCAATGATAAGGTGCTATTTTGAGCTCGCCTAGCTGTGCCGTTGAGGAACTATAGCAAGCAGACTTGTAGTTGTTTTCTTTGGAACACAACCCTGCATCCCCGCCTCTACATTTACATTTTACATTTACGTAATTTAGCAGACGCTCTTATCCAGAGCGACTTACAAATTGGTGCATTCACCCTATAGCCAGTGGGATAACCACTTTACAATTATTATTATTATTTTTTTTTTTTGGGTGGGGATAGAAGGATTACTTTATCCTATCCCAGGTATTCCTTAAAGAGGTGGGGTTTCAAATGTCTCCGGAAGGTGGTGAGTGACTCCGCTGTTCTGGCGTCGTGAGGGAGCTTGTTCCACCATTGGGGTGCCAGAGCAGCGAACAGTTTTGACTGGGCTGAGCGGGAACTATGCTTCCGCAGAGGAAGGGGAGCCAGCAGGCCAGAGGTGGATGAACGCAATGCCCTCGTTTGGGAGTAGGGACTGATCAGAGCCTGAAGGTACGGAGGTGCCGTTCGCCTCACTGCTCCATAGGCAAGCACCATGGTCTTGTAACGGATGCGAGCTTCAACTGGAAGCCAGTGGAGTGTGCGGAGGAGGGGGTGACGTGAGAGAACTTGGGAAGGTTGAACACCAGACGGGCTGCGGCATTCTGGATGAGTTGTAGGGGTTTAATGGCACAGGCAGGGAGCCCAGCCAACAGCGAGTTGCAGTAATCCAGACGGGAGATGACAAGTGCCTGGATTAGGACCTGTGCCGCTTCCAGTGTAAGGCAGGGTCGTACTCTCCGAATGTTGTAGAGCATGAACCTGCAGGATCGGGTCACCGCCTTGATGTTAGCGGAGAACGACAGGGTGTTGTCCAGGGTCACGCCAAGGCTCTTCGCACTCTGGGAGGAGGACACAACAGAGTTGTCAACCGTGATGGCGAGATCATGGAACGGGCAGTCCTTCCCCGGGAGGAAGAGCAGCTCCGTCTTGCCAGGGTTCAGCTTGAGGTGGTGATCCGTCATCCATACTGATATGTCTGCCAGACATGCAGAGATGCGATTCGCCACCTGGTTATCAGGGGGAAAGGAGAAGATTAGTTGTGTATCGTCAGCGTAGCAATGATAGGAGAGGCCATGTGAGGATATGACAGAGCCAAGTGACTTGGTGTATAGGGAGAAAAGGAGAGGGCCTAGAACTGAGCCCTGGGGGACACCAGTGGTGAGAGCACGTGGTGAGAGCACTCTACACAATTACTCTACACAATTACTGTTATTTAAATATTCTGAAAACGGTCCATTTATAAATCGCAATCTGGTCAGGTGGGCATAATATGAAAGCGTGTTCTATTGCTAACATGACTAGCTAAATTACAAAATATATTCTTACAGTGTTAGGCTTTCACAAGGCAATTCAGTGAAGCAGATTGTAATTTTGGTGCGCATCACAGGTTGTTTGAGGCACTTTAATTGGGGAGAACGGGCTCGTGGTAATGACTGGAGCGGAATCAGTGGAATGGTAGAAAATACAGCAAACACATGGTTTCCAGTATATTACATGAGTTGTATAATATGGAAATGTGAAGTGCACGTTTGGACTAACGGCTGTTTGGCTTGCTTGTCTGACATCAAAGCGGTAATTATTATAATCCTCAACGTCTCATCTTTCAAAATACATCAAGTCCTCTTTATTTACAGCATTTCCCTCACTCAAACAACAAAACATTAGCAAAAGTTGCCCAAATGGGGGCAAATTCTTTTTGCGCGTGGTGTTCAACTTCAGAACTGCTGTCAGTCAAAACCATTACTGGGCTGTGAAGCGTAGACCTTGAGCTCTGACGTCATGTATAGCGTAGTACTTTACAGCAACTGCCTTCCAATTTAGGTGCTTGTCAGTGTCAATATCTGTTATTTTTAACCCGTATACGGAGAACTACTGCCAAGAAAACAACATTTTTGGGCCGTATGCTCTCAGTGATCTGCTGTCTGTGATCGGTTGACTGACGTGAAGAGGCAGGTGCTCTATTGATTCTGTCTACTTGGCCATTCTCCAGCGAGGACGCGATGCTGCGGTGCATGAAATTGTCTGCCATAGCCGTTTGCTGCATGGTCCTCTATTGGTCTGCTTGGTCTGCATTTCAGGCCTGTGTGGCGGTTACACCCTGAGCACCTCCACAGCAGAGGAGGGGACAGTCTGAGAAAAAAGACAAACGTTTGAATTTTGTTTAGTCATGGTCTACTTCCTCCTATGTCCTCTCTGAGATTGTTTTCGCTGCCTGACACAGACCTGTAAGGCAGTGTATAGCAGAGCCCCCCGGGAAAGGAGAGGACACTGAGTCTGCGTCCCAATTGGCACCATATTCCCTACATGGTGCACTACTTTTGACCAGGGAATAGGGTGCCATTTGGGACACAGCCTGAATGAAATGTATAGCTCTGTTCTCTGAAATTCAATGACTCTCCTCTCCTATCCACAGTAAAAAGAGTATGTATAAAAATGAATTATTTCCTAAATATCAATATTTCTTTGAGGTTAGTCCCTGTTTTTGTTAAACACACCAAACACACAAGAAGATCTTACCATCTACCAAAAACAACAATGTTTCTGCGATAACATTTTACATGGGTCAGACTTAAACACAAGAACAGTAGAAAATATTGACACTCGATGTGCCATAATCTCGGTCTAAAATCAGTTGTTTTCTATACTGTCTATTCTGATCTAGGTTAGCTTCATTGAATTCCACTCCCCAAGAGTGCCATGCGAAGGAGAAGGAGTTCAGTATGCAAGAGAGAAAAGAGGGAGCATTGTCTGCGCTGCGGGCTCGGCAGTCTTTTCTCCCTGGAATGTTTGGAGTGTGGAGTGTGTGGTAGTCAGTCAGATCCCCAGGCATGGTGGTGGTGCAGCCTGTTGATATGTGGCCTACCCACCCGTGGATGTATGCTGCAGTGTGCTCTTACCTCGGCCTCCCTGCCTGCCTGTGTCCATTTTGTCTCTCCCCCTCAGCCCTGGAGCCAGGTTCCTTAGTCTGTGTGGTCAAAGCAGAGCAGGCAGGCGGAGGAGGGAGAGAATGGGTTCTTTAACATGCCTAATTATCATCGCCTCTCCTTGAATGATGCCTCCCAAAGCTTAGGGCTTTAGTAAACGCTGTGTTGGATCCCCGGGGCAGCTGGGCTCACTGCTCACCTGGCTAAGCTGAACTGAGGAGGAACTTTGGTTGTACTGCAGATTTCAAATTCGTAGTCCAAACACGGTACTGGATGTATGTAGTTTGTGTTTAAAGGGGATTTTGGTGTTGGAGATTTTTTTTTGTCTTCATCTGGTTCTGATATGATATACTTTATTGTCCCTGAGGGGAAATTTGACTTGGACAGTTGAGTGCTGGGACGAAAAACCCACACCCTCTTCCTTGTGTCTGTTTCCCATATATTTAGGCAGATCATATCTTTTTAACTGTGTTTTATATATTGTATGACATCACATTTGATTCATGTTTCTACATACAGTATGTACCAGGATGTTCAAATAAACCGAAACCTCTTTCCCATCCTCGTAGCAAGCGACCTGCCCAACTACAGCTTGACTACACTGGCCATCGTCATCGTGGCTCCAGTCATCGTGCTCATTGTCCTCTCAGGCATTGCCATCTTGGTGTTCAGACGCATCCACCAGAACCAGATGGAGAGGCTGACGGCCCGGGAAGCTGAGTACGGCACCATAGACGGCCTCATAGCCTCTAATGTGGGGGAGAGCACACTGGCGGTGAGTAAGACATAATCATACTTAGGGTTGCAAAATTCTGGTAACTTTTCCAAAATTACTAAGTTTTCCTGCAATCCTGGTTGGAGGATTTCCTGCTTATTCCCTTCTGATTCCGGGCTTCTTCTAACCAGGATTTGTGGAAAACCAGGGAATGTTGGGACATTGCAACCCTGTACTAGAGCATGCCAGGCCTGGGCTCGGTGGGGAGCTGTGGTTAGTATGGTTTGAATCCACGCAGTCCAGCACGGAACACATTTATGCACTCTCAAACTATGGAATTATGTTGAGCCCAAAGAGCACTTGTGTGTGCACTAGACTAGAGAATGTGTGTTAGGTAGTCATGCACTCCATGTTCCTGGGTGTTCATGTTGTAGACTTATATCAACCCGGCCAGGATTACATTTCTGCCCTCGGAATTGGGAATGAAATAATTTGTTCTACCACTGTGATGGAAAAGATGGGTATTGTTTTACCAGAGCATATTGAGAGCATGTGTTTCACGGATACACATGATTTCAACAAAATGGCCCATTTTGTTTTGAAGAATGTTGGCTACTCTAGTGAAATAATGCTTTGAGTTTGCAACTGTAATCAGCATTTGTTTGATCAACTTCAGCAATCTACCCACCTCAAGACCCAGACCAATCCCATCTATTTTTTATTAAAAACTTGAAGGAAAACACTAAACAGGCTGAATGTTTACATCGGGCTGACCATTCTCACTGATAACACTGGGCTGAGGTGTGCTAGAGGAATTGCTGATGATGGATTTATTTCTAGCTATTTCCAAAGCCCATCAGAGCACTTGGCAACGTAAACCCCAAATATGCTGCCGCATAATGTTTGTTTCAGTATAATTAAAAAGTGCTTGACAGCAACCGGAGAAAAGTTATTAGAAACTGTGGTGGCAGTAAAAAAAGAAAAACCCGTAGGTCTCCCTCAGTAGCCCTGGAAGCCTAAGTCTGTGGTGATTGTGGTAATGCTGTGGCTTAATTCCCCCCCTTCAACAGAACTGCCCAGATCTGCCCCCCCAATAAACAGGGACTTTAATTCAAAACAAAATAAGTTGTCATTGGTTTAACGGCTTCTGTTTAGTATTTTTCTCCATTCCCAAATTGCACACAGCATGTGTTTTATGCGTGTGGTATCTATCTTTTTTAGTTTTTAGTTTTAGTCCTCTCTGCTTGTTAGTTTGTTTTTCTCAGCAGTATTTGATAGAGTTGCTGAACACTGCCCCCTTGTGTCAGCCATGACGCCCTGCTGATGCCTGGAGAGGAGATACAAATAAAAGGCTTAGCAGCATTGCGTCTGTTTGGAGTCTGGGGCTGGGATTAGATCAAATCTCTCAGATCCCTCAGCTCACTAATCACCAGGGACTGCTGTTGTTTACCCAGCAGAGGGCCCTCTGCTGCTCCAGGGTGGCTAGACAGACAGACGCACAGACTGACAGACTGACAGACTGACAGACTGACAGACTGACAGACGCACAGACGGACAGACGGACTGACGGACTGACGGACTGACAGACTGACAGACTGACGGACTGACGGACTGACGGACTGACGGACGGACGGACGGACGGACAGACGGACAGACGCACAGACTGATTGACTGACAGACAAACAGGCAGGCGGGCAGACGGACGCGCAGGCGGGCGTACAGGCAGACGGACGTACAGACAGACATACAGACAGGCAGGCAGATGGACGTATAGACAGACGTACAGACAGGCAGGCAGATGGACGTATAGACAGACAGGCAGGCAGGCAGACAGACGTGCAGACAGAAAGACTGCTTGCTTGTCAGCATCTCCAGGATGGTCAGACAGACATGCACACAGACACAGCCAACTAGCTAGCATTTGGAGTCTGAGCACTAAGCAGCAACAAATTTCACTCAGCCTCCCCAACGTGGGCCACATCAGAGGGAGGGGGGGCCGACCGTATTAACTCCCCATCTGAATCCCAAATGCTCTGCTGTGTTGTGGGCTGGGCCACCTTCATCTAGAGAGAGTACAGGCTGATCAAATTCCTCTGGTTGCAGTTCATTTATTGTCTGTCCCTCTTCTCTCTCCTAGGATTTGCTGGACCACTCGTGCACGTCGGGAAGCGGCTCCGGACTCCCCTTCCTCGTTCAGAGAACTGTCGCCCGACAAATCACGCTCAATGAGTGTGTGGGTCAGTATCCAATCAGAGCCTGTTCTGTCTTTGTTCAGTGGCTAAGGCGTACGTTTAGCCTCAGTGCAGGTTTTGGAGTAAATGTTTTTTTTAAGACATCTTAAAGTGTAGCACCGTTGGAACAGAGATTTGTGTTGCAAAACAGAGCCACTGCTGTTCTCTGACCCTGAGAGATTTCAGTATGTCACTTAATATTTCTCTTAGTTTTCCTCGAGTTGGGTCTGAAACATGGCCAGATGGCCAATGTAACACCCAACTCCCTAAACCAACGTTGCACACATTTGATTTGTGAGTCGAGTATAAACTGCCAACAAAAATATTTTTAACAAACATGTTTCATTTAATGTCAAATGGGGAGATACAGGTAACTGCCAAAATAAAGGAAACACCAACATAGTGTCTTAATAGGGCGTTGGGCCACCACAAGCCATCAGAACAGCTTCAATGTGACTTAGCATAAATTCTACAAGTGTCTAGAACTCTATTGGAGGGATGCGACGCCATTCTTCCACAAGAAATTCCATTGTTTGGTGTTTTGTTGATGGTGGTGGAAAACGCTGTCTCAGGCGCCGCTCCAGAATCTCCCATAAGTGTTCAATTGGGTTGAGATCTGGTGACTTAGACCCACATACTTTAAACCCCAATGCTCTTTTGAAACCCCTCTTTCTAAGTCATTGAGATCTCTTCTAGCCGTGGTAGCCAAAATAATGGGCAACTGGGCATTTTATACATTATCCTAAGCATGATGGGATTAATGATTGGTTAATTGCTTAATTAACTCAGGAACCACAACTGTGTGGAAGTACCTGCTTTCAATATACTTAGGATCTCTAATTTACTGAAGTGTTTCCTTTATTTAGGCAATTACAGTACCTGTAGTTTTACATTTACATTTTAGTCATTTAGCAGACGCTCTTATCCAGAGCAGTTAGTGAATATATATATATTTTTTTATACTGGCCCCCCGTGGGAATCGAACCCACAACCCTGGCGTTGCAAACGCCATGCTCTATCAACTGAGCTACATCCCTTGATATAGTTTATGCAAAAGGTCAAGGTTGAGTAGCATGACCAAAATACAATTGCACTATGTGTTCCAGTAACTAATGGTCTAGAATGTTGTGTAATACTACCTTATAAAAATAAATTAAATCAGTGAAACTATCTCTAAATACATTTTTACAAAGATTTCATAATTGTTACATGACAGCCTGAGATAATCTGACATTTGCGTTGGAGATGAACATTGGGTTTATTCCTGTTAGAGAGGGTTAATATTTTCACACTGTATTTGATGAATCACATTTTCAGTAATTCATTAAAAATGGCTGTATGAAATGGCACCCTCTTCCCTATATAGTACACTACTTTTAACCAGGGCCCATATGACTCTGGTCAAAAGTAGTGCACAATTTTTAGAATAGGGTGAAATTTCTGACGTTCACAATGTCTGCTTTACTCTAATCTTTTTCCTATTTTCTTCTCCCTATTATAGGTAAGGGGCGCTATGGTGAGGTGTGGCGGGGCCAATGGCAGGGGGAGAGTGTGGCCGTGAAGATCTTCTCATCCAGAGATGAGAAGTCCTGGTTCAGAGAGACTGAGATCTACAACACAGTGCTGCTGAGGCACCAGAACATTCTGGGTACGTACCTCCAGCCATGTTCTGGACAGGAGCTGTTCTCTATGGGACAAATCCAAACTTCCACTCAAGGCAAATTTTCACTTAGTCATGCATTGATGTCAATGGGAGACTAAGAAAATATGACTTAGGAGCAAATACTATGTGTCCGGCAGTGTTTTAGTGTTGCATCTTAGTGACAATGTCTGTGTCATATTGATTTTTTACCCCTCCTTTCCCTGAGTTCTAACAACTCTGTGTGTGTCTGTGCGTCTGCATCTGTCTGTGTGTGCCTTTGACTGCAGGCTTCATCGCTTCGGACATGACTTCCCGAAACTCGAGCACCCAGCTGTGGCTGATCACCCACTTCCACGAGATGGGCTCGCTGTACGACTACTTGCAGCTGAGCACTCTGGACACAGCCAGCTGTCTCCGCATGGCCTTGTCCATCGCCAGCGGCCTGGCGCACCTCCACGTGGAGATCTTCGGTACCCAGGGAAAGCCGGCCATCGCCCACCGAGACCTCAAGAGCAAAAACATACTTGTCAACAAGAACGGCCAGTGCTGCATCGCTGACCTGGGTAAGAGCATAGGCTTCCGGATATAAAGCATATGTATTGTGACATTCATTCATTCAAAATGTGTATAGGTTGTTGTTCACTAGAGGTTGTTTTTCACATGACCGTTTTCTGTCATTGTGTCCATATTATGTATTGTGATAAAAATAAATAGCGGGCCATGTTGTCCACATCTACTGTGGGTGGAGAGGATGTTCTGTTTGTTGTTGGAAAGATGGTGGTATGAGCTTCTTTGCTAGTAGGCTATGCCACCAAACACTCCAACCCTGTTCCCTCCATGTTTGTTGATCATTAGAGGAAGAACAGCAGAGCCGGTGGCTCTTTAAATCTTAACCAAAAATGCATTAAGGGGTACTCTTGTGCACCATGTTGCATACTCACAATGTTCTCTGTGCTAATGATGTGAGCTATTTCAGGTGGCACTTGCAACCTACTGCTACTAATTGAGACTACTACTACGATCACAACCGTCACTGCTGTTAAGTTGTTTATGGAATGTTATGTTGTTTCTACTCACAATCAAGATAATGAGTTATTTTTGTTATTTGATGTTGTTGGAAAAATAGGGTTGTTTTTGACAACAGTCCTAAGCTAACGGGTTGTTTTACATTGCTATTTTGTTCAAATCCACTAGAGGACAGTGTTCTCTACTTTGGATATATTCATTTTGGGTTATTTACTTAGATATAATATCATATGTAAATGATTTTGCTATGTGATTTTTGTATTTTAATTATTTTGGACATTTTTGATAAACAGAAGCCTGTTTTTTGTCCCAGGTCTCGCTGTGATGCATTTCCAAGACACAAATGAGTTAGACGTGGGAAACAACCCTAAAGTAGGCACGAAGCGCTACATGGCTCCAGAGGTCCTGGATGACTCCATCCAGATGGACTGCTTTGAGTCCTTCAAAAGAGTGGACATCTGGGCCTTTGGCCTGGTCCTGTGGGAGATTGCCAGGAGGACGGTCAGCAACGGTCAGTACAATACATGCTGCATGGTTTCTTCTGTTCTCTCTCACTCCTTTATTCATCTACCATCCAGTCAACGTTGATTTGTCATATGCACAGAATACAGCATAGTGTACACAGTACAATTAAATAATTAATGCAAGCTCTCCTCTCAAACAGGGCAGAAACTAAAAAGTATCCAGTAAAAAGGTAGAATAAAAAAAACAATCTAGAATGTCATGCATTTAGGACAATATGACAAAGCATCTTTCCTATAGTAGTTGCATCATACAGAGCTGCTGTATATATCTGTCTGTTACCTGCCTGTCTGCATATGAATGCTTGTCTTGGAATATTCTCTGATGTCCCTGTCAGGGCGTAGTAAAATCCTATACAAATATGTAAAACATAATTTAGTGTCTAGCTGGATTTTTTAGGATTGATTTCACCACTTCAGAGGAAGTGTTCCTCTCGCAGAAAGTCTTTAGCAATCTGATAGCATAACTGCCATATACAGTGGGGAAAAAAAGTATTTAGTCAGCCACCAATTGTGCAAGTTCTCCCACTTAAAAAGATGAGAGAGGCCTGTAATTTGCATCATAGTTACACGTCAACTATGACAGACAAATTGAGAAAAAAAAATCCAGAAAATCACATTATAGGATTTTTTATGAATTTATTTGCAAATTATGGTGGAAAATAAGTATTTGGTCACCTACAAACAAGCAAGATTTCTGGCTCTCACAGACCTGTAACTTCTTCTTTAAGAGGCTCCTCTGTCCTCCACTCGTTACCTGTATTAATGGCACCTGTTTGAACTTGGTATCAGTATAAAAGACACCTGTCCACAACCTCAAACAGTCACACTCCAAACTCCACTATGGCCAAGACCAAAGAGCTGTCAAAGGACACCAGAAACAAAATTGTAGACCTGCATCAGGCTGGGAAGACTGAATCTGCAATAGGTAAGCAGCTTGGTTTGAAGAAATCAACTGTGGGAGCAATTATTAGGAAATGGAAGACATACAAGACCACTGATAATCTCCCTCGATCTGGGGCTCCACGCAAGATCTCACCCCGTGGGGTCAAAATGATCACAAGAACGGTGAGCAAAAATCCCAGAACCACACGGGGGGACCTAGTGAATGACCTGCAGAGAGCTGGGACCAAAGTAACAAAGCCTACCATCAGTAACACACTACGCCGCCAGGGACTCAAATACTGCAGTGCCAGATGTGTCCCCCTGCTTAAGCCAGTACATGTCCAGGCCCGTCTGAAGTTTGCTAGAGTGCATTTGGATGATCCAGAAGAGGATTGGGAGAATGTCATATGGTCAGATGAAACCAAAATAGAACTTTTTGGTAAAAACTCAACTCGTCGTGTTTGGAGGACAAAGAATGCTGAGTTGCATCCAAAGAACACCATACCTACTGTGAAGCATGGGGGTGGAAACATCATGCTTTGGGGCTGTTTTTCTGCAAAGGGACCAGGACGACTGATCCATGTAAAGGAAAGAATGAATGGGGCCATGTATCGTGAGAGTTTGAGTGAAAACCTCCTTCCATCAGCAAGGGCATTGAAGATGAAACGTGGCTGGGTCTTTCAGCATGACAATGATCCCAAACACACCGCCCGGGCAACGAAGGAGTGGCTTCGTAAGAAGCATTTCAAGGTCCTGGAGTGGCCTAGCCAGTCTCCAGATCTCAACCCCATAGAAAATCTTTGGAGGGAGTTGAAAGTCTGTGTTGCCCAGCGACAGCCCCAAAACATCACTGCTCTAGAGGAGATCTGCATGGAGGAATGGGCCAAAATACCAGCAACAGTGTGTGAAAACCATGTGAAGACTTACAGAAAACGTTTGACCTGTGTCATTGCAAACAAAGGGTATATAACAAAGTATTGAGAAACTTTTGTTATTGACCAAATACTTATTTTCAACCATAATTTGCTAATAAATTCATTAAAAATTCTACAGTGTGATTTTCTGAATAATTTTTTCTCATTTTGTCTGTCATAGTTGACGTGTACCTATGATGAAAATTACAGGCCTCTCTCATCTTTTTAAGTGGAAGAACTTGCACAATTGGTGGCTGACTAAATACTTTTTTTCCCCACTGTATATCACTTTGCTAAGCACAAAGTTGCAGAACAAGCCAATGATTCAAGTCCTGAGACTTAATCAGTGTCTCATTGATTAAATGATTGAATGTGGAGTGACAGACACAACTCTCCCCATGTGTCTGTGGTCTAGTCTGGGACTAGAGGTGCTGGCGTCTTATCTGAAATGGATCCTGCTTTCTCCACTCCCAGTTAAATGGTTTCATGGTTATTTATAGTTGAGCCTGGCTGACAGCCACACACAGGGTATTGGTTAATGCAGGACACCGCAACCTTACTTTCCCCATGGCTTTCCACCTGGTACACAGTAGCAAGTGAGAGCAACTATCAAAACAAAGTACTTTGTTAGCAATTACCTGTGCTATCTCACGTATTGTGTTTGTGACCTTTTTTACTTACTTTAAATTGCCATGCTGATGATTGTGAGATCTTATGGACATCTGTGTTGTGTATTTACCCTCATACTCTGTGTGTAGGCATTGTAGAGGACTACAAGCCTCCCTTCCATGATGTGGTGCCCAGCGACCCCAGCTTTGAAGACATGAAGAAGGTTGTGTGTGTGGACCAGCAGAGACCCAACATCCCCAACAGATGGTTCTCAGACCCAGTGAGTACACAGAGACCAGACGAGGCGATCCGAGTTAAATGTTTACTGGTGGAGAGAGAACTAGCTAATATGTTGTCATGGAGAATAGGACCCGCTCCAAATTTGTCAATTTAGAAGCTGTGCAGAATGCAGCACTGCCTGCTAGGTTGTCCTGCTTCATCAGACGTTCAGTTCACTTGTGAGTCTTTGAAAACAGCCTGTCAGTCGCCCACCTCATTTCCCAGCTCCATTGAATACATAATACGGTCTGATGGGCAGTTAAATTCTAGCCTTTAAGAATAATTGCTTTACCCTTTGCGGAACTATAGACTTTCGCAGTTGAGGCTTAAAAACAGTATTTTGCTCAATGTCTTTTTTTGTGTGTTAAATTACTATACTTATATTCAGGGCATTTTTAAATGGGAAAATATTAAAAACAGCTGGAGTGGGACTTTTTAATAGATTTGTTCAGATTCTCTTCTTCTTTTCCAGACTTTAACGTCCATCGCAAAACTTATGAAGGAGTGCTGGTATCAGAATCCCTCTGCCAGATTAACGGCGCTACGCATCAAAAAGACTCTGACAAAAATCGACAACTCTCTGGACAAAATTAAAGCAGACTGTTGAGCTTCTTCCTCGTTGGTGCAGAGGGAGAGGAGACCTAATGGCCTTTAAAGACGTCCAGCAGGCAGTTTGGTTTCCTGGACAACACACAGGAGAAAAGGGACTGGTTGGGCTCAGTGCTCTTAAAGTGGCACATTGTATTTATTTTAAACACTCTTGGTGGGACACATTTTGGCATCCAAAGATGGCTTACAGGGCATTTAAAAGACTGCCAATAGTCTTGGATATTAGGTGACTATCACTTTAAAGACATAGGAATATTGAACTAATAGTCACGTTCTTCAAGGAAGAAACTATTACCTGGGCATTTGAGTACCGTATATCGCTTTAGAGCTACCCATTTTTTTTTTTTTTACACAACTTAAGTTTGAGAAACATATGAACACATTTCATTTAGCAATATTGGCTGTGCTTTATCGCTGTTATTGCACTAGCAATCTTTGCATTCCTGACATGCACTGTTGCGGATGTATTTGGAAAAAAACACAACTTGCCAAAAACATTTTTTTATAGTCCACACAAACTCCATATCTTAACAGTAATCAGAATTAGGAAGAAATGTTACGTTTGACTTTGACTGCATCTCTTGCACCGCTGTTTACGATATTGTTAGAACAATTCTCTTGGTATTTCGTCCAACCTGTAACTTATTTAGCTAACGCACTGTGTTGTAGAATTGTGCTGCAGACAGTTGTAGACACTCTTTACTTCTTCCTTCGGAGATGTCGTCTTAACGTATCCTGTTGTAGAAACTTTGTATATCACCATACATTTTACATTATGTACCTGTTCTTTGTTTGGTTGTTTCATCAGCTTTAGTGAGACAAATGCTAAAAGAGCAAATAAAATATTTACTAGATGACACTGAACTCAATTCATACAGGAGCAGTAATATTGTCTTAATGTGTGCATTGTCTAAGTAATTGAAGTCAAACTTCAGCCTTTTTAATTTCTTTAATATTTTATATCAAGAAGGGATTTCTATTAATTAAATAGAAAAAAACATGTAGATGCTATCTGTCTCATATGTCACAGTTACAACATCAAATGAACCCTTTTACCCTCATAATCAAAACATATCGTTGTAATGATTGCCACAATATTTGTCCACCATCTACTAAAACCTGAGCCTTTTTACATGTCATGATTGGGTTGCAATATTCTGGTAACCTTCCCAAAATCCCCAGATTTTCCAGAAATTACAGTTGGAAGATTTCCAGAATTTAGGTGGGAATAAACAGTACATCTGGAATACTCCAACCAGGATTACTGGAAAACCTGAGAAGTTTGAGAACGTTAACACAGTTTTGCAACTCTATGTCAGGATAAGTAATATGCTGGTGGTGAGTACTAGTAGTGGTTGTTATGCAAACCACTAAGAGCTTATTTTCATTTCAACAGCTCTGCATATTTTCCTTCGTCCCCCCGGACTAGACAGTTCCCTTGCCTTTGCATAGTGCAGTCTTACTGACCTGCCGCAGAGACGCAAGCTGTTCACTGCACAAAGGACATTTTCTTGTGTCCAGCCTTTGAACTACTAAACAAATAATGAAATGCAGCAAAGTATGTAGGGCATGTTAATCCATTTCCATATTGAACACCTCTCAATCTCGACTGTAAAATGCAATAAATTCATTTTCATTTGGAAAATGTCAGAGGGTACGCTAGGCCCTAATGACTTCAATTGAACAGCTTGAATTGTGGAGCACTTGCCAGAAGAGAAACAAAAGGCAGGTCTAGAATGGTAAATGGTGCCATCTGCAGTGATTCATACTCTGGAATCAGCATGGGGCCAGTAAAGGGCAAAGCAATGGATACGTCAGTTGTCTGCCAGGACTTACTGTGACTACCCTGTGGCACCAGCCCAAATTAGCATATTTTACAGACATCCTGAGAATGGCACCCTTTTTCACTACGTTTGACCAATAGGGATCTGGACAGAAGTAGTGCACTATATAGGAAATAGTGTGCCGTTTTGGGAGTCATTCATGGTGTATATTAACTGGTCATTTTAGCCGTCTCCTGTCTGTGTTACTGTGGACCTCTGATCCACAATGACCAGATTTAGTTTTTAACAAGGTCTAATTTTTCTGCTTTGTGTATCAGGCCGGTTACTCACTGTGCTTCCCATTAATGTTGCGTCTCAGTAGGCCTACAAATTATAGCGAATGGCAGAAATGATTTTAGACTGTAATACCCGCTACAGTACTGCAAGACGACAGTAATGCATATTATTTGTGTACTTGTTTCCCCTCAGCTTTTAGGTTTGTTAGCTTTTCAATTAAAATATTGAAGCAAAGTGCTGCCTGTGGTGATAATGATCCTTCAACAGATGGCCATGAATTCTGCACATTCATTTCCAGAGTTCATTCGTCATTCGTCCAACTCTGTCTCTAAGCTGGCAAACCGTTTTCTTTGAAACACAGTTGCTTTTTCAGCTTCATACACAGCCTGACACCACGGAACCCTCCCCCACCACACACACACACACACACACACACAAACACACACACCCTACCTGCCTCTTTCTTTCTCCCTCTCTATTGCTGTCTCCCCCCCCCCTGAGCAGTGCTATTTATCCAGGGGCAGCATGTAGGTAGCGTTGGCCTTGAAGAATAGAGATTAACTGAGAATGAAAGCAAATAGAACCTTTGCTAATAGGTTCGTTATACAGGTAACTGCCAAAATAATAGAAGCACTTGAGTAAATTACAGATACAAAGTATATTGAAAGCAGGTGCTTCCACACAGGTGTGGTTCATTAGTTAATTAAGCAATTAACCCATTAATCCCATCATGCTTAGGGTCATGTATAAAAATGCTAGGCAGGACAATATTTTGGCTCAATGCCCTAATAAGACACTTTATGTTGGTGTTTATTTTTGGCAGTTACCTGTAGGTTACTATGGAAATGCACTAACAATGTGGTCACCTATGATTTGTAGTTTTTGTAGATTTTCATGCAGGTACAGTGCATTCGGAAAGTATTCAGACCCCTTCCCTTTGTCCACATTTTGTTACGTTATGGCCATATTCTAAAATGGATTTTTTTTTAAAAGTCTACACACAATACCCCATAATGACAAAGCGAAAACAGGTGTTTAGACAGATACCTTATTTACATAAGTATTCAGACCCTTTGCTATGAGACTCGAAATTGAGCTCAGGTGCATCCTGTTTCCATTGATCATCCTTGAGATGTTTCTACAACTTCATTGGAGTCTACCTGTGCTAAATTCAATTGATTGGACATGATTTGGAAAGGCACACACCTGTCTATATAAGATCCCACAGTTGACAGTGCATGTCAGAGCAAAAACCAAGCCATGAGGTCAAACTGAGCAATCGGGGAAGAAGGGCCTTGGTCAGGGAGGTGACCAAGAATCCGATGGTCACTCTGACAGAGCTCCAGAGTTCCTCTGTGGAGATGGAAGAACCTTCCAGAAGGACAACCATCTCTTCAGCACTCCACCAATCAGGCCTTTATGGTAGATTGGCCAGACTGAAGCCACTCCTCAGTAAAAGGCACATGATAGCCCGCTTGGAGTTTGCCAAAAGGCACCTAAAGGACTCTCAGACCATGAGAAACAAGATTCTCTGGTCTGATGAAACCAAGATTGAACTCGTTGGCCTGAATGCAAGCGTCATCTCTGGAGGAAACCTGGCACCGTACCTCCGGTGAAGCATGGTGGCAGCATCATGCTGTGGGATGTTTTTCAGCAGCAGGGACTGGGAGACTAGTCAGGATCGAGGGAAAGATGAACGGAGCAAAGTACAGAGAGATCCTTGATGAAAACCTGCTCCAGAGCGCTCAGGACCTCAGACTGGGGCGAAGGTTCACCTTCCAACAGGACAACGACCCTAAGCACACAGCCAAGACAACGAAGGAGTGGCTTTGGGAAAAGTCTCAATGTGCTTGAGTGGCCCAGCCAGAGCCCGGACTTGAACCCAATCGAACATCTCTAGAGAGACCTGAAAATAGCTGTGCAGCGACGCTCCCTATCCAACCTGACAGAGCTTGAGAGAATCTGCAGAGAAGAATGGGAGAAACTCCCCAAATACAGGTGTGCCAAGCTTGTAGTGTCATACGCAAGAAGACTCGAGGCTGTAATCGCTGCCAAAGGTGCTTCAACAAAGTACTGAGCAAAGGGTCTAAATACTTATGTAAATGTGATATTTTCGTTTTTTGATTTTTTTATACATTTGCAAAAAAATCTGAAAAACTGTTTTTTCTTTGTCATTATGGGGTATTGTGTGTAGATTGATGAGGGGAAAAAACAATTTAATCTATTTTAGAATAAGGCTGTAACGTAACAATGTGGAAAACGTCAAGGGGTCTGAATACTGTCCGAATGCACTGTAGGTGTATGGGAGGACTTCAGTCAGATTCACTTTGGATTTACAGTCAATAGAAAGGGAAGGGTACACTGCCGCTACCTCGCTTTTTAACCAAGGTGCATGAATTGAAGAGCAAACTGAAATGAAGAGAAATTCAGCTATTCTTTGAGGACAGTGGAGGTTGATAAGTGTTTATTTATTGTTAAAACCCGATGAAGGCTATAAGGATGCATTGGTCAATAAAAAATCACTTTTTGTAAAGTTCCACTGTCCTGAAAGAATTAAGTCAATAGTACAGTACTCTCGAGTTGTTGTTGCACTGGGTCTGTATATAGAATACCCTTAACCTTATTCTGTAGCTCAGTTGGCTGACCTCTGCATTCTGGAAGTAACAGCCCTTAGATCTACGTTAGGGACCTGATATGGACAGTCCCAGACTACATCAGAGGCAGGGGGCTTGTTTTTCTAAACAGTTTTTCGAAATTCGATACATTGGTGTCATAACTGGGAAGGTGCTGCCGAGCAGCCATAGATGGGGCTTAGAGTTTTTCCTGACCACATGACCTGACCAGGAGGTATGCCGGTGCCTGAGGTACCGTAAAACAGAAGTAGGGTGCTAGTGTAGTGCATCTAGGGTACTAGTGTTGTCTGGCTAACATGCCAGACTCTTTAGCCATTAGGCCTGGCTTTTGTACCACGTGGTTTGGCGCGATGAGTGTAAAGACAGAGGCTGAAGTAAATCACTTGTGATTTCACTCAGGGGCTCAGTCAGACGCCTTGGTGTAATGGCTTTGTACACTGACAGCTGCAAGGTTGTGTTCAGCTCAGGTGAAGCCCTACACATTTGCAACAGTAGGAACAGTATTTTACAGGTATAGCCCCTATTTGCGGATAGCATTCTCCATGGGTTTAAAACAATTACAATTAAAACAATTGTGTTAATCTGTTGTTGGTATCCCTGGTGAATTACAAATGTATCAGGTTTGTCTGACCATTGGTTTTAGATAGACAATTAATTGGTAGATACAACACTTTGCATCAAGCTACCCTTTATAAACACGATATAAGGTTTATAAGTAGAGTGGCGCAGCGGTCTAAGGCACTGCATCTCAGTGCTTGAGGCGTCACCAGGGCGCGTTCTCAAAGCATGCGCAGACCAGCTGGCAGGCATCTTCACGGTCATTTTCAACCTCTCCTTTCCCCAGTCTGTAATCCCCATGTCTCAAGCTGACCACCATCATTCCTTTTCCCAAGAACTCTTGCTACCTGCCACAATGACTACCGCCCTGTAGCACTAAGATCTTTAATCATGAAGTGCTTTGACTGGCTGGTCATGGCACACGTCACCTCCATCCCAGGCACCCTAACATTTATCACCATAGTGCCCTCGAAGCTCATCACGAAGCTCGGGACCCTAGGACTGTACACCTCCCTCTGCAACTGGATCCTGGACTTCCTGATGAGCCGACCCTAGGTGGTGAGAATAGGCAACAAAACCTTTGCCAGGCTGACCCTCAACACAGGGGCCTTTCAGGGGTATGTGCTTAACCCCCTCCTGTACTCCCTGTTTACCCACGACTGTGTGGCCACACACAACTCCATCTCCATCAAGTTTGCTGACAACACGACGGTGGTAGGCCTGTTCACCAACGGCAATGAGACAGTCAACAGGGAGAAGGTCAGAGAACTGGCAGTGTGGTGCCAGGACAACATCCTCTCCCTCAACGTCAGCAAGACCAAGGAGCTGATCGTGGACTACAGGAAACGAGGGTCCACATCGACGGGGCTGCAGTGGAAAGGGTCAAGAGCTTCAAATTCCTCTGTCCACATCACTGAGTACTTAACAAGGTCCTCTCACACCAGAACAGTCGTGAAGAAAGCACGGCAACGCCTCCTCTCCCTCAGGAGGAGAGAAACAGTTTGGCATGGCCCTTAAGATCCTCAGGAGCTTTCACAGCTGCACCATTGAGAGCATCCTGACCAGACGGCCCAGCGCATCACTGGGGGCGAGCTCCCAGCCATCCAGGACGTACATGTCAGAGACTCCAGCCACCAAAGACATGGACTGTTCTCCATGTTCCCGTCCAGCAGGCGGTACCGGTGCATCACGGCTCAGACCAACAGACTCCTAAACAGCTTCTATCCCCTGGCCACAAGACTGTTAAATGGCTACCAAATGGGCACAAACTGGTTGAATCAATGAAAAGTTAAACCACAGGGTTATGTCCTCATTGTAACCAATTTTCAACATAGACAAATATGTTGAATTTGTACCTTTTGAAACGATGTTAGATCCACTATCAGAAAAAAAACAATAGTCTGGGCAGCACCTCCTACTGGACAGTTGATCTATCTACAGCTATTAATTTAGACCATCCAGGGTTTTAACCAAGTCAAGCCCTGCATAGCTTTGATATTTGTCAATGACTACTACCATTGTGCTATCATGAGAATGGTTATTGAGAGATCTCTTAATAACTAAATATATTCACTGTTGCTATCGAAGTTATTCCAAAGCTAATGAAATGTAACCATACTTTAAGTCATATATTATCAATGATATTATGTAGGCATATACAGTGGCTTGAGAAAGTATTCACCCCCCCTTTGGCATCTTACAACCTGGAATTAAAATTGATTTTTTTGGGGTTTGTATCATTTGATTTACACAACATGCCTACCACTTTAAAGATGCAAAATATTTGTTCTTGTGAAACAAACAAGAAATAAGACAAAAAACCAGAACTTGAGCGTGCATAACTATTCACCCCCCCAAAGTCAATACTTTTTTAGAGCCACCTTTTGCAGCAATTGCAGCTGGAAGTCTCTTGGGATATGCCTCTATAATCTTGGCACATCTAGCCACTGGGATTTTTGCCCATTCTTCAAGGCAAAACTGCTCCAGCTCCTTCAAGTTGGATGGGTTCCGCTGGTGTACAGTAATCTTTAAGTTATACCACAGATTCTCAATTGGATTGAGGTCTGGGCTTTAACTAGGCCATTCCAAGACATTTAAATGTTTCCCCTTAAACCACTCGAGTGTTGCTTTAGCAGTATGCTTAGGGTCATTGTCCTGCTGGAAGGTGAACCTCTGTCCCAGTCTCAAATCTCTGGAAGACTGAAACAGGATTCCCTCAAGAATTTCCCTGTATTTAGCGCCATCCATCATTCCTTCAATTCTGACCAGTTTCCCAGTCCCTCCGATGAAAAACATCCCCACAGCATGATGCTGCCACCACCATGCTTCACTGTGGGGATGGTGTTCTCGGGGTGATGAGAGGTGTTGGGTTTGCGGCAGACATAGCGTTTTCCTTGATTGCCAAAAAGCTCAATTTTAGTCTCATCTGACCAGAGTACCTTCTTCCATATGTTTTGGGAGTCTCCCTCATGGCTTATTTTTTTTCTTTAAGCAATGGATTTTTTTCTGGCCACTCTTCCGTAAAGCCCAGCTCTGTGGAGTGTACAGCTTAAAGTGGTCCTATGGACAGATACTCCAATCTCCACTGTGGAGCTTTGCAGCTCCTTCAGGGTCATCTTTGGTCTCTTTGTTGTTTCTCGATTAATGCCCTCCTTGCCTGGTCCATGAGTTTTGGTGGGCGGCCGTCTCTTGGCAGGTTTGTTGTGGTGCTATATTCTTTCAATTTTTTTATAATGGATTTAATGGTGCTCCGTGGGATGTTCAAAGTTTTGGATATTTTTTATAACCCAACCCTGATCTGTACTTCTCCACAACTTTGTCCCTGACCTGTTTGGAGAGCTCCTTGGTCTTCATGGTGCCGCTTGCTTGGTGGTGCCCCTTGCTTAGTGGTGTTGCAGACTCTGGGTCCTTTCAGAACAGGTGTATATATACTGAGATCATGTGACCGATCATGTGACACTTAGATTGCACACAGCTGGACTTTATTTAACTAATTACATGACTTCTGAAGGTAATTGGTTGCACCAGATCTTATTTAGGGGCTTCATAGCAAAGGGGGTGAATACATATGCACGCACCACTTTTCCGTTATTTATTTTTTAGAATATTTTGAAACAAGTTATTATTTTCATTTCACTTCACCAATTTGGAATATTTTGTATGTCCATTACATGAAATCCAAATAAAAATCCATTTAAATTACAGGTTGTAATGCAACAAAATAGGAAAAACACCAAGGGGGATGAATACTTTTGCAAGGCACTGTAGCACTTGCAAACTCATAACCAGCTAGTGTTTCAATTCAACCCAGGGTTCAACTAAAAAATAGTAAATACAGTGAGGGAAAAAAGTATTTGATCACCTGCTGATTTTGTACGTTTGCCCACTGACAAAGAAATTATCAGTCTATAATTTTAATGGTAGGTTAATTTGAACAGTGAGAGACAGAATAACAACAAAAAAATCAAGAAAAACGTATGTCAAAAATGTTATAAATTGATTTGCATTTTAATGAGGGAAATAAGTATTTGACCCCCTCTCAATCAGAAAGATTTCTGGCTCCCAGGTGTCTTTTATACAGGTAACGAGCTGAGATTAGGAGCACACTCTTAAAGGGAGTGCTCCTAATCTCAGTTTGTTACCTGTATAAAAGACACCTGTCCACAGAAGCAATCAATCAATCAGATTCCAAACTCTCCACCATGGCCGACCAAAGAGCTCTCCAAGGATGTCAGGGACAAGATTGTAGACCTACACAAGGCTGGAATGGGCTACAAGACCATCGCCAAGCAGCTTGGTGAGAAGGTGACAACAGTTGGTGCGATTATTCGCAAATGAGGGAAACACAAAATAAATGTAAATCTCCCTCGGCCTGGGGCTCCATGCAAGATCTCACCTCATAGAGTTGCAATGATCATAAGAACGGTGAGAAATCGGCCCAGAACTACACAGGAGGATATTGTCAATGATCTCAAGGCAGCTGGGACCATAGTCACCAAGAAAACAATTGGTAACACACTACGCCGTGAAGGACTGAAATCCTGCAGCGCCCGCAAGGTCCCCCTGCTCAAGAAAGCACATATACTTGCCTGTCTGAAGTTTTCCAATGAACATCTGAATGATTCAGAGGAGAACTGGGTGAAAGTGTTGTGTTCAGATGAGACCAAAATTGAGCTCTTTGGCATCAACTCAACTCGCCATGTTAGGAGGAGGAGGAATGCTGCCTATGACCCCAAGAACACCATCCCCACCGTCAAACATGTAGGTGGAAACATTATGCTTTGGGGGTGTTTTTCTGCTAAGGGGACAGGACAACTTCACCGCATCAAAGGGACGATGGACGGGGCCATGTACCGTCAAATCTTGGGTGAGAACCTCCTTCTCTCAGCCTGGGCATTGAAAATGGGTCGTGGATGGGTATTCCAGCATGACAATGACCCAAAACACACGGCCAAGGCAACAAAGGAGTGGCTCAAGAAGAAGCACATTAGCCTAGCCAGTCTCCAGACCTTAATCCCATTGAAAATCTGTGGAGGGAGCTGAAGGTTCGAGTTGCCAAACGTCAGCCTCAACCTTAATGACTTGAAGAAGATCTGCAAAGAGGAGTGGGACAAAATCCCTCCTGAGATGTGTGCAAACCTGGTGGCCAACTACAAGAAAAGTCTGACCTCTGTGATTGCCAACAAGGGTTTTGCCACTGAGTACTAAATCATGTTTTGCAGAGGGGTCAAATATTTATTTCCCTCATTAAAATGCAAATCAATTTATAACATTTTTGACATGCGTTTTTCTGGATTTTTTTGTTGTTATTCTGTCTCTCACTGTTCAAATAAACCTACCATTTAAAATTATAGACTGATCATTTCTTTGTCAGTGGGCAAACATACAAAATCAGCAGGGGATCAAATACTTTTTTCCCTCACTGTACATATAGGCCTAGGGTTTCAAGCTGTGGTTGATTTAATCTTCATCTTTAAGTTAATCATTAATATGTTGGATTCACGTATCCATCTCAACCATAAATCTAATTTAAAGAATAGGACTAAATCAAATCAGACTTTATTTAAAGTGCATTTAAAGTTTGATTAGATTCGTTTTAGTACTATTTTTAAAAATCGATTTTTGGTTGAGATTGAGACGTGAATCCAACATATCAATTATTCATTTGTAGAAAACTGGACAAACTGGATTTTGAGGTTGTCAACGCAACTACTGAAAATATCAACATTTGAAAGAGATGTATCTTCTATTTGGATAGTTCCATCTGTGCCACTGACTTAGTCTGGCTTTAATTCTATTTTGTCTACATTTTACATTTTAGTCATTTAGCAGACGCTCTTATCCAGAGCGACTTACAGGAGCAATTAGGGTTAAGTGCCTTGCTCAAGGGCACATCGACAGATTTTTCACCTAGTCGGCTTGGGGATTAGAACCAGGGACCTTTCGGTTACTGGCACAACGCTCTTAACCACTAAGCTACCTGCCGCCCCGTCTACAAATTAATAATTGATATGTTGGAATCATGTCTCCATCTCAACCAAAAATCTAAGTTAAAGAATAGAACTATGTCAATCTAATCTAATCAAACCTTAAATGCACTTTAAACAAAGTTTGATTTGATTTAGTCCTACTCTTTAACTTTGATTCTTGGTTGAGATGGAGACGTGAATCCAACAGATCAATGATTAATTTGTAGACAAACTGGAATTAAAGCCGGACTAAGTCAGTGGCACAAAAGCTACATCTCCTTCAAATGTTGATATTTGGTTTCACCAAACACAATTCAATATCACTTTTGCAATACAGTAATACATAAATAGCCTATCTTACAAACTAATGTAACCGTATTTATTCAACCTTAAACTGAGTAACATATCCATGGCCACATTCTGAGGTTAGCCTACAGTACCTATAAATGTCTTATGTAATCATAGAAAGCGTGCATGTTCAAGATAGCATGCAAAGGTCGCAGGTCTGTGGAGATCTTCACAATTGCTAGAATTTGCACTATATCCTTTTAATGTAATCTCAACTGCAATCCAGGTCATTTGGTTGTGCTATTAGATGAAGCACAGTGATAACACGTTAAGTTGTTGTATAAATACAAAATATCTGACATTCCCATTTGAACTTTGTTGTTATATAAATGGTTGAAAGCATAGTGATAACACATTCGGAATTCAACACAAACTTCTGGCTGTCTTTTATGGGTAGGTGAATAAAGGTTGAAATATAATTGATCAACGTCTCAACCAAATATTACACACATTTCCACGTTGAAATGAGGTGGTGTGCCCAGTGGGTAACAACTACTGCTCTCCCTCTCCCATAGACTATCCACACTGGCTCTATGCCATCCACAGGTTTCTACCCACTCAGACACAACCTACGATGTTGCTAAAATGATTATTTACTCAATTTATTATTCAACGTGTTATTATCAATACACGGAGTCACTTCAAAGATACAGGTGTCCGTCCTAACTCCGTTGCCGGAGAGGCCAATACTGACTTTAAAACAGTTACAGAGTGTAATGGCTGTGATAGGAGAAAACTGAGGAAGGATCAACAACATTGTAGTTACTCCACAATACTAACCTAAATGACAAAGTAAAAAGAAGGAAGCCTGTACAGAATAAAGTAAAACTGAAAAAAATGTGGCAAAGAAATCAACTTTATGTCCTGAATACAAAGTGTTATGTTTGGGGCAAATCTAACACAAACACATCACTGAGTACCACATATTTCCAAGCATGGTGGTAGCGGCATCATGTAATTGGTATGCTTGTCATCGGCAAGGACTATGGAGTTTTTTTAAGGATACAAATAAACTGAATAGAGCTAAGCACAGGACATATCCTAGAGGAAACCCTGGTTCAGTCTGCTTTCCAACAGACACTATGAGACAAATTCACATTTCAGCAGGACAATAACCTAAAACACAAGGCCAAAATACACTGGAGTTGCTTACCAAGATGACATTTAATGTTCCTGAGTGGCCTAATTACAGTTTTGACTTAAATTGGCTTGAACATCTGTGGCAAGACTTGAAAATGGCTGTCTAGCCATGATCAACAACCAACTTGACAGAGCTTGAAGAGTAAAAAAAAAAAAAAAAGTGCAAATATTGTACAATCCAGATGTGCAAACCTCTTAGAGACTTACCCAGACAGACTCACAGCTGTAATCGCTGCCAAAGGTCATTCTAACATGTTTTGACTCAGTGGTGTGAATAGTTATGTACATTAGATATTTCTGTATTACATTTTCAATAAATTTGATTTATTTTGTCTAAAAACATGTTTTCATTTTGTCATTATGGAGTATTGTGTGTAGATGGGTGAGAATGTTTTATTTCATCCATTTAGAATTCAGACTGCAACACAACAAAACATGGAATAAGTCAAGGGGTATGAATACTTTCTGAAAGCACTGTATATCCTACTACCAGTCACTTTTTATGTATAAACCCACCTCAACCACTCCAGTACCCCTGCACATTGAATGGTACTGGCACTGACCTGTATATACTTGTATTCTTGTGTTTCTTTAACTCACATTGTAGTTCTTGTGTGTTTAAAAAAAAATTGTATTCTATTTTCTATTATTATCTATATTATTATCACTGGCCATTTTAGCATGTAAATCTTGGTGGGGCAAAAAAAAAGTGGGATGCATGCCAGCAAAGCCACTACACAACACAAAACTAAACAATACATTAATTGCACTATAACAGTGACAAACGGTGCACACAAACTGTTAGGGCCTACATAAAGCTGTCCCAACAGCAGTCCCAACATCTTGCCACTGCCACACCTGTCTAACAGCGGAGCCTTGTCTGGCAGCGAAACAGTTCATTCAGCCTCATTTACTGCCTTTTTAAAAAACATAGCTAATGTGGCTGACTTGCTTAAACAAATGTGGTTTCTAATGACAAATGAGATGTACAAACAATGGCATAAGAGGACGACAAGCGGATAAGAAGCAATCCGTAATTTCGATTAAGACTAATGAGCGAGCTAGGACGGACGTAGTCAATATAACTATTTAACACTTTTGAAATGTACAGTGATAGAATTCAGAACATGGGCCGTTCTTACAGTGTTCTCCCTGTACACCAAGTCAGAACCATAGCATAAATAAAGGGGGCATATAAGCAGTCAATGAAAGCTCTTACAATATTCAATGATTACATTTCTCTAAAACAGGTTATAGGCTACATGTGCACCACCAAGTCAGAACAGTAGGCGAAATTAAGAGGGGTAAATAGACCAAATGATTAGGGTGAGGCACATGGGCTACTAACATCTTAGCTACAGTATACATATCTCCCTGGCATATGACATCATGTATGCAGCAGCATACAATACATTTTTGGACTCACCTTGTTGTGCTGTGCTCACTTGAACAGGAAGGTGGTGCAGCGGACCTTCGTGGGCAAATTTTTTCATCAAAGAAAGAGAAAAAGGCCGGATTTACAATTCCGAGTTGGATGACCGTTCAAAACATATTTTCCCAGTCGGAACTCGTTTATTCCCGACTTCCCAGTTGCAATGCTTGCAGTTAGCCACTGTCACCGATTCCTTCCAAACCACTCATTGTTGAATTTGCGATTTACAACTTGTTGTGTAATGTTTATGTCCACCGATACGTTTTATGTATAATTTATCTTCATTATTTCTCTTCATATGACAAGGATTAAACAGGATTTGCCAGTAGATTGTCGACTTGATTCATGATGACTGCTAGCTAGGATTTTGAAAGTAAGATGTTGACATGATCAGTCTAATCAAAGCTACTGTACAAAGAACGTGATTTGACGTCATTTTATCTGTGGACAATGACCTTGAGCCTTCTTGGAAGGGCACTTCTAATGTAACTCTATGGCAGCAACCAAGGGGCTTGAATTTGCAAAGTCTACCCTTAGACTTGGCGGTGACATAGTGTCCCCATGAGTGACAGAACACTGTGCCAATCATAGTGCAACGCTCCGTATTTTCTGCTGGCTTGCCCCACCATCACAGAAAGCACTGAGTTTGGCTGAAACACCTTCATTTTGGAGCTGCCTTACTCAAGAAAACAAAAAAAGAGACTATGTCTGTATGCGGCTTTATTAGCTCAGTTATATATATATATATATATATATATATATATAAAATTGTTTTACATTGTTTGCAAACTGATATGTGACACGTATATTTTAGCAAAAAATGTGGGCCTCAAAACAGGTGGGGCTCTGCCCTGAATGACGGGTCGACACTGACAGAGGCGGAGCAAATCACCCTATTGCGTATTCAGTTCTCTCACTTGTTATTTAGAGTGGAGCAATGCGAAGTGTGCACACGACTGATTTACCACGAAAGTAATGATTTTCTCTAGAAAAACGGTATAGACAGGGCGTCCGCGAACCAAGCAGATGTGGGTCCTCCCGCCATGACTCGTCCCAGGCTCCCCACGGTTGAAGCGGTGTTTATATTTATATCTGTTGCACAGCTGAGCACAGGTAGGCTATAGGACAAACGTTTGCTTGGTTTCTTATTTAAGCTGTGCGACCACTGCATGTATCATGGGTTGTTTAGGCGGTAATTGTAGGCTATTTAGCTGTGTTTTACCGGAGAACTGGCATCTCAAATGTTATACTGCTTGAGCTCCTGTTCCTTTTATAGAATATTAGCTCAAAAGCATTGTGCAGCTCCTGCACCTAAATATAAACAGTACCGGCACCCAAAATGAATACCGGGACCTATTTCAGTCCATGTCAAGCACAGTTTATGCTGTAGTTGGACTTCAAATTTACAGCCTGACTGTTTGAGTAGGCTCAGTCATATGATGACTGCCGTTCATGTATGATACAGTTTGCTACATATATTTTTGTTAACACATTTTGTACCCTGAACATTATGCAAGTAAAATAGCTATGCTGTGTAATCATCTGAAAAATAGCTAATGTCAAAAGATCAGTGTAAAACTTTTGAATCAACGTGATAGACGTTCGCAGGTGCATGTGCAATATGATTTGCGTAGGCTGTAGGCTACTATGTCATAAACCTAATTTAATCTAGTGTTAAAAAGAATTGCTTTTGCTGAGACTCAATTTGTTCCACCTTTGTTAACTGAACCAAATACAAATTGTAATACCTTTTACATGTTTATTTATTATTATGTATTATTATTATGTTGCTTTTAAAACGTTAAATTTTTTTACAGTACTATGAGGAAAGTTTATTTTCTATTAATGGGTAGATTTAATGTTAACTAATGAATAGAGGCTCTTTACATTCAACAGTAAAGCCCCTGATAAAGTAGCAGTTTTCTCTTACATAGGCCTATTTACATAAAACAGTTAGCTATTAATGTCCTTGAGCTGCTCTTGTCTATTAATGTTCTGTATTATGTCATGTTTCATGTTTTGTGTGGACCCCAGGAAGAGTAGCTGCTGCTTTTGCAACAGCTAATGGGGATCCTAATAAAATACAAAATACCTATTACTCATTAATCTTCTCTCATTTCAAATACCAAACCTTTTCAAAGCGTTTGGTTGGACCATATCCTACCACAATGTTGTATGGTCTGTGACTTGATGGTGCATATTATAGTGTAATGTGATCTAAAATCCTGGCATTCGCACTTATTCTGCTGATAGCGGCTATTTCAAAGAAGGGTCTACTTGAGTAAAGGACGTCATTCTGCTTACTTAGTGAGTACCGCTTCCTCTTGATTCGGCTCACACCGAGGATCGAACCCAGGACCTCTGCATTGCTAGCACACGTGACCGCCCTCCTGAAGATGTTTCTGAACATATCTACATTAATGTGGACGCTACCATCATGAATGAATTGTGAATGATACTTTCTCACTCATCATTATTAATGATTCATTCATAATTTTTCTTAAACATGGCATTATCAGGATTAATTTAGAAGTGTTCAGAAACATCTTATCTACTCAATTAGAAAGAAAGTTACACCAGTCATCATTTACCATTCAGTTTCTATTGGGCAAAACACAACCAAATCAAACTGCAAATGCATCCAATGAGTGTGTAGAGTCACATGGTTGATGTAGTCATTGGTGCTAGGAATATGGGACCAAACTACTCAGTAATCTATCTCCTCCATATAGCCTAACTCTCACACACTCACATGCACACACACGTTTAATACAGTAATTTATTTCGTGATTACTGATCAATACATTTTTACATTTATAATTAGTAGGTTTTGTTATCAGTTTTAACAAACCTTTTTTATTTTTGTACTTATGTATTGTATAATGCAGTGGAGGCTTGAGGGGATGACGGCTCATAATAATGACTGGAACAGCGCAAACGGAATGGCATCAAACACATGGAAACCGTGTGTTTGATGTATTTGATACCATTCCACGGATTCTGCGCCAGTCATTACCACGAGCCCGTCCTCCCCAATTAAGGGGCCACCAACCTCCTGTGGCATATTGTTTTTCTTTTGTGGTGTGGTTTTCAATAAAGCCCTTGGGCTTCCAACCACACCTGCACACAGTTTTTTATTTGTATTTGTTTTGATCTGTATTGTTTATCACTTGTTTTCTTTGGTGCAAATAAATTAAACTTAAACTAAATACTAAACTTTTGACTACTTTAATACACTATAAGTGAATTTTGTCCAAAGACACTTCTGACTTCTTCAAATACGGGGACTAGATATAAACTCAGCCAAAAAAAACGGGCCTTTTTCAGGACCTGTCTTGCAAAGATAATTCGTAAAATTCCAAATAACTTCACAGATCTTCATTGTAAAGGGTTTAAACACTGTTTCCCATGCTTGTTCAATTAACCATAAACAATTAATGAACATGCACCTGTGGAACGGTCGTTAAGACACTAACAGCTTACAGACGGTAGGCAATTAAGGTTACAGTTATGAAAACTTAGGACACTAAAGAGGCCTTTCTACTGACTATGAAAAACACCAAAAGAAAGATGCCCAGGGTCCCTGCTCATCTGCGTTAACGTGCCTTAGGCATGCTGCGAGGAGGCATGAGGACTGCAGATGTGGCCAGGGCAATAAATTGCAATGTCCGTACTGTGAGACGCCTAAGACAGCGCTACAGGGAGACAGGACGGACAGATGGTCGTCCTCGCAGTGGCAGACCATGTGTAACAACACCTGCACAGGATCGGTACATCCGAACATCACACCTGCGGGACAGGTACAGGATGGCAACAACAACTGCCCGAGTTACACCAGGAACGCACAATCCCTCCATCAGTGCTCAGACTGTACGCAATAGGCTGAGAGAGGCTGGACTGAGGGCTTGTAGGCCTGTTGTAAGGCAGGTCCTCACCAGACATCACCGGCAACAACGTTGCCTATGGGCACAAACCCACCGTCGCTGGACCAGACAGGACTGGCAAAAAGTGCTCTTCACTGACGAGTCGCGGTTTTGTCTCACCAGGGGTGATGGTCGGATTCATGTTTATCGTCGAAGGAATGAGCGTTACACCGAGGCCTGTACTCTGGAGCGGGATCGATTTGGAGGTGGAGGGTCCGTCATGGTCTGGGGCGGTGTGTCACAGCATCATCGGACTGAGCTTGTTATCATTGCAGGCAATCTCAACGCTGTGCGTTACAGGGAAGACATCCTCCTCCCTCATGTGGCACCCTTCCTGCAGGCTCATCCTGACATGACCCTCCAGCATGACAATGCCACCAGCCATACTGCTCGTTCTGTGCGTGATTTCCTGCAAGACAGGAATGTCAGTGTTCTGCCATGGCCAGTGTAGAGCCCGGATCTCAATCCCATTGAGCACATCTGGGACCTGTTGGATCGGAGGGTGAGGGCTAGGGCCATTCCCCCCAGAAATGTTCGGGAACTTGCAGGTGCCTTGGTGGATCTGGTGCAGTCCATGAGGAGGAGATGCACTGCAGTACTTAATGCAGCTGGTGGCCACACAAGATACTGACTGTTATTTTTTATTTTGAACCCCCCTTTGTTCAGGGACACATTATTCCATTTCTGTTAGTCACATGTCTGTGGAACTTGTTCAGTTTATGTCTGTGGAATCTTATGTTCATACAAATATTTACACATGTTAAGTTTTCTGAAAATAAACGCAGTTGACAGTGAGAGGACGTTTCTTTTTTTGCTGAGTTTATAAAGTGCTTTCATTTCTAAACGGTAAAACAGATATGTATGAAAATACCCTCAAGTAAAATATGACATTCTGTACTGTTGCCTCATATGAAACATTTGATCTCAAATCCCAAATGCTGGAGTATTGAGCCAAATGTAAAATGTTACCTTCACTGTCCAAATACATAAGGAGGGGAGTGTGTCTAATACATTTTTAAAGATGCATTACAAGGTTACATTTTTCAACAAGAATGAACAATTATTACGATAACCGTGATTATTTGCATGACAGTGAATCGTTATCCAAAATTCTACACGCCCATGGGGATAAGCAAGAACAGCAAGTGAGATCCAATCATCACTGTAAGAGAATTAGGAAGTGCATTCATAGAGTACAGTTCAAATCAATTACCATTTACAGTATATGAGCTGCTAGTAGTAACAATTGCAGTGCGGTTTTATAGTGATTTGTCATGATTGTGAACCACAGATGGCAATCAAGACATATTATCCAGAGCCACACGTTGCCTGCATATCAAAGCTGGTTTCCCCCATTAGTTTGATCCTTCTTGTACATAGGCACTGCGTAATTTGCTGCCTTACCACAGGTTAGGTTGAGTGAGGGCAGCTACTTTCTCTCTCTCTCCGCACTTTATGATTAGGTATAATTTATCCATGCAACTGTTCACAGTAGAGTGTCTCTTATGCTAGAAACCCTCTTGTATGGTAGTGTGCCTGTCCATGCTTGCCATACAACCCTCTTCTTTCACCATGGCTAATGGGAAGGGCAGAGGATAACATAAACACTCAGTGGTAGATGGAGCGGCAGATAGCCTAGTTTAGATCCCAGCTCAGACGGGAAAATCTGGCGTGGAGTGAGCTGGCAGCCGGAGGGTTGCTGGCATCATCCTAGATACCATCGCCTGCCGTTGTGCCCTTGAGCAATGCACTTAATCCCCTATAATTGCTCTAGGGGCTCTGCACTGCAGCTGACCCATTGCTTCCAGACCCTCAGGGGTATGTATGTATGTGTGTGTGTGTGTGTGTGTGTCTCGGTTGGTTTGGGTTGTGAGCATAAAGACACGTTTTCGTTCTCTGTAAGTTAAGGGACAATAATGTACATCTTATCTTATCAGGAACTGACCCCGCAATTAAGGTGTGTTTTGGTCATCATTTAGTATTTTTTTCTTCTTAATTGTTTCAATTACAATTTATATCAAATGTTTGGTCAGTGTCGGGTAGCCAGACCCCTTTGACGCCTACTTCTGCAGCAAAAAGTGTGCTCGCTTTGTCAGGAATTGGCTCAATCTGGGAAATGGGCCCAAAGACTTTTATGACAGTATATATACAATACATAAATTCATACTCTTCTTAGAAAGTGAAATTCCAACTGAGTGATGGAGGAAGTCACCCAGGAATCTTGTAAAGGCATATGTAAAATATGGACAAGTGAAGTCATTACCACATTTCACTGATTCGAACACAACATCAATTTGGAATGGATTAGTCTATTAATCTTCCCATCAGCAGTGTTGGGGAGCATCTGAGAGCGTTCTGATAGTCAGAGAAATCGAGCTTCGCTCAGACATGTAGCAGGGACCTGAGAGAATGATCTGAGCGATTCCCTACAGGTCCAACCAGGCAAACATGACCTCTCTGCCCCTATAAAAGTTGGACACAGACCCACAGTATATACCTACTTCCTTATAAGTAGGAGAACCATGCTGTCCTCATGGCTTTATCAAAACAAGGCAGGAGTGGGTAGAAGCTCCAAGAAGAGCACAAGATTATCTGGGTGTTAATATCGGGGTTCTAAACGAACAGGCATTATACTTGTTTCCCCAACCACTGAATTGATTTGTTTAAAAAAAAACTATTTTCATTGCTGTAGCTGATATGGCTTGTCCTAAAACATGAGTTATACAGTTATTAATGTTGTTCTTCAGAAGTCTAAGTGATATGCAAGACTGACAAGAAAGGCTCTAGAAAATCACAAACTTAAGAGTGTACTGAGAAACTTATTCGAAAACCAGAAGTCTGATGATGTCACCCTGTTGCGTTTCAGCTCTGAAGTGTGTGTGCCAGCTATGTGCCAACAACACCTGTGAGACAGGCGTGGACGGGGCCTGCTGGAACTCTGTGATGCTGATCAACGGGAAGGAGGAGGCCGTCAAGTCCTGTCTGTCCCCGGCCGAGATGAGGGGACAGGTCTTCTGCTACAGCTCCCGGAACGTCTCCAAGCGGCACTGCTGCTTCACAGACTTCTGCAACAGTGAGACACTGCATCTGGATCCAGGTAGTTATGAAGCTGTGGTAGTTAGTTTTATTTGTTAATGCTTTTGGTGCAATTTTTGCAAGTATGTGGTACATTTTCACAACTCTTAGTACAAAATTCAAAACAGATCATCAAAAAGGCAATTGTTTAAATTCTAAGCACATTTTCAATTGACTAAGTACAACACACAAAATCATACAGTCACCTTTTCACCACTGCTTTACTAAAATTGCATTGGCCAATACAGTACTGTAATACTGTAATATATGCCACACATTTTGGTATGTGACCTCAGTGAGAAAACTGGTGTTGCTAGTGTCATGCGCTTATGAACTGAGCCACGTACAGGACCACTAAAATACATAAGTACAATACAATACTGTAAAATACAATACACAATTCAAATACAGGTGGAAGATGTATGATTGCCATCCCCATGAACGTACCACCCTCCTTCAGGCCATGGATGAGGCATGCAATGATTTCAATCCAGACATACAGTCCCTTCAGAAAGTATTCACACAACTTGGCATTTTCCACATTTTATTGTGTTACAGCCTGAATTTAAAATGTATTAAATATAAATTATTTTGTCACTAAGTCTACACACAATACCCCATAACGTCAAAGTGGAATTATGTTTTTTGATTTTTTTAAACAAATTAAATAAAAATGAAACGCTGAAATGTCTCAAGTCAATAAGTATTCAACCCCTTTGTTATGGCAAGCCTAAATAAGTTCAGGAGTAAAAAGTTGCTTAACAAGTCACATAAGTTGCATGGACTCACTCTTTGTGCAATAATAGTGTTTAACATGATTTATGAATGACTACCTCATCTCTGTACCCCACACATACAATTATCTGTGAATTTCAAACACAGATTAAATCATAAAGACCTTTGAGGTTTTCCAATGCCTCGCAAAGAAGGACACCTATTGATAGATGGGTAAAAAAAAAGACATTGAATATCATTTTGAGCATGGTTATTCATTACACGTTGGATGGTGTATCAATACACCATTCACTACAAAGATACAGGCATCCTTCCTAACTCAGTTGCCAGAGAGGCCAATGGTGACTTTAAAACAGTTACAGAGTGTAATGGCTGTGGTAGGAGAAAACTGAGGATGGACCAACCACATTGTAGTTACTTCATAATACTAACCTAATTGACAGAGTGAAAAGAAGGAAGCCTGTACAGAATAAAAATATTCCAAAACATGCATCCTGTTTGCAACAAGGCTCTAAAGTAATACTGCAAAAAATGTGGAAAAACAATTAACTTTTTGTCCTGAATACAAAGTGTTATGTTTGGGGCAAATCCAATACAACACATTACTGAGTACCACTCTCCATATTTTCAAGCATGCTGGTATCTGCATCATGTTATGGGTATGCTTGTGTCATGACTCTCCTGGGTGAGGATCAAAGGCCTCACATCAGCTTGGTAAATAGCTGACAACTACCAGACCCTCTGACCCACAGAAGAGGGGAAGGGGGGGTGGGCCGGTTTTGACACCTTAACACTCTGTCGTAAATTAGGCAGGAGGGGAATCTCTCCCTTTGCTCCTCAGTATTGGGAAATAATGTTTGTACAATTTGTTACAGAAGGTTTTGCCGCCCAAAAACTTCAACATCCAACAATGAACACTGGGACAATATATTTCAACATCTGAATGTTGGGAATGATGAGAAATGGAATATGGAAAATGTATGTATATTTTGTGATGTCATTAAAAATGGTATAAAGATGTTATAACGAAAACATTGTGACTTCAAGAGCTTTTACACTGTGGATATCAGGGTTACATCCTTTACCTTGGGTAGAACATATCAAGGAGGAAGACAATGTTTCCATGAAGATAGGAATGTGATTTTAGCTTTCTAACAAAATCATAGTGATGATGATATAGCCACGCCCGAGGGAGCTCAGAGAGCGTGTCAGTATGACGGAAACGCCCCTTTTTACCCGAGGGTATAAAAGATTGAGTTAAGAATTAACATACCAGACCAGACGGACTCAAGCTGCAGCTTAGGTCTCCATTGGTTACGACCCTGAAAAACAACATGAGGTGAAGACGACAGTCGCCTCTCTGAAAATCAATGTTACGGCTGAGTAGCTGTTCTAAGTACTGTATCTAAGAAGGTGAATTTAAGTGGGACCATCCTGTTACTCTCTTCAAATCATTGTCTACTACACTGCTCTCATCACCCCACTGGGGATCATCGACACCGTCCTCAGAAGACCACTTCCAGAACAGGTGAAAGTAAACAGACAACTAAGAAGAAGGACATTGTGACCTCTTGTGGACAATCAGAGCCTTACATCTGAGGACGAAGGAGAAGGCCCATCCGAAGGAGCAGGCCCAATCGAACCCTTTCCACGAAGGCCTGGGTCCAACAGAGATACAAGACGAAGACCTTGAACGCATAAATACATGCATTACTTCTTACCCAAAAGGGCTGTCAATTCGGGGCGGCAGGTGGCTTAGTGGGTAAGAGCGTTGTGCCAGTAACCGAAAGGTCGCTGGTTCTAATCCCCAAGCCGACTAGGTGAAAAATCTGTCGATGTGCCCTTGAGCAAGGCACTTAACCCTAATTGCTCCTGTAAGTCGCTCTGGATAAGAGCGTCTGCTAAATGACTAAAAAAAAAAAAAAAAAAAAAAAAAAAAGATTACTGTTAGAGTAGTTCCCAAATGTATCCAAGTGTTGCTTCTCATCCTCTATCGCTTTCTCTCTCTTTCTTTAACTCTCCATCTTTTGTAACAAGTGTCATATTGTGTTAATCCGCTAGGGACCTGTCATTATCGTATTAAGTTTCTAATCAATAACCTATACCGTGTGTGTATCCTGTGTTATCATTTAGTTTGGTAGTAAATAAAGAATCAAATCAATTTGTGTGGTGCGGAATGATCAGTAAGACTCGGGTTTGTGCAGATTCACGAAGTCTGCGACGTTCAGAATGAGACTGATATGAGTTAAATTATTAATAAGTGACTGTTATCGATATCTATATATTATTGAGTTTAATTCGGGAGATGGTAACTCGTTAAACAACTTCTCCCGTGATGCCCCAAATTCCTAATGAGTTAATTGTTACATGATTAATTTAATCTAGTAACAATTAAACATAGTAGGTAATTATTCGATAAATAACAGTCATCACATTAATGAAAGTCACATCACAACACTTGTAATGTAATGGTTAAGGACTGGGGAGTTTTTCAGGATAAAAAATAAACACTGGGAGATGAACTCACCTTTTACCTTTTACCTTTTAACCTATAACACAAGGCCAAATCTACACTGGAGTTGCTTACCAAGAAGACGGTGAATGGTCCTGAGTGGCCTAGTTACAGTTTTGACTTAAATCTGCTTGAAAATCTATGGCAAGACCTGAAAATGGTTGTCTTGCAATGATCAACAACCAATTTGACAGAGCTTGAAGAATTTAGAAAATGTTGCACAATCCAGGTTTGGAAAGCTCTTAGAGACATATCCAGAAAGACTCACAGCTGTAATCACTGCCAAAGGTGATTCTAACCTATATTGACTCAGGGGGTTGTTTTATTTTTTATTTTTCATATACAGTGGGGAGAACAAGTATTTGATACACTGCCGATTTTGCAGGTTTTCTTACTTACAAAGCATGTAGAGGTCTGTAATTGTCACGCCCTGGCTCTGGGGACTCTTATATGTTGAGCCAGGGTGTTAGTTTATATGTGTAGTGTCTATGTTTTGTTTTCTATGTGTTCTTTTCTAGATCGTGTGTTTCTGTGTTGGCCGGGGTGGTTCCCAATCGGAGGCAGCTGTGTCTTGTTGTCTCTGATTGGGAACCATACTTAGGCAGCCTGTTGTGCACTTGTCATTTGTGGGATCTTGTTCCATGTAGGTTTGTGTTTATGACCGAGGACTTCACGTTTCGTTTTGTTATTGTTAATAGTACTCAATAAAAGATGTACGCATTTCACGCTGTGCCTTGGTCCACTTATTATAACGATCGTGACAGTAATTTTGATCATAGGTAGTACACTTCAACTGTGAGAGACGGAATCTAAAACAAAAATCCAGGAAATCACATTGTATGATTTTTAAGTAATTAATGTGGATTTTATTGCATGACATAAGTATTTGATCACCTACCAACCAGTAGGAATTCCGGCTCTCACAGACCTGTTCGTTTTTCTTTAAGAAGCCCTCCTGTTCTCCACTCATTACCTGTATTAACTGCACCTGTTTGAACTCGTTACCTGTATAAAAGACACCTGTCCACACACTCAATCAAACAGACTCCAACCTCTCCACAATGGCCAAGACCAGAGCGCTGTGTAAGGACATCAGGGTTAAAATTGTAGACCTGCACAAGGCTGGGATGGGCTACAGGACAATAGGCAAGCAGCTTGGTGAGAAGGCAACAACTGTTGGCGCAATTATTAGAAAATGGAAGAAGTTCAAGATGATGGTCAATCACCCTCGGTCTGGGGCTCCATGCAAGATCTCACCTCGTGGGGCATCAATGATCATGAGGAAGGTGAGGGATCAGCCCAGAACTACACGGCAGGACCTGGTCAATGACCTGAAGAGAGCTGGGACCACAGTCTCAAAGAAAACCATTAGTAACACACTACGCCGTCATGGATTAAAATCCTGCAGCGCACGCAAGGTCCCCCCTGCTCAAGCCAGCGCATGTCCAGGCCCGTCTGAAGTTTGCCAATGACCATCTGGATGATCCAGAGGAGGAATGGGAGAAGGTCATGTAGTCTGATGAGACAAAAATAGAGCTTTTTGGTCTAAACTCCACTCGCCGTGTTTGGAGGAAGAAGAAGGATGAGTACAACCCCAAGAACACCATCCCAACCGTGAAGCATGGAGGTGGAAAAATCATTCTTTGGGGATGCTTTTCTGCAAAGGGGACAGGACGACTGCACCGTATTGAGGGGAGGATGGAAGGGGCCATGTATCGTGAGATCTTGGCCAACAACCTCCTTCCCTCAGTAAGCGCATTGAAGATGGGTTGTGGCTGGGTCTTCCAGCATGACAACGACCCGGAACACACAGCCAGGGCAACTAAGGAGTGGCTCCGTAAGAAGCATCTCAAGGTCCTGGAGTGGCCTAGCCAGTCTCCAGACCTGAACCCAATAGAAAATCTTTGGAGGGAGCTGAAAGTCCGTATTGCCCAGCGACAGCCCCGAAACCTGAAGGATCTGGAGAAGGTCTGTATGGAGGAGTGGGCCAAAATCCCTGCTGCAGTGTGTGCAAACCTGGTCAAGACCTACTGGAAACGTATGATCTCTGTAATTGCAAACAAAGGTTTCTGTACCAAATATTAAGTTCTGCTTTTCTAATGTATCAAATACTTATGTCATGCAATAAAATGCAAATTAATTACTTAAAAATCATACAATGTGATTTTCTGGATATTTGTTTTAGATTCCGTCTCTCACAGTTGAAGTGTACCTATGATAAAAATTACAGACCTCTACATGCTTTGTAAGTAGGAAAACCTGCATAATCGGCAGTGTATCAAATACTTGTTCTCCCCACTGTATATATATATATATATATATATATATATATATATATATATATATATATATATATATATATTTTTTTTTACAAATGTTAGAATTTTTCTTACACTTTGACATTACAGAGTATTTTGTGTAGATTGTTGACAAAAAAATGACAATTAAATCAATTTTAATCCCACTTTGTAACCCAACAAAATGTGAAAAAAGTAAAGGGGTGTGAATACTTTCTGAAGGCCTTGTATGTCAGGCTTAGATTCGTCATGCCAAAAGGTTTTTCCCCAGGTTCATGAACAATGAGGATATTTACTGAGATTTCGATGAGCACCTATGGCCAAGTTAATTTCTTTAATTTGATTACATTGTGAATGATGTCTTCAATGATCACACCTTTGATCACACATGGGATAAAAATTATGGAAATGTGATGTTCAGTCAATTTTAATGGGTAGTGCAAGTGTATTGCCTAATTTGAAAACAGTCAAAGGGCAATTTTGAAACATGTATCTAAAAATGTTTGCTATTGGATTAACTGGTTGTTAAAGGAACTACATTTAGAAGATATCATTATGTTGTGTTTTGGTGATTAAACCAATCCTCATTATATTTCCCAGTAAACTTATATTTTGGATCAATGGTTGTGTGGTGAAAGATGTCTACAAACAAAATGAATGCACAATGTACTAAGAGTTTTGAAAATTCACCACATACTTGTGAAAATAGTACCAAAGCGATAAAACACAACGGTATGAAGTTTTGATAGTTATTGCCAAATCTGTTATACTGTTATTAGAATATATTGCCATATCATTATGGTTTCAATTCCTGCTCAAGGTTTCGAGAGATTTGGCAAGATACCCTTTGAGAAAAGGCTATGGCTGTGTCCGAATACCGGTACTTGCGTTCTAAATAGTAGGCATTTTGGGTATGCGAAAAAATAACGTTTTATAGTATGTGAAATTTCGAAAATGTAGTATGCTTTAAATGCCAGGATGTCATACTCCTTTCAGCTTTTCACCTAGTAGAATTCGCTGCACACTATTGAGGAAGAGAATCGTATTTTGAGGACCAAGTCTATCTGACAACAACTGATAATCAGCTGAGGGGAAGCTCTGTACCAAAATGAACTAATGGCGGGAATCAACGCAATTGCGCATTAGATGACACATTCTCAGAAGGATGAGCCTAGTATGCTGTTATTTGTTGCTTACTGCATACATTTATACTAAACATAATGTTCTAAATAGTATGTAGTACGATTAGTACACATTATGCAGTTTAAGTAGTAGACAAGACAGATTTCAGAAGATTACGTTCTCTTTTTGGAATCCCTAAATAGCCCAATATTACATTTACATTTACATTTTGGTCATTTAGCAGACGCTCTTATCCAGAGCGACTTACAAATTGGAGTATATCCTAGAATAGAAGATCTTGTACTCTTCATATCCTATGATTGACATATCTGACTTTTTCTATACATATTATATACAGTGAGTGTCATAAAGCTTTTTATATCTAGAATCTTATATGTAGAGTTTAGAGTAGTTGATAAGTTGAATCAGGTGTTTTAGTGCTGGGCTTGAACACCCTTTAGCTCTTCAGGTCCAGGGTTGGTAATAACTGCATTACAAGAATCCAATATACATGTAAGCACATCGCATACACATCATCATTATAATTTTAGACCCTGGTGTTTTATGTGAAAAATAATCAAACACCATAGAGAAAGTAACATTCCTGAAAGGAACATTAAACAATTGTTGATTAGGATGTTGAATTGCCTGCTGCTGTTTCAGAAAAGAACTGTACACTTGCTGAGGCCGCTCTATTTAAGAGATGTACAGACTAGACTCTATCCTCTATTCATCAGTGCCTGTTCTCAGCCCTTAATAACAGTTCCCCTGGTTACCACATTTATTATATGTACTGAAGCAGAGCGGTCCAACTGCTTCCAAATTGCCCGAGCTACAGAGAAAACATAACTATATAAATTACTTATAAATGCCACTTAGATTTGTCATTGATATGCGTAAATAAATGACTACTATTGCAGTGAATGAAGTCTGTATAGCTATTTTTAAAATAAATAATTTAGTTTTTTTTGTCAGAGAGTTGGTGTGACAGACTGTGGTGTTCCAACTGCCCAGGGGTTACAATGTTGTGTTCCAATAACAAAGCTGATTAAATCAATGTTAGCCCTACTTTTCCTTGTATGCACCAAATGAGTGACTCTCTGTAAACTCATCCAGTTCTAAGATATTTAGGCCTAATTTATGGACTTTCCAGACTCCATTGTTTACACACATCCTGAATTAGTAGAAAAACAAGAGGAAATGTTCCATACAATGTACATATGTTAGGGAATACATGTTATGTCAGTAGATTTCATTAGCCTTCTGGGTCGTTCCACGAAATGAGTGCCTTTTTGAGTCCCTTTGATATTTTAAGTAGAAATTGCACACCAATATTGCATTTTAAAAGCCTGTTATATTAAATAAAGTGCTCTTTAATGTAGACCACATGGAAAATTCAATCAATCAGATTTTTAATATGAATAAAGACTTGCTAAATTTAAAAAATGCAACATTTTGACATGTCCCTCTGTACACCCTATGCTACTTACTTCTAGGAAGATTTTAAACCACTTAACCCCAAAAGTTTTCACCATCATTGTAAAGCCCTAGTTATGTTGTTGCTTTGACAAAGTCACTTCTAAAGATTATTATTTATTTCATGTGATTAGGGATTTATTTACGTCTGTCCCTCATTTTAAGGTCAATCCTGTTATGTGAACTAAACTCTCATTTTAATATATTCCTTAAAAAAAAAAATTCTAAAGAAACATTGAACATCTAGTAGTCAAATCATAGTGTAAAATCAGGTGAGCTGGTTCTACTCTTTTTGGCAATTTTCTGGTGTTTTGTGGTGTGAAACTGGGTGGGTCGAGCATAACATTTCAACACTGTTACATAGATAGGCTATAAATATTTTAACACCTTTTTTTGTTGTTGCTAAGCTTACATTCAATTGCCACTCCCTGTTGTACACAACAAGCTTCCATTCCCCTTGTCACAAGGGGGTTTATGGCTGTTTTAAGATTAAATGGTCAATCCTGTTACTTTTTTGGCACTTAATAGGCACTTACTATAGTACAACCTCTTGAGATGGGAAAACTAGTTTTTTATGAAGTTGAACATGTCGATAAGCAGCTGCTTGCTAATGTTACGATTAGGGTTAGGTTTAGAATAAGGGTTAATGTTAGGTTTAGGGTTGGGTTAGGGTTAAGGTTAGGGTTAGTAAATGGTTAGTTGAAATGTTACTGATAGTCTGTAGAGTATCTACAGATGAGCTATCCAAATAAAGTGTTACTGCTATGTTTATGGATCTTAATGTAAAGGGTAGACCACATGACTGAAAGTGCAAAGGGCAGATGAGATGACGTTAGCCCATTATAGTTAGACATTTTATTTTATTTTATTAGGATCTCTTTTAGCCCACCAAGGGCTAGTCTTCCAAGAATCCTTTAGAAATTTAAAAACATACAGAAAATCTATAGTAATCTATAGTAACATGTCTCTGTGCATGTAAAATACTGTATCTGTCTTGTCAGAATGACTGTTTGCCTCCATGTTGAGGCAAACCATTGGAGCTGTCTGTGTTTTTGGGAAAAATGAAACACAGTACTCTTTATTTCAAACAGCGGACATTGATTTCTATAAATGTGTCTAGTTTCATTCCGTCACATAAATATTGAGACAGAGGTTTTGTGATTTGGATAAGAATGTTTGAATTTGTCAAAAATGATGAATGACTTGAGATTGCTTCCCTAACACCTGCCGCTCCCAAAGTAGCCTCCCAGCATTAGACAAAAAGATTAGTGGCCTACTCAAAGCACATGGGGAAGTAGATATGTTTCAAGTGCATCCAACTGATAAGCATGTTGAAAAACATTCCAGTATCTTTTAACCAGTAGGGCAATGGAGGTTAGAGGCTGATTTCCTGTTGTTTTGCACTTTTCGTTGAGTGATTTTCTTTGCTCTACTGGGACGTGTGGTAGAATAGGCTTTTAGGTAAAAGGGAAAGACATGTTATGAAATACTTGACTTGGGTTGTCGGCTTGTGTTCACATATCTGACTCTGTGTACAGTGCTCACTCTGTCGATGTTGCAAGACATCTTACTAGATGTTTTTTTTTTTTTTTTGTCATTTAGCAGACGCTCTTATCCAGAGCGACTTACAGTTAGTGAGTGCATACATTTTTCATACTGGCCCCCCGTAGGAAACGAACCCACAACCCTGGCGTTGCAAGCGCCATGCTCTACCAACTGAGCTACAGGGGATACAAGACTATTGCTGTAATGGGGATAGCTAAGACCACCAGGTCAAACAAACATGACACCAGTTAAGCTTTCGGCTGGGGTTGCAAACAATTTTAGTTGCAGCCATTACCACGAGCCCGTCCTCCTCAATTAAGGTGCCACCAACCTCCTATGGTTGCAAGTGACATCATCTCAAGCAACTTTGCTGTTACATGAAGCAACTCAAATGCGATTAAAATTGCATGCAAGAGCCAATCAAATTGAAGCTTCTTGTTTGAGAATTCTAAACTCACCCCATGTCTTCTGCTGCATTACATCATGGTTTCACAAACTATTTGTTTATCCAACCGTTTAGCTATTGTAACAGCAAGGATATAGAAGAAATGCAGCCTGTAAAATTTTGCTAGCTAGCCAAAATTACATTGCAAACACCAACACAGCCAGCTAGCTAGCAACAAGCTAACCAAACTAGCAACGAACTAAGCTAGCTAACACAGTTCATGGTGGACAATTTCAGTTTAAACTGGTCAGGGAGAGGTTTGGGTTCATTTCGAAATTACATTGAATGACTGCTAAACCATATCATTTGCATATATCTCCTGTTGTGCTAGCAAAGATTTGTATAACTAAACCAAGATTTTTGTATGCAGATTACTGTATTGAGATCAAATGTTTAATCAATGAGAAAATTAGCCATTGCAAAATGTTGATTTTGTGGTAAATTAATAATTTCTTTGTGGATTTTGATGTGTGCTTGGGGTTATTGTCTTGCTGGAAGATCCACTTGCGGCCAAGTGTTAGCCTCCTGGCAGAGGCAACTAGGTTTTTATCTATACTGTCCTGGTACTTGGTAAAGTTCATGATGCCGTTGACCTTAACAAGGGCCACAGGACCAGTGGAAGCAAAATAGCCCCATAACATCAAAGATGCACCACCATATTTTACTGTAGGTATGAGGTACTTTTCTGCATATGCTTCCGTTTTTCGACACCAAACCCACCACTGGTGTGCGTGGCCAATGAGCTCTACTTTCATGTCATCTGACCATAGCACCGCCTGGAGTTTGATAAACGACATTGGCACTTGGATTGGAACCGGTGCTATGGTTATCCTCGCAAGGGGAGGGTGCTAGAGTATTGAAAACAGGGTTGCCAATCATTTTGTCCCCTATCTTTTTTTGTCTTTATCAAGGGTGCCAATAATTAGGGACCTGACTGGACATATCCCCAAGATACATTTTGAGTTTTCCTTCGCAATGAATGACTCCATGGAATGTATTGTTGGCAAAACAAGCTGAACTTATAAAACGTATGGCCAGTAAAACCCTTGTGTTGTTGATTAATCTGATTGCCTAAGAAAACTTCTTGGAATTTAAGGCTTTTTGCTCAGAACAGTCTTTTTTTCCCCACTTTACTGCTTAATTGCAATCATAACTTTGCATCTGCCAAATTCTAATTCTTCTGGATCTGAGAGGATTTACATTAGCTGAAGGGCTGTATTCATTTTCTGGATTTATAGTGTTCTGTCTATCCTGGGTGCCTGACTCTTTCTGCATTCACACTAGGGTCGTTCCATATGATTTCAATCACTTTCTGACTGCACCCCTTTTGTTTGAATGAAACCTTCCATACATGTTTGCCCATGGTAGAGGTGGTCACATAGGGACTTTTTGGACCTGAATGCCAAAACATTCAAGAAATAAAGGTGCTCAAAGTTGGGGCATTTTCATACCCCACCCTACCATGATGAGACATCTGTCTTCATCACTGAAAATATAAACGGTTGAGTTTTATATCATTTGAAAGCTCACAAACAGGTTTGTCAAACTATTTAATTATTTCTTGATTATTATTATTTTTAAATCAAAATTGTCATTTTGTAACCTTTAAAATAATTTATCTAAAAGCACCGATTTGTTCATGTTGATATGGCTACTGTACATTAGGGGTGTGCCGATTTCATCATACTCATATTCGTAATCGTATCTGTTTTATCACACTTGATACTCGTAAATGGATTTACTTGTGATCGGAAGTGCGTTTTAAATGCCGGTAAAGCCTATACCTCAAGTGTGCATTACTGCGCTATCACTCAGAGCTCATCGTTATGTAGCACTATATTGGATCACTCCAATATGGTATCCTTCCGCGCGGCAGGATACATTCCGAGTAAGAATTTCAGATTAATCCCGTGATCCGGGTAGTGCTGCGGCTGACCCCCTTAAATAGCTGCCGATGCAATACTTCCACCTCTTCCTTTTCTCAGCTCATTCCAGAGAGGATGTGCTTGGTAAGACCTCTATGTTAGAGTGTATAAGCGCAGAAGTATACCCGCAGCTATTCAGTAGCTTGGAGCAGCTAGCTAGCCTCTCCATCAGGGTGCTCTGCTGTCCCCCCACTCAGTTTGTCTTGTGCCATCTTGTTTGGGTTTCGTCCTTGTTTTTATTACTTGTGATGGTGTACCAACCTGGGCGATACTCAGTTTGGTCTACCAGTATTGCGGTGCTGAGGGTTTGTCTTAGTTGTCTATGCGACTTGTCTGTCCACCGGAGCCCTCCAGGTTATAGCCTTCGGGTTCGGGGACCGCGTCTACCCCGCAAGATCAGGAGACTGTGTATGTTTCGCTCCAGCGGGCTTGTAGTTCTCCCCTGAGAGTGAGCTAGGTGTCGCGAGGCACACCACGTGTCATCTCTCACAGGACACAGCCATCTTGCCTAGACTCTTGTGTGTTCCACGGGTAAACGAGCTATGCAAAGTAGCTAGCTTAACGAGTGGTGACCATTGCAGGACTAAGCACGGTTATAAACACACTTTCCCTTAAGTCTTGCCAACCAGCACCACCACGTATATAGCAAGAGATAAGCTATAAACGTTCCTTGAGTACAGCCGACCCACACGTATAAAGCAAGAAATAAGCTATAAACATGTGTGAGGTAGAATGCCCTGCCCCTTCACGGTCAGGCAGTTTACACTGTTGGCTTAATTATTTTTCCACAAGGAAAAGCTACAGCCATTCATTTCTCCTCTCCTTCATTCAGATAGTCTATGAGACAAAGGCTGATACTGGGTCCATAGTAACCTTTACTATTATACAGTATTGCGCAGTGTTTACTATAGACATAGTATATTACACTGTTGGCTTAATTATTTTTCCACAAGGAAAGGTACAGCCATTCACGTCTCCTCTCCTTCAGATAGTGTATGAGACTAAGGCTGATACTGTAGGTCCCATTCTATACTATCGTACAGTGTTGTGCATTGTATACTGTAGACACAGTAATATTACACTGTTAGCTTCATTTTCAGGTATTGAGTTTATGTTAGCCCAACCATAGTGAGATTACAGGACACTGGTGTTTTTTTTTCACACAGTTGCTGGGTTGCAATAGTTTTTATTACACTGTTTTACAGTACAGACAGTAACTATTTCCCATGGAAACTCACATCTCAGCTCTATTACACTGAATGTTTCAATGGGTAGCTGTGTTTACTATAGTTCTGTTGCATTACTTTACAGTACAGACAGTAACTATCCCTTAATTGGAAACTGACAGCTCTATTACACTCCTATTTTTTCACACTGTGTGTAGCTGGGTTTACTATAGTTTTTCTGTTGCGCTACTTACAGTAGGCTACATACAGTAACTATGATAGTTTCCAGTGACTCTTAGTTTCCCTTGGAAACTCACTTTTCAGCTATTACTCTACAGTCTTGCACAGTGTGTAGCTGGGGTTACTAGTTCTGTTGTACTTACAGTTAAGACAGTAACTATCCTAGTTTCCCCTGGAAACTTACATCTCAGATCTATTACACTGAGGGTTTCAGTATATAGCTGGGTTTATAATAGTTTTGTTACATTTGTTTACAGTACAGATAGTAACTATCCTAGTTTCCCTTAGAAACTCACAAAACAGCTAGATTGCACTGCTGGTCTTATTATTTTGTTATACTGCAGGGTATACACTATCCATCTCTTCTTCCCACAGAGAGAAACTACCATTTCCAGTATGGCTTTTTGCCTTGAGAAATGCGAGGTGTCCCTGCCCACAGGCAGCGGACTGCGTCTAAGAAGGGTGGCACTCTGCAGTCACCCTGAGGTGCTTGCCGCTGGCATTGGCAGCTTGTCACAGGCCCAAAGGCCAAACTGAGAGAGGCACGTGGAGTCTACGAACTCCAACTCCGATGCTGGCCACCCCTATAGTTCTGGTGCCTCAAATGTCTCAGGGTCTTCTAGTGTTGACGCCCTGGTTGACTGAATTTTTCCGAATGAGTTCAGATGAAAGAGTGTCAACCTACATCCAAACCCCTCATTCTGGCCAAGGGTTCTGTCTGACAGACACGTTAACCGGCCATTACAGTTGTCCACACACACCCCTCTCGCTGTTGCGCCCGGCTAGGGCAATGGACACTTTTCACAGATGCAGGAAATACGTAAGCTTTATCAGTTTTTGTTAACTATGGTGAGAGAGTTTTGGGCCAGGGCCTATCCGACCGGACAATCACACTGCATGGTGGACACTGTTACTGCAGCATTTCGGCTGGCCCGCCGGCCTTTGCCTTTTGCTGTGGTGGCACATTCTACTGGATGAGTAACTGCCTTACCTGGACGATTGGATAGTCTGCCCCATCCAGGGAACAGGCCTCAACGGACTAAGGACCCTCTTGAACCACATTCGAGTTATGGGCCTCACCCTAAACAAGGCCCATAACTTGAATGGTGATCTACCTTGGGATGTCCATAGACTCCACTCTCATGAGGGCACGTCTCCCTCAGGTGAGAGTAACAAAATCCTGTCCTACCTCAACTGTTTCCAGCTCGGATGAGCCATGTCGGTGTTAGTGCCAACAGTTACTCGGCCTACTGACGGGCATTCTCCATCAGGCCACTCCAGTTGGCCGCTGGATCCCCCCATGGAGTGGTCAACACATCTATGTGCTGGAGCTCAGGGTGGTTCGCCTAGCTCTTCAACAGTTCCAGCCCTACCTGGTTGGACAGCATTTCCTGATCCAATGGCTCGGGAGCTCTTGCCGTGGGCCCAGACCTGCTTGGTATTGCTGTGAACAGCACATATCCCCAGGGTCTGACAATGCAGTGGACATGCTCTCGAGAGACGGTCCGCCGGGGTGGGGGGACTAGAGTCTACACCTTCAGGTGGTGCTACAGCTTTGGGACAGGTTCGGGAGAGCACAGGTGGCCATGGTTTCTTCCACCAATGCATCATATCATATTCTATACCTGGTTTGAGAGCCATATGTGCAAACGGTTTTACGGTTTTCACAGTCACTGCTTGATACGGGCCGAGCGGCATCCACATTGAGAGTGTATTTAGCCGCTATCCCGGCATGCCATGACGAAGGCCAAGAGGGACCCATGGCTGGCTACCCATTGCTCTCCAAACGTATGAAGGGAGTTCGATGTCTGTGTCCAGCAATGACCCGCTCGGTGCCAAACTGTAACGTTGACGTGGTGCTGTCAGCGCTTGCTAAGCCGCCCTTGAAAGTCGATGACTTTGAAGCACCTATCCATGAAGGTGGCATTGCTGTTGGCTATTACCTCCACTAAGAGGGTGAGTGAATTTCATGCCTTTTCAGTGAGCACTGAATGTTTTTCAGAATGGGTCCAGACAAGAGGAGTGTCACCCTCAGTCTTAACCCCTCATTCTTGCCGAAGGTCCTGTTTGACAGACATGTGAACCAGCACTTACATTTGTTTGCATATGCTGCTCCCGTGGCTGCGGGTAAGCTGGGTGTTTTTTCCCGAAGTGTGCTCTGCCCGGATCAGGGCTTTGGACACTTATATTACACAGACACAGGCAATACGACAGTCTGATTGGCTATGGTGAGAGAGTTCTGGACCAGAGCCTATCGATACAAAGACTCTCACATTGGATTGTGGACACTATGACTACAGCATATCGGCTGGCCAGCTGGCCTCTGCCGTCTGCTGTAGTGGGGCATTCTACTAGAGGAGTAGCTACATCGTTGGCACTGCTCCGAGGAGTTCCCCTCAATGACATCTGCGCCTTGGCCAGTTGGGCATCGTCTAGCACCTTTTTCTAGGTACTATCGAGTCATTGTTGCCCCCGCCAATGAGGTTGGAATGTCTGTGCTGGCTGTTGCCTCCGCTTCCCTGAGTGGGAACGGGGGGACATAGCAACTATGACTGCCCTGAGCTCAGTCCTACAGGACTTTGCTCTCTGTATGGCCCTTACAAAGTTTACAGATGAATCAGGTATTTATGATGCCATATTGGAGTGATTGAAGGTTATGTATGTAACCACGGTTATGTGAGCTATTGGATCACTCCAATCCACATTGTCGATGATCAACGGTGCCTCGAAAAGGACACGAGGTGGAAGTAGTGGGGGGCAGCTATTTAAGTGATTCAGCCGCAGCCCTACCCAGTACACGGGACTTATCTGAAATTCTTACTCAGAATTTATCCTGCCACTCAAAAGGATACATTATTGGAGTGATCTAATAGCTCACATAACACTTTGTTAAACAACCCTGCCAAATGAAAATGCACATTATTGACTTCCTTTGTCCTATTCAATTATCAATGAAATAGGCTAATAAATTGCCTAATGCATGGCTGGCAACTACAGCCTGCATTTATTCCAGACACAGATTTAGATGATGGTAGGCTAATTCGTTTGCCCCAAACGTTTTCTCTCCCCTCACTTATGCCACAACATTTGTACAATAAAAATAAACGATCTACATTTGTCATTTTATTTTCTAACGATCTGTCGCTCGGGTGAACATGCCAGGGTGGCAATAAATTATAATAGCAAGCAAGCATGGGCTTGGATTACGACATTAACGACAGACGTCGTCAGCAATGGAATAATTATACGGACAGACAAAGTAGGACTACTAAACAACGGCAAGTAGGCATACAAAAACAACCATATGGCCTCAGCAAAGTCGACAGGAAACAACTACAATGAACAACAATGACTAGCTACGGATTCTGATTCATACATAATGTTTGGAGAAGGGGAGACTGTGAATGAGTGAAGCAGAGCTGCCAGGTATCTATCTGGGGAAATGAGAGCAGAGGGAGAGCGGCTTGTTATAATCCAATTGTTGCAGCAGGCTCAACCGATACCCTGCCCATGTCTTTACAGACAGAAGAACTAGAAAATAGTTGTTTATAGCACACAGCGCTTCACAATGTTTGAGTGAAAGAGAGATGCGTGCTGTCAGCTGAAAATTACATTTTCCCGATCACGGATAATTACAGAAAATACTTGTCATAATCGTATTCTGAAAATTCTCCTTATCCGTTACTATACTAGTTTTGTCCGAATACTCGGCACACCCCTACTGTACATGTAAACAGGGCTGAAAAGTGAGTGGTCGCAGGACTATATACTGTAAACACAGGGCCTTCAGAAAGTATTCATACCCCTTGACTTTTTCCACATTCTGTTGTGTTACAAAGTGGGTTTAAAATGGATTTAATTGTAATTTTTTGTCAACGATCTACACAAAATACTCTAATGTCAAAGTGGATGAAAAATTCTAACGTGATTTAAAAAAAAATATATACAGTATCTATACAGTGGGGGAAAAAAGTATTTAGTCAGCCACCAATTGTGCATGTTCTCCCACTTAAAAAGATGAGAGAGGCCTGTAATTTTCATCATAGGTACATGTCAACTATGACAGACAAAATGAGAATTTTTTTTCCAGAAAATCACATTGTAGGATATTTAATGAATTTATTTGCAAATTATGGTGGAAAATAAGTATTTGGTCAATAACAAAAGTTTCTCAATACTTTGTTATATACCCTTTGTTGGCAATGACAAAGGTCAAACGTTTTCTGTAAGTCTTCACAAGGTTTTCACACACTGTTGCTGGTATTTTGGCCCATTCCTCCATGCAGATCTCCTCTAGAGCAGTGATGTTTTGGGGCTGTCGCTGGGCAACACAGACTTTCAACTCCCTCCAAAGATTTCCTATGGGGTTGAGATCTGGAGACTGGCTAGGCCACTCCAGGACCTTGAAATGCTTCTTACGAAGCCACTCCTTCGTTGCCCGGGCGGTGTGTTTGGGATCATTGTCATGCTGAAAGACCCAGCCACGTTTCATCTTCAATGCCCTTGCTGATGGAAGGAGGTTTTCACTCAAAATCTCACGATACATGGCCCCATTCATTCTTTCCTTTACACGGATCAGTCATCCTGGTCCCTTTGCAGAAAAACAGCCCTAAAGCATGATGTTTCCACCCCCATGCTTCACAGTAGGTATGGTGTTCTTTGGATGCAACTCAGCATTCTTTGTCCTCCAAACATGACGAGTTGAGTTTTAACCAAAAAGTTATATTTTGGTTTCATCTGACCATATGACATTCTCCCAATCCTCTTCTGGATCATCCAAATGCACTCTAGCAAACTTCAGACGGGCCTGGACATGTACTGGCTTAAGCAGGGGGACACATCTGGCACTGCAGGATTTGAGTCCCTGGCGGTGTAGTGTGTTACTGATGGTAGGCTTTGTTACTTTGGTCCCAGCTCTCTGCAGGTCATTCACTAGGTCCCCCCTTTGGGATTTTTGCTCACCGTTCTCTTGATCATTTTGACCCCACGGGTGAGATCTTGCGTGGAGCCCCAGATCGAGGGAGATTATCAGTGGTCTTGTATGTCTTCCATTTCCTAATAATTGCTCCCACAGTTGATTTCTTCAAACCAAGCTGCTTACCTATTGCAGATTCAGTCTTCCCAGCCTGGTGCAGGTCTACAATTTTGTTTCTGGTGTCCTTTGACAGCTCTTTGGTCTTGGCCATAGTGGAGTTTGGAGTGTGACTGTTTGAGGTTGTGGACAGGTGTCTTTTATACTGATAACAAGTTCAAACAGGTGCCATTAATACAGGTAACGAGTGGAGGACAGAGGAGCCTCTTAAAGAAGAAGTTACAGGTCTGTGAGAGCCAGAAATCTTGCTTGTTTGTAGGTGACCAAATACTTATTTTCCACCATAATTTGCAAATAAATTCATTAAAAATCCTACAATGTGATTTTCTGGAGAAAAAAATTCTCAATTTGTCTGCCATAGTTGACGTGTACCTATGATGAAAATTACAGGCCTCTCTCATCTTTTTAAGTGGGAGAACTTGCACAATTGGTGGCTGACTAAATACTTTTTCCCCCACTGTATATATAAGTATTCATCCCCCTGAGTCAGTACATGTTAGAATCACTTTTGGCAGCGATTACAACTTTGAGTCTTTCTTGGTAAAGTCTGTAAGAGCTTTCCACACCTGGATTGTGCAACATTTGCCCGTTATTCTTTTCAAAATTCATCAAGCTCTGTCAAATTGGTTGTTGATCACTGCTAGACAACCATTTTCAGGCTTTGCCATAGATTTTCAAGCAGATTTAAGTCAAAACTGTAACTCGGCCACTCAGGAACATTCACTGTCTTCTTGGTTAGCAACTCCAGTGTAGATTTGGCCTTGTGTTTTAGGTCATTGTCTTGCTGAAAGGTGAATTAATCTCCCAGTGTCTGGTGGAAAGCAGACTAAACCAGGTTTTCTTCTAGGATTTTGCCTGTGCTTAGCTCCATATAATTTATTTGTTATCCTGAAAAACTCCCCAGTCCTTAACGATTACACTTCAGCGAGCAGGCCTTTCTAATTGACCTGGCCCGGGTATCCTGGATGGATATTGACCTCATTTCGTCAGTAGAGGATGCCTGGTTGTTCTTTAAAAGTGCTTTCCTCTCCATCTTAAATAAGCATGTCCCATTCAAAAAATGCAGAACTAAGAACAGATATAGCCCCTGGTTCACCCCAGACTTGACTGCCCTTGACCAGCACAAAAACATCCTGTGGCGTACTGCATTAGCATCGAACAGTCAGGAACCAATATACACAATCAGTTAGGAAAGCAAAGGCTAGATTTTTCAAACAGAAATTTGCATCCTGTGTTACTAACTCCAAAAAGTGTTGGGACACTGTAAAGTCCATGGAGAATAAGAGCACCTCCTCCCAGCTGCCCTCTGCACTGAGGCTAGGAAACACTGATAAATCGATACCGATAAATCTACGATAATCGAGAATTTCAACAAGCATTTTGCTACGGCTGGCCATGCTTTCCACCTGGCTACCCCTACCCCGGCCACCAGCTCTGCACCCTCCGCTGCAACTTGCCCATGCCACCCCCCCCCCGCTTCTCCTTCACCCAAATTCAGACAGCTGATGTTCTGAAAGAGCTGCAAAATCTGGACCCCTACAAATCAGCTGGGCTAGGCAATCTGGACCCTTTCTTTCTAAAATTAGCCGCCGAAATTGTCGCAACCCCTATTACTAGCCTGTTCAACCTCTCTTTCGTATCGTCTGAGATCCCCAGAGATTGGAAAGCTGCCGCGGTCATCCCCCTCTTCAAAGGGGGTGACACTCTAGATTAACTACAAATACCTAGGTGTCTGGTTAGACCGTAAACTCTCCTTCCAGACTCACATTAAGCATCTCCAATCCAAAGTTAAATCTAGAATCGGCTTCCTATTTCGCAACAAAGCCTCCTTCACTCATGCTGCCAAACATGCCCTCGTAAAACTGACTATCCTACCGATCCTTGACTTCGGCGATGTCATTTACAAAATAGCCTCCAACACTCTACTCAGCAAATTGGATGTAGTCTATCACAGTGCCATCCGTTTTGTCACCAAAGTCCCATATACTACCCACCATTGTGACCTGTACGCTCTCGTTGGTTGACCCTCACTACATATTCGTCGCCAAACCCACTGGCTCCAGGTCATCTATAAATCACTGCTAGGCAAATCCCCGCCTTATCTTAGCTCATTGGTCACCATAGCAACACCCACCCGTAGTATGCGCTCCAGCAGGTATATCTCACTGGTCATCCCCAAAGCCAACACCTCCTTTGGCCGCCATTCCTTACAGTTCTCTGCTGCCAATGACTGGAACGAACTGCAAAAATCTCTGAAGCTGGAGACTCTTATCTCCCTCACTAACTTTAAGCATCAGTTGTCGTAAATGTAAATGTAATGTAAATGTTGTCAGAGCAGCTTACCGATCACTGCACCTGTACACAGCCCATCTGTAATTAGTCCACCCAACTACCTCATCCCCGTATTGTTATTTATTTTGCTCATTTGCACCCCAGTATCTCTAATTGCACATCATCTTCTGCACATCTATCACTCCAGTGTTAATACTAAATTGTAATTATTTTGCACTATGGCCTATTTCTTGCCTTACCTCCATAACGTACTACATTTGCACACACTGTATATAGATTTTCTATTGTGTTTTTGACTGTACGTTTTGTTTATCCCATATGTAACTCTGTGTTGTTTTTATCGCACTGCTTTGCTTTATCTTGGCCAGGTCGCAGTTGTAAATGAGAACCTGTTCTCAACTGGCTTACCTGGTTAAATAAAGGTGAAGAAAAAAAAGAAGAAAAAATACCCATAACAGAATGTAGCCACCACTATGCTTGAAAATATGGAGAGTAGTACTCAGTAATGTGTTGTATTGGATTTTCCTCAAACATAACACTTTGTATTCAGGACAAAAAGTTAATTGGTTTTCCACATTTTTTGCAGTATTACTTTAGTGCCTTGTTGCAAACAGGATGCATGTTTTGGAATATTTGTATTCTGTACAGGCTTCCTTTTTATCACTCTGTCAATTAGGTTAGTATTGTGGAGTAACTACAATGTTATTGATTCATGCAAAGTTTTCTCCTACCGCAGCCATTAAACTCTGTAACTGTTTTAAAGTCACCATTGGCCTCTCCGGCAACTGAGTTAGGAAGGACGCCTGTATCTTTGTAGTGACTGGGTGTATTGATACACCATCCAAAGTGTAATTAATAACTTCACCATGCTCAAAGGTGAATTAATCTCCCAATAGGTAGAAACCTCCCTGGTCTTTGTGGTTGAATTTGTGTTTGAAATTCACTGCTCAACTGAGGGACCTTACATATAATTGTATGTGTGGTGTACAGAGATGAGGTAGTCATACAAATATCATGTTAAACACTATTATTGCACACAGAGTGAGTTCATGGAACTTATTATGACTTGTTAAGCAAACTTTTACTCCTGAACGTATTTAGGCTTGCCATAACAAAAGGGTTGAATACTTATTCACTCAAGACATTTCAGCTTTTCATTTTTAATTAATTTGTAAAAATATCAAAAAACATAATTCCACTTTGACATTATGGGGTATTGTGTTTAGACCAGTGACAAAACATCTAAATGTAATCCATTTTAAATTCAGGCTGTAACAACAAAATGTGCAAAATGTCAATGGGTGTGAATACTTTCTGAAGGCACTGTACTTATGATTATATACTAATGGCAATATATACAGTGCCTTCGGAAAGTATTCAGACCCCTTTACTTTTTCCACATTTTGTTACGTTACAGCCTTATTCTAAAATTGATTAAATTGTGTTTTTCCCTCATCAATCTCCCCATAATGAGAAAGCAAAAATAGGTTTTTAGATTCAGATCCTTTACTCAGTACTTTGTTGAAGCACCTTTGGCAGCGATTACAGCATCAAGTCTTCTTGGGTACGACGCTACAAGCTTGGCACACCTGTATTTGGGGAGTTTCTCCCATTCTTCTCTGCAGATCCTCTCAAGCTAGAGATCTGTGCCTCGACACAATCCTGTCTCGGAGCTCTAAGGACAATTCCATCGACCTCATGGCTTGGTTTTTGCTCTGACATGCACTGTCAACTGTGGAACCTTATATAGACAGGTGTGTGCCTTTCCAAATCATGTCCAATCAATTTAATTTACCACAGGTGGACTCCAATCAAGTTGTAGAAACATCTCAAGGATGATCAATGGAAACAGGATGCACCTGAGTTCAATTTCTAGTCTCATAGCAAAGGGTCTGAATACTTATGTAAATAAGGTATTTCTGTTTTTTTATGTTAAATACATTTGCTAAAATTTCTAAAAACCTGTTTTCGCTTTGTCATTATGGGGTATTGTGTGTAGATTGCTGAGGATAATTTTTTATTTAATCAATTTTAGAATAAGGCTGTAACGTAAAAAATGTGTAAAAAGTAAAGGGGTCTGAATACTTTCCGAAGGCACTGTACATGTAAACAGGAGTAATAGTGACCAGTAGCAGGATAAATAGATAAATATTAATGGCAATGGCAATCAATAATCAATGGACATAAGCGTAATGGAGTAATACATCTCAAATCAAATCAAAATCAAATCAAATTATATTTGTCACATACAACAGGTGTAGACCTTACCGTGAAATGCTTACTTACAAGCCCTTAAACAACAATGCAGTTTTAAGAAAAATAAGAGTTGAGAATTTAATTACTAAATAAACTAAAGTAAAAAAAAAAAAAAAACTGTAACAATAAAATAACAATAACGAGGCTATATACAGGGGCTACCAGTACCGAGTCAATGTTAGGGGGTACAGGTTAGTCAAGTTAATTGAGGTAATATGTACAGTACCAGTCAAAGGTTTGGGCACACCTACTCATTGGACTGCAGAGTGAAGGAAAAACAGCCATCAAGTGCTCACCATATGTGGGAACTCCTTCAAAACTCCTGGAAAAGCATTCCTCATGAAGCTGGTTGAGAGAATGCCAAGAGTGTGCAAAGCTGTCATCAAGGCAAAGGGTGGCAACTTTGAAGAATCTCAAATATAAAATATATTTTGATATATTTAACCCTTTTTTTTGTTACTACATGATTCCATATGTGTTATTTCATAGTTTTGATGTCTTCGCTATTATTCTTCAATGTAGAAAATAGTCAAAATAGAGAAAAACCCTTGAATGAGTAGGTGTTCTAAAACTTTTGACCGGTAGTGTACAGTGGGGAAAAAATGTATTTAGTCAGCCACCAATTGTGCAAGTTCTCCCACTTAAAAAGATGAGAGAGGCCTGTAATTTTCATCATAGGTACACGTCAACTATGACAGACAAATTGAGAGAAAAACATCCAGAAAATCACATTGTAGGATTTTTAATGAATTTATTTGCAAATTATGGTGGAAAATAAGTATTTGGTCACCTACAAACAAGCAAGATTTCTGGCTCTCACAGACCTGTAACTTCTTCTTTAAGAGGCTCCTCTGTCCTCCACTCGTTACCTGTATTAATGGCACCTGTTTGAACTTGTTATCAGTATAAAAGACACCTGTCCACAACCTCAAACAGTCACACTCCAAACTCCACTATGGCCAAGACCAAAGAGCTGTCAAAGGACACCAGAAACAAAATTGTAGACCTGCACCAGGCTGGGAAGACTGAATCTGCAATAGGTAAGCAGCTTGGTTTGAAGAAATCAACTGTGGGAGCAATTATTATGAAATGGAAGACATACAAGACCACTGATAATCTCCCTCAATCTGGGGCTCCACGCAAGATCTCACCCGTGGGGTCAAAATGATCACAAGAACGGTGAGCAAAAATCCCAAAGGGGGGACCTAGTGAATGACCTGCAGAGAGCTGGGACCAAAGTAACAAAGCCTACCATCAGTAACACACTACGCCACCAGGGACTCAAATCCTGCAGTGCCAGACGTGTCCCCCTGCTTAAGCCAGTACATGTCCAGGCCCGTCTGAAGTTTGCTAGAGTGCATTTGGATGATCCAGAAGAGGATTGGGAGAATGTCATATGGTCAGATGAAACCAAAATATAACTTTTGGTAAAAACTCAACTCGTCGTGTTTGGAGGACAAAGAATGCTGAGTTGCATCCAAAGAACACCATACCTACTGTGAAGCATGGGGGTGGAAACATCATGCTTTGGGGCTGTTTTTCTGCAAAGGGACCAGGACGACTGATCCGTGTAAAGGAAAGAATGAATGGGGCCATGTATCGTGAGATTTTGAGTGAAAACCTCCTTCCATCAGCAAGGGCATTGAAGATGAAACGTGGCTGGGTCTTTCAGCATGACAATGATCCCAAACACACCACCCGGGCAACGAAGGAGTGGCTTCGTAAGAAGCATTTCAAGGTCCTGGAGTGGCCTAGCCAGTCTCCAGATCTCAACCCCATAGAAAATCTTTGGAGGGAGTTGAAAGTCCGTGTTGCCCAGCGACAGCCCCAAAACATCACTGCTCTAAAGGAGATCTGCATGGAGGAATGGGCCAAAGAGGGAGAATGTCAGACCATCCATCTTTGAGCTGAAGCTGAAGCGCAGCTGGGTCATGCAGCAAGACAATGATCCAAAACACACAATCACGTCTACATGAAAATTGCTAAAAAGCAACAAATTGGACGTTTTGGAATGGCCTAGTCAAAGTCCAGACCTAATCCCAATTGAGATGTTGTGGCAGGACTTGAAACGAGCAGTTCATGCTTGAAAACCCACACGTCACTGAGTTAAAGCAGTTCTGCATGGAAGAGTGGGCCAAAATTCCTCCACATCGACGTGAGAGACTGATCAACAACTACAGGAAGCATTTGGTTGGAGTCATTGCAGCTAAAGGTGGCACAACCAGTTACTGAGTGTAAGGGGGCAATTACTTTTTCACACAGGGGAATTGGGTGTTGCATAACTTTGTTTATGAAATAAATATGTCTTTGTTGTGTTATTTGTTCACTTATGTTCCCTTTATCTAATACTAGGTTTTGGTTGAAGATCTGATAACATTCAGTATCACAAATATGCAACAGTAGAGAAAATTTGAAAGGGGGCAAATACTTTTTCATAGCACTGTATGCTAATGAAAAAATAAATACTTTAAATATCTTCTATCTTATGAACCATATATCAGATTGACTCCAGATTTGGTATAGACTCAATTATACTGAACAAAAATATAAACGCAACATGCAACAATTTCAAAATTTTTACAGAGTTACAGATCATATAAGGAAATTAGTCAATTTAAATAAATAAATTAGGCCCTAATCTATGGATTTCACATGACTGGACTGGGGTGCAGCCAATGGTGGGCCTCTTCCCGCAGGTGAAGAAGCCAGATGTGGAGGTCCTGGGCTGGTGTGGTTACACGTGGTCTGCGGTGGTGAGGCCGGTTGGACGTACTGCCAAATTCTCTGACACGGCGTTGGAGGCAGCTTATGGTAGAGAAATGAACATTTAATTATCTGGCAACAGCTCTGGTGGACATTACTGCAGTCAGCATGCCAATTGCACGCTCCCTCAGTGCTTGAGAATGTGTGGCATTGTGTTGTGTGACAAAACTGCACATTTTAAAGTGTCCTTTTATTGTCCCCAGCACAAGGTGCACCTGTGTAATGATCATGCCATTTAATCAGCTTCTTGATATGCCACACCTGTCAGGTGGATGGATTATTTTGGCAAAGGAGAAACGCTCAGTAACAGGGATGTAAACAAATGTGTGCACAAAATTTGAGATAAATAATATTTTTGTGAAAATGTCTTGGATTTTTCATTTCAGCTCATGAAACATGGGACACTTTACATGTTGTATATATATTTTTGTTCAGTGTAATTAGCCTCTGAATTTGAGAATGATTAGTTGCTGCATTCAAAGTCGGCCATGCTACACCACTTGATGGCACCATATCTCACCAGGGCTGTAAGAACTGAACCGATGGACATGGGTCCATTAAATTTGGTATGTAAACCTTATGTATACATATGTCCTTTGAAGTTGTTTGAAGATAAAGTCACTGCAACCTTAGGTGGCTACACCAGACCAGTTGGTGCCACTATAGATGCCATTGACACTAGTGGCAAAACTATTGATCAATTAGATTTGTCTCTTGCAAATTAATGTTAGATTTAAATTATGCAGACGAACAATGTGAAACATTTTGAAAATAACGCTGAAGATATTTCCCAAATCTGAACATAACCCATTAGTAAAATTGATCACATAATTGGTATATAAACTCAATACATTAAGTAATGACTTGAACAATGATTACTTGCTAGACTAAACTTAACTAGACTAAACTTCACTTGCGTCATCCTTGTGGTATTGAGAGATAAACATGGTAATGATCTTGTCCTTTTTGTCATCCTGTGAATCCCGTTCTTTCTTGCTCGCTGCTATATTTAGAAGTTAACATTTACATTTAATTTATATTTCAATGGTGTACCAGCTAAATTGCAGTGGTCTCAACTTGGGATAGGTTCATTCTACCGATGATGGGCACAACACGAACACCTCAGATGAAATAAAATAGGTTCTTAGCTACAACATACGTGTTTACACATTTTTTGATAACTGAGGTTAATGGTAAAAAAAGTTAAATATTTGTTGTTTAAAAATATTTTTTCTATAAATTATACAATTGTTTAACCCTGTTTGTAAGCTTTCAAATTATATAAAACTCAACCGTTTTTCAGTGATGAAGACATGGATGTCTCATGCTAGGGTGGGTTATGCAAAATTGTCAACTTTGAGCACCTCTATTTTGGCATTCAGGTCATTTGCGTTGACCCATTTTTGCACTGACTATGCACACTCATTGGACTCTACCCACACACTAACACATACTTACACTGACACTCCAACACACAAACAAACACACACACACACACACACTACATACGCTCACACACACACACTGCTGCTACTCTGTTTATTATCTATGCTGATTACTTTTACCCCGTACTTACATGTAGATATTATCTCAACTACCTTGTATCCCTGCACATTGACTCGGTATATAGCCTCCTTATCTATTGTGTTACTATTTTCTATTTGCTAATTGTCTTACTTTTGAACTCTGCACTGTTGAAAAAGGGCTCGTAAGTAAGCAGTTCAGGGTAAAGTCTACACCTGTTGTATTTGGCACATGTGACTTTTTTCACATTTTGACCACAAGCTGCTACAGCATGTAACGACTATATTGTTGGGAGTAATGGGTTAATTAATAAAGTGGTTAGAAATCACCACTAGAGGGCATAGGAATAATGAGAAGTATTAGCCTATGTATCATTTGAGTTCAGGAAGTCTTTTTTGATCCCTATTGTAAAAATCCCCATCCACCTTTTTAAATCTTAAATCACAAATGTGTGGGCCATTGCACATTTATCTACTGATCAAGTCTTGTTATTGTATAAGGCCCTCTTTGTTTCTTAAATAGTGTGTAGTGTACTTACAGTATGCTGCTGTGTCTGTGTGTTATGTAGGCTATGTAGAGAGGCCTTCGGGGGAGCCCGGCTGGGGCAGGCTAGAGCTGGCAGCAGTCATCCTGGTGCCCTCTACCCTGCTCTGTGTGAGCATCCTGCTGGGTGTGTGTGTGATACAGGGCCAGCGCTGTGCCTACAACAGGGCCCACAAGAATGACGTGGAGGAGCCCCTGGACGACCAGAGTCTCATGTCCCCCGATAACTGTCTTAAAGACCTCATCTACGGTATGAGCACCTCCAGCTCAGGGTCTGGTAAGAGAGAGTCTATACATGTATGGTTCAATAGAAATCACTAGAATGGGCATCCCCCTTCAAGTCAATGGGTCTGTAATGGTGATTCCATTTAGGCATGCATCAGAGGAGAGAAGATAATGGTGCTCTGATAGATGGACCTCATAACGAATTTAGCATTTTAAATCAATTTGATGTTTTAATATTGAAAATTGTATTCGCTTGATATGGCGACATTGGGCAGCAAGTGAGAGTAACAACACATTGAGTTCAGAGAGTTTCCAATTAGTTGATGTTCCTGACAGAGCATTTGTAACATGAAATCCTGATTAATCTGGTTTTGTTTTACAGGGCTACCACTGCTGGTACAACGGACAATAGCTCGGACCATCGTGCTGCAGGAGACCATTGGGAAGGGCCGCTTCGGGGAGGTGTGGCGAGGGAAGTGGCGAGGGGAGGATGTGGCGGTGAAGATCTTCTCATCCCGTGACGAGAGGTCCTGGTTCAGAGAGGCAGAGATCTATCAGACCATCATGCTCAGACACGAGAATATCCTGGGATTCATTGCAGCTGATAACAAAGGTACTTATTGACATATTTGGTCCAAAAGGCACCATATTTCCTATATAGTGCACTACTTTTCACCAGAGCCCTATTTACTATATAGGGAATAGGGTGCCATTTGGGACGTATCCTTGACATAACTGCCCTTGATATGTTCCTTTGACTATATAGTGACTTAAGCAGGAAAAGCTCCTGGCCCTAACTACATTTCATGTCATGTATATTGTTTTGATGTGTGACAAGAAGCGTTCTCAGTATGACTGTACACATACACTAACCCCAGGTGTATGACCATGCCTTCTGCTGCCTTTTGCAGATAACGGCTCTTGGACCCAGCTGTGGCTGGTGTCAGAGTACCACGAGCACGGCTCCCTGTTTGAGTACCTGAACAGGTACACAGTGTCTGTGGACAGCATGATCATCCTGGCCTTGTCCATCGCCAGCGGCCTGGCACACCTCCACATGGAGATCATTGGCACTCAGGGTAAGGGATTGGCACCGCAATCCTTTCAGCCTAGATCTTACCTCCCTGTAATGGGAATTTAAGATCACTAAATATCATTTTTAGATTCAGTGTGATTGATATGATGTAGCATATTTAGAGTCTCTGTATCCTAACGCTACAGGTCCACAGATCTACCATACACTACATGGCTATTATTTGTAGTGTGGTATGGGCTTCAATAACAATAGAAAAGCTGTGTATCTGTCCGTCTAGTTTTGCACTGATGCCATTCCCACTTTAGATATTCTATTCAACATCCCACAGGATTTACATGTATTCTTCTAGTGGTAAAAATGATTCACCAAAGGTCAGAACTTTAATTACATTGACTAGGTGAGGGCCTCCTTTTATAACAGAATAACCATAGAAAAATCCTCTTTCTAATCTTAGAAAAGCTACTTTCCAAAGCACACTTCTTTGTGTTGCTAGTTACTTGCTGAAGTGACCTTGTCGTATTCACAACAATAGCCTTATTTCTATTTTTCTATACAACTTTTTGCTTCTGAATTATTTCATGTTTACACAGTACTACTGTTAATCTATTGTTAGCAACTATTTTGCAAGGGCTATATAACAGTGACAACAAACATCTACCCATGTTTAATGTTAGCAAGTTATTGAATAGACATGAAATATAACCAGAACTATGTTGTAATGGGTGCATCCATTCTTAGCACCAGACATGTATTTGGCAAGGGCCATACAACAGTGACAATAAACCCATGTATAACATTAGCAAGTTATTGAAATTACATGTAACTATGAATTGTGATGCGTCTTACAGGGAAACCTGCCATTGCCCACAGAGATATCAAGTCTAAAAACATTCTGGTGAAGAAGAATGGGACAGCCGTCATAGCAGACCTCGGATTGGCTGTGAAACACGATTCCAGCGCCAACACCATCGACATACCGTCCAATCACAGAGTAGGAACAAAGAGGTAACTAGGCAGCTTTTACCTGAGAGAGAAGAACATGGGCATGTCTACTAGCCACTTTGATCGACTTCTTTTTCAATTATTAGTATTTTATCTTTTAATATCCTTTTAGAGAGATGGAGGGAGCAATATTGGCCGACGATCAGGAAGGTCTCACATTGACTTTGAGTATGTCCAGAATGCCACAGCTCTGGTCAAAAATAGGGCACTAGGGAATATGGTGCCAGTCTTTACCTCATCTCCCTTGCCCTCATTTGTTTATGAAATTGATGGCTAGCCGACAGGTATCCTCTTCCACGTGCTACCTTCATCATTCAGAGCTCCTATTTTTAGGTCACCATATGTTGTTTGTTAACTGTTAATATAGTGATGGGACCGCTGCTCACATGGAGCCCTGTCTTCTGTCTATATAATAATATCATGTATTTGTCTGTGTATCTCTGTGTGCCTGCTGCCTGCAGGGTGAGAAATTAACTTTTTGGTCTACCAGCCACTGGTGGAGATTTTTTACCTGCCAAAATATATTTTTCTCCATAATTACACCAAAAATCACCCAAAAAATGTATTACTAGTAAGAAGTCATGGGTTATATTGCTTAATTTCATTTCATTTTTGTGACCTGCGTCTTTTAAGCACTGCATGTTAAATAAATCATTTTGATCCAAATTAAAAACAGATAAACAGTTCTACAACTGAACATCAAGAATCAACAAAGTGCCTGCCCTGCCACAAAATTCTGAGTGACATTTTTTATAAGGAGTACATTATGTTTTTCAGTATAAATGTAGAAGCACACAAATAAATCTAGGAGAACAATGACTAAAAGTTCATGAATAAACGTTTTTGGGAGTAATCCATGCTGAATCAAGCACAATCATTAGGTGAGATAAACATTTTCAGCTGGCCCTTTAAGTGACGGGCCATTACCACGGTAACTTGGGCACTCGCTTGTCTGTGATGAAAAAAAAAAAATCTCTGACTGCGATGTCTTCCTAGCAGCAGACATTTGCAGTAAACTCAAACTAACTTTGAAAAACAACCTAGCAAAAGAAACACGAGGATAAAGTCACACATTGGGTATCTTCAGATGTGTCAGTGTTGACTCATTCACCCTAATACCCTGTTGGTTAGTAGTTAACAAGTTCATCCTCCCTCGGCAGGTACATGGCCCCAGAACTGCTGGATGACACGATCAATATTGGCAGCTTTGAGTCATTCAAGCGGGCAGATATCTACTCCCTGGGCCTTGTGTTCTGGGAACTGGCGCGGAGGTGCTCCATCAGGGGTAAGTTTTTTAAAACTCTTAGTACAAAAGCAACCTGAAGCAAATAAAATGGAAGTCTACTAGAAATGACACTATTTAAAGCTGAAGCTAATATTGTATTCCCTGTATGGTGCACTACTTTTGACCAGGACCCATAGGGCTCTGGTCAAAAGTAGTGCACTATAGGGTGCCATTTGGGACACCATCAAGTTATTTAACTCTTAGTACAAAAGCAACCTAAAGCAAATGAAATGGAAGTCGGGAAGTCTAGTCTGTGCAGCTAATGCACTCAGAGAAATGACACTGGAGTAGTGATTGATGCAGTTATTGGTTTATTGGGTAGGTGACGCATATACTTTAATCAGTGATTCATCATCTAATGAATATTAAAGGATGATAATATTACCACCGATATTACGTGAACACAATTTCTCATATTGCCATGGAACTGATGAAGGATGGTACATTTGTGCCAGGGAACTGATCAAGAAATGTGCTTGTCTTTTTTCCACAGGACTTCAAGAAGATTTTCAGTTGCCTTACTATGATATGGTGCCTTCAGATCCTTCTGTGGAGGACATGAGAAAGATAGTCTGTGACCAGAAACTGAGACCCAACATTCCCAACCAGTGGCAGAGCTGTGAGGTGAGATAAATTTTTTGACTGTGATAGGGTTGCAAAATTCCGGTAACTTTCCCAGGTTTTCCAGAAACCCCGGATGGAAGATTCCTGGAATCGGTAGGGAATAATCAGGAAATCCGGGAATCCTCTGAAAGGGGAAGCCTGGGAATTTTTGGGAAAATTGTACAACCCTAGACTGATTTTTTTTTTAGCTTCCACTACAGAGCCATAGGGCCGACTGAAGTCAGATGGGGAATACAGTATACTAACTGTATGTTAGCTTGGTTAGCATTTAGAATTGTACCTCTGTAAATTGAACTGCTGTTTTTGAGGAAGGTTTTTCTTGCAATGACTGGGATATGGGGTTGTCTAACCTTGCTTATTTGAATGCACTGACTGTAATTCTAAGTTGCTCTGCTCTGGACAAGAGTGTCTGCTAAATAGCCAAAATGTACATGTAAAATGTGGACCTGTTGATTTGAAAATTATCCTTCTTGATTTATCAGGCACTGCGGGTGATAGGCAAGCTGATGCGCGAGTGCTGGTACACCAACGCTGCAGCTCGCCTCACCGCGCTGAGGGTCAAGAAAACCGTCTCTCAGGTGACTGTACTCAAGGACATCAAAGATTAGCTAGATTAGCTAGCCCACTGGCTGGCGCACCTGAATGTACTGTTATTGGTCTGGAGCAAAGCATCCTCAAGACCACACTGAAACACTTAGCTGGGTCGTATTAATTAGAAACAAAACAAAAGAAAATGGGGAGGGACTACCTGAACTTGTCTAATAAGAAATTCTAATTACAAAATGTTTTGTTGTGGTTTGCAATGGTGCAAACCAATTAATTCAAATTTAGGTTTTAGCGCGATGTTCCAAATGCCTGTATCGCAAGAATGAAGATGTAATTTTGTTTTGTTTTATGAGCGTTTATGTCCGCTTGTTCTCATGACGTCTTTTTGGTCGTCTCCTTCGCTCCTTCTGTGATGTTTGCACCTTCCCACTTGCACACACACACTAAGCCACTCCGGATGCCACTCACATCAAAGATGAAAGATCACTTCTATTTGCTATTTGCATTTTGCTATTTGCATTTGAGGTTTGGTCCGACATAATCGGTCATATGGACACCGAAACACATTGAGACATTATTTTACTGTAAAAGAGGAGAACTTAACCTTTGTAACGATACCTTTTTTATGTCTCAACTCCCAGACCCTACTAAAACTGGAGTATCAATTAACATGATTGTGGAAAATGTATGCACAGTTTCTGTCACATGCGGCATTGCAGTACCACATACCGCTAGCAGCATTTTAGCCACAGACTGTTATATGCTAGCTGTCTAGTCTGTGTTTTATAAATGTGCAATGAGCATAAGAAGACGCATTTATATAAGAAATTGGCCACTTGATTCCAACATCTAAACAAAGTGGACAGGCAAACATGCTTTTCAAACAGTTGGAGACGGACAGGAGGGTGTATTCATAACAGTTCAACTAGCTACCTTGCTAGCAAGCAAATAGATCCAAGTTGGCTAGACCTTAAATATAAAGATTAGTTGGCTACTCACTAGCACGTGGGCTTGTGCTTGAGAGACTGTTTATGAGACCTGTGTTAATTTTCTATAATGCCTGTTAAGAGAAATTGGTCATTATTAGTGCATTGGGCATGGTTCTGGTAAACATTTTAACAAAAAGGGCATTTTCATCGACAGACTTGAAAGCCAGATCAGTGATTATTGGAAACAAGCAGGTTAAACTATTTTGATAAAATAATGTAATTATTAGTGGGTCTTATGGTTGTGTAAGGCTTATATTTAGCCTAGGTATACGTTTACTAGCCCTGAATTCATTAGATTATTCCTGACTGTTTGAAATGCGGTGTATTGACCTTTAATTGTGCAACAAAGCTTATTTAAAGAAAACCTTTTAAAAATCAAGATAAATATCATGAAGCCCATAAGATTGAAAAAATGGAGATCAGATTTTTAGGCCATATCGCCCAGTCCTATATGGTGTGCACTTCTGAATACGACCCAGCAGGGAGCATGCTCAGCTTGTGATGCCAAAAGAGCCTGCTGCTGTTCAGCAGGGAACACTCCTGTCCTGCCCTGCAGTGTGTGACTGGAACTGGATCAACCAATCCAGAGGAACAGGAAATGAAACTGTGACCTATCAGAAGAAGATGGATGATTTACAATGTACCAATTTTCTCTGCTACCTCAGATGTTTTTAAGTGTCCAAAGCTTGAAGTTGCACATTGAATGCTTCGTGCCATATTATACTGTATGTAGTGCTAGGCAACATGCAAAATGATTGTAAATGTTAAATGTTACTGAGTAACGCACTCACTGCTATGCCTGATTGTACAGGACACCCATAAAGATAACTGTTACTTGGGAGCTGCCCCTCCCTCCCCCCACCCTATTATATTTGTCATCTATATATATTTTTTATATAAGACTTGAAAATAATGCCTATTTCAACTATACTGCAGGTCAAACAATAACATTAACAATAACAAAGCCGTCACCCCACCACTGTTTTGGTAAACAGCTGAGGGATGGGGCTGGAGAAATGTAACTACTCTCCAATTCATAGATGGGTTTGGATGCAAGGACTGATCATCCATGAAATCAAAATTAGAGTTTTAACCATGTTATGAGGTTATACAGTACAATGCAACAATTGCATTGTTTACAAACCAATGGATTAAAACAAGCTTATATTTACGGTTCTGATGTTGTACGAAATGACGAAATGTATAAGTTATATTCTTCAAGAGTCAAGGAGTATACAGTGAGGGAAAAAATTATTTGATCCCCTGCTGATTTTGTACGTTTGCCCACTGACAAAGACATGATCAGTCTATAATTTTAATGGTAGGTTTATTTGAACAGTGAGAGACAGAATAACAACAACAAAAATCCAGAAAAACGCATGTCAAAAATGTATAATATAATAAGTATTTGACCCCTCTGCAAAACATGACAGTACTTGGTGGCAAAAGCCTTGTTGGCAATCACAGAGGTCAGACGTTTCTTGTAGTTGGCCACCAGGTTTGCACACATCTCAGCAGGGATTTTGTCCCACTCCTCTTTGCAGATCTTCTCCAAGTCATTAAGGTTTCGAGGCTGACGTTTGGCAACTCAAACCTTCAGCTCCCTCCACAGATTTTCTAGGGGATTAAGGTCTGGAGACTGGCTAGGCCACTCCAGGACCTTAATGTGCTTCTTCTTGAGCCACTCCTTTGTTGCCTTGGCCGTGTGTTTTGGGTCATTGTCATGCTGGAATACCCATCCACGACCCATTTTCAATGCCCTGGCTGAGGGAAGGAGGTTCTCACCCAAGATTTGACGGTACATGGCCCCGTCCATCGTCCCTTTGATGCGGTGAAGTTGTCCTGTCCCCTTAGCAGAAAAACACCCAAAAGCATAATGTTTCAACCTCCATGTTTGACGGTGGGGATGGTGTTCTTGGGGTCATAGGCAGCATTCCTCCTCCTCCAAACACGGCGAGTTGAGTTGATGCCAAAGAGCTCGATTTTGGTCTCATCTGACCACAACACTTTCACCCAGTTCTCCTCTGAATCATTCAGATGTTCATTGGCAAACTTCAGACGGGCCTGTATATGTGATTTCTTGAGCAGGGGGACCTTGCGGGCGCTGCAGGATTTCAGTCCTTCACGGTGTAGTGTGTTACCAATTGTTTTCTTGGTGACTATGGTCCCAGCTGCCTTGAGATCATTGGCAAGATCCTCCCGTGTAGTTCTGGGCTGATTCCTCACCGTTCTCATGATCATTGCAACTCCACGAGGTGAGATCTTGCATGGAGCCCCAGGCCTAGGGAGATTGACAGTTCTGTTGTGTTTCTTCCATTTGCGAATAATCGCACCAACTGTTGTCACCTTCTCACCAAGCTGCTTGGCGTTGGTCTTGTAGCCCATTCCAGCCAAGTGTAGGTCTACAATCTTGTCCCTGACATCCTTTGGTCTTGGCCATGGTGGAGAGTTTGGAATCTGATTGATTGATTGCTTTGTGGACAGGTGTCTTTTATACAGGTAACAAACTGAGATTAGGAGCACTCCCTTTAAGAGTGTGCTCCTAATCTAAGCTCGTTACCTGTATAAAAGACACCTGGGAGCCAGAAATCTTTCTGATTGAGAGGGGGTCAAATACTTATTTCCCTCATTAAAATGAAAATCAATTTCTAACATTTTTGACTTGCGGTTTTCTGGATTTTGTTGTTGTTATTCTGTCTCTCACAGTTCAAATAAACCTACCATTAAAATGATAGACTGATCATTTCTTTGTCAGTGGGCAAATGTACAAAATCAAATACTTTTTTCCCTCACTGTATATCATCAATTGAATAAAATAAAAACGACTATGTAGCAAACACAGATTGTATATTTTAAACACACAAATTGTGTATGATTTAGATGTATTTTCCCTAACAACCGCATCTTCTCTGAGAAGCACAACGTTTGTTATATTACAGAAGAGAGAACTACACTTAACAAAAATATCAACGCAACATGCAACAATTTAAAAGATTTTACTGAGTTACAGTTCATATAAGGAAATCAGTCAATTTAAATGAATTCATTAAGCCCTAATCTATGAATTTCCCATGACTGGGAATACAGATATGCATCTGTTGGTCACAGATACCTTTAAAAAAAAGTAGGGGCATGGATCAGAAAACAAGTCAGTATCTGATGTAACCACCATTTGCCTCATGCAGAGCGACACATTTCCTTCGCATAGAGTTGATCAGGCTGTTGATTGTGGCCTGTGGAATGTTGTCTCACTCCTCTTCAATGGCTGTGTGAAGTTGCTGGATATTGGCAGGAACTGGAACACGCTGTCGTACACATCGATCCAGAGCATCTCAAACATGCTCAATGGATGACATGTCTGGTGAATATGCAGGCCATGGAAGAACTGAGACATTTCAGCTTCCAGGAATTGTGTACAGATCCTTGTGACATGGGGCTATGCATTATCATGCTGAAACATGAGGTGATGGCCACGGATGAATGGCACGACAATGGGCCTCAGTATCTTGTCAAGGTGTCTCTGTGCATTCAATTTGCCATTGATAAAATGCAATTGTGTTCGTTGTCCGTAGCTTATGCCTGCCCATACCATAAACCCACCTTCACAATGGAGCACTCTGTTCACAACGTTGACATCAGCTAACAGCTCGCCCACACAACGCCATACACGCTGTCTGCCATCTGCCTGGTACAGTTGAAACCGGGATTCATCTGTGAAGGGCACACATCTCCAGCGTGCCAGTGGCCATTGAAGGTGAGCATTTGCCCACTGAAGTCTGTTACGACTCCGAAGTGCAGTCAGGTCAAGACCCTGGTGAGGACGACGAGCACGCAGATGAGCTTCCCTGAGACGGTTTCTGAAAGTTTGTACAGAAATTATTTGGTTGTGCAAACCCACAAATTCATCAGCTGTCCGGGTGGCTGGTCTCAGACCATCCCGCAGGTGAAGAAGCAGGATGTGGAGGTCCTTGGCTGGCGCGGTTACACGTGGTCTGCAGTTGTGAGGCCGGTTGAACGTACTGCCAGATTCTCTAAAACAACGTTGGAGGTGGCTTATGGTAGAGAAATTAACATTACATTCTCTGGCAACAGCTCTGGTGGACATTCCTGCAGTCAGCATGCCAATTGCACCCTCCCTCAAAACTTGAGACATCTTGGCATTGTGTTGTGTGACAAAACTGCACATTTTAGAGTGGCCTTTTATTGTCTCCAGCACAAGGTGCACCTGTGTAATGATCATGCTGTTTAATCAGCTTCTTGATATGCCACACCTGTCAGGTTGATATTTAATCTTGGCAAAGGAGAAACGCTCACTAACAGGGATGTAAACAAATTTGTGCACAAAATCTGAGAGAAATAAGCTTTTTGTGCGTATGGAACATTTCTGGGATTTTTTATTTCAGCTCATGAAACATGGGACCAACACTTTACATGTTGCATTTATATTTTTGTTCAGTATATTTCAATGTTTTTTTTCTTTAATATATCATTATGGAAACACTTACTTTTATTTCATAGGGATATATTTATACTGTATATCCAAAGCCTTTAATTGAATGCTGCACTATGTAGAGACACTATGAAATGCCAATGTGAAAATATGTACATGTTGTACTTTATTTGAGTATATTTTTCATTTTGATTATTTTTTAATGCAGTACATTGTTGGTATAAGCTACTCGAAGCAGTACACCCTTTACCCAAGATAATATACATGACTGAAAATGATCAAATTGTTCACATGAAATTGTTTTTTAACTAGAGCTCTTGTGTTATCAAGAAACACGGTCACATTTTTTATTGACATTGTTAATCACCTGGAACATGATGAGCCCCTTGTATGTTTTTCAGTCAATAATATGTATTAATTCATTGTTGGATATCTACTAAAGAGGGATTTCACAGTGAGTCGTGAGCACAGCCGTAAGTTTGAACAGTGACTGTGTTCAGGCTGCTCATGTGAACACTAATACCATTGTGAGACCTGGCTTGTAAACCCTTGCCATAACAGGCTTAGGAATGGGGTTTGGGTGTCTTCTGTACACCACATGGCAGGCCTGGTGCTCTGTTTGTTTAGGCCTGAAGCATGTTCAATCAGAATTATAGCACAGACATTTTGCCAATGTATATACAGTGGGGAGAACAAGTATTTGATACACTGCCGATTTTGCAGGTTTTCCTACTTACAAAGCATGTAGAGGTCTGTAATATTTATCATAGGTACACTTAAACCGCGAGAGACAGAATCTAAAACAAAAATCCAGAAAATCACATTGTATGATTTTTAAGTAATTAATTTGCATTTTATTGCATGACATAAGTATTGTCTGTGGTGTCATTTTGCTTTAAAACAAAGTCTGCAATTCTTCACAGAAATTGTTTAAGATGAGTGCTGTTTAGAAAAATACACTTTACTGATCCATATCCACCCTGGCTTTTAATTACTTGTATGTAGATTTACTGTTGTTTACTTTATTGTTGCTGAAGCAACTAAGCTGTTTAACATATTTGTTCTGTCTGTGTAGTGTTGTGGATGGGAGGGTGGCAGTACAGTACATATGAAGCATGGTCAATGTAGCATCTGCAGTTGTTTCATGGGTGTAAAGGACCGGTTCGCTGCTCTGCTGCACAAATAGCTGTATCATTTAGTCAATGTTACAATGACATTTTTTATGTTACAATGACGTTTTATATGTAAAAACAATGATTGTTTCACTCAATATCTGTAACAAAAAGTCTGTAACAAAAAACTCAAAAATATATATTGACATTGCAGTATTTAGTGCTCTGCCTGTATCCTGTGGACAAACTAATGTTATTTGTCTAAGTTGGAATTCAGTCGTGCTTTTGTCATGTGTCAAGACCTACAGTCGAGGTAGTTTCTCTGACTGTGTTTACACAGGCAGCCCAATTCTGATATTTTTTCCCACTAATTGGTCTTTTGACCAATCACATCAAAAATATTTTCACATCGGCTCTTTTTCAGAGCTGATCTGATTGGTCAAAAAGGCCAATTAGTGAAAAAAAGATCAGAATTGGCTGCCTGTCTAAACGCAGCCTCAGAAGAACTGATCAGTCTGATCAATGTTTGACAACTGTTTAAGATGACGTGTGGAATTGTTTTGCTTCTATAAGACCATCAGTCATTCCAAAGAAAATTGACTATTTGTGTAATTTCTGGTCAAATATCTTTTGAAGGTTGTGTATGACACAATAGGACGTTTTGCCTGCTCTGGGAATGTGATATTACTTTCACAAAGAAGGTTTAATGTTGGAAGATTTCATCCTCCAATCATTTAGCATCATTCTTTCTGTTGACAAGAGTAACTATTTAGTGTTGTGAATTCAGATATGGGTCTCTTATGTCATTATGATGTGTCATTGCATTGTCTTTCCGTCTTACTCTATTTATCATAAATATGTGACAACAGTGAGTCAATAAACAACTTTTCATTGAACATTAGATTTTTCTGAGTAGTTTAATATTAAATCATTTTTATCAAATGTAATTGCCATGACAGATTATGATAGAATTAGGGCATGATTTGATCTTCCTGAATGAGAGCATTTTTGGTAGTTTACCTGAAATGACAGTTTATTGTGTATGTCATCTATTTATCCCCTGCAATGATTCATAATTGTACTGTGGTTCAGAAGGCATTACAGCTAACTTGACAATTATAGCAGATTTGTCCGTTAACTGGAGGAAGTAAGCCATGTCACCTTGGCTGTTTGCAGCACTACTCAGATGAGTCAGCCACTCCTGAATGTGCTGTGCTTGGGTTTAACTGATTCTCCATTATATTCTACAGCACTGTGACTGAGAACATGGACAGTCATATCGTGTCAGTTAGATGTGGCTTTTTTTTAGACATTTCAGAACTCAGGCTTGATTTTCTCAATGGTGAAATGACTTACTGAGAAAAGTGTTAATGTGCTCAAACAAATTGATTTGCATGTTCTGCAGAGTTGAGTGAAAACTGTGTCATAAAACCACTTACAGTAGGACCCATACTTTATAAACTCCACTGCTCTCTCTTGGGTGAATACTTTATAAACTCCCCAGTTCCAGTCACACACTGCAGGGTAGGACAGGAGTTTCCCCCGCAGGGCAGGACAGGAGTGAATATCCAACTAGGTAAGGCCTATCTCAACAACTGACTGTAAACTTCCTACATTCAGATAATTGGTCAATTAATATCCCAGCAACGTAAAGCTGATCAGCCCAATCTAACATTTCAAACATTAGTGTGGATATGTTGAGACTTTTTTCGTTTGTTTAACACATTTGTCTTGATGATGAAGTATTGCAATATGTTAAGTGTGAAAATGACAACCATCATAATGACATTTCTAGTTGCCACTCATGGGATGCGTCCTAAATGGCACCCTATTTCTTACTTAGGCTGCATTTAGACAGGCAGACCAATTCAGATTTTTTCCCCCCACTAATTGGTCTTTTGACCAATCAGATCAGCTGTGAAAAAGATCTGATGTGATTGGTCAATAGACCAATAAGTGGAAAGAATATCAGAATTGGGCTGCCAGTGTAAACGCAGCCATAGTGAACTACTTTTGACCAGAGCCCTGGTCAAAAGAAGTGCACTATATAGGGAATAGGGTGCCATTTGGGATGATTCCCTTGTCTGTACACAGTGTTACAGTGGAGGGAAATTCTACTGGCCAGACAGTCCTGCTAAGGGTCACACAGGTTCAATGGGCAAGAGGGGAAAGCAGTGAGGCAACACTGCTGTTCATTGGTCTGTTTCGTGAGGAGGGTATTACCAGGGGGTTCATATTGGGCCTGTCCCAAATGGAAACCTATTCCATACATGATCCACTACTATTGACCAGAGCCCGCACATAGAGCTCTGGTCAAAAGTGGTGAACTTCATCCCAAATGGAACCCTATTCCTTATGGAGAGAAATTATGTTCCTATTTGACTAATTCCTAATTCATTTGTTTTGTGTCCCAAACACATCATACAGTTTTGGGGTGCTTGAATGGAAATGGTAAGGTACTGTCTGTATGATCATAAAATACATATTGTTCTTTATCTTGTAAAAGGTATGAGGAAAAAATACTTCACTATCAAAGAACAATATACATTTTGTATCACCTGTGAGACTCTGACTTCTTTAACACATCACATATCAGACATTGATTTTAGTCTTGACTGTTGGCCTGTGTGTGATTTCCTCTTGGATCAAACCACGTCTGATGCCTTCTAGCCATTGACCCATGCTGTGTGTTTGTAAAGCAAGTCTCTAGCCCCGAGCGAAAGCTTGCTTTTGTCTGTCCTCACAAGACAAATCTCTTTGCTTGGCGGACCGGAGAGGCTCAGGTTGACTCCAACCCATTCAGAAAACAGAAACTGGAGTGAGTGGAAGCAGGTGCTGATGTTAGTCTAGACCACAGAGGTGGCAGTTTTTCATGCATTGCTGATTTCTGACAGACCATAAATTGAATTGCACAGACTGCACAAAAAAAAGGGGGCTGTTGTAAGCAGATTTATTTTCCTGGCAGACAAACGGTTCACAAGAAAAATAAAAACATAAAAGGGTGAGGTAGAAAAGAAAGTGAGTGAGGGCTGTGGTCGGCTAACACAGGAGCATCATAATCACATGGTGTGGATTTCCGCTTTGGCACATTTACTTTAAGCTGCACAGCAGGGGCAGGGACACACACCACATATACAACACATTCAGAGTTACTGGACTGTACTAGCTGGACCAGAGCTACACTATGGTGCTGTGAAGAGAGAGAGAGCTCCACTCAACCATGCAATCCACCACGAACTTCAATGGGCTCCTGCGACAGGACAGCCAGGACAGTTACATTATGGAGGGCTCTCTGAGGAAGAAGGGTCGTCTATGGTATCGGCGCTCTCTGAAGGGACACCATGACAAACCCAGTCAGAATGGGGGGACTAGTCCCGGGACTCTGCCAAGAGGCTGGAAACAGGTAAGCGAGAAACCTTGGAGAGAAACAGGAAAGAGTTACGTTTTACTGTATATCAATTGTCATGTAATCTATAAGTATTCTTAGAGGTCATTGATAGTAGAGATGACAAAACTGTTTCAGCGTGGCATCAGAGAGGTACACATTAACATGTACTGTACAACCACAACAAAACAGAGAACTTGCAAAGACAAAAAGCCTTTTGACAAATTGTAATCTTTTGGTTTACGTTGGAGACAAACTAGTTCACTAGCAGGAAAAATACCTGGAAACTTAGTGTGTTGTGTTGTAATTTATATGTTTACGATGAAAATTACCAAGAATCTAAAGAGACTGGTGTCCATCTCGTATATTTTACATGGAATTAAATAAATATTTGCTGAACTGTGACCAGGTTGAGATTCCAAGAATAGCTATTTTCACTGTTGTATTTAAAAAATATATACTATACAAATATATTAAATATACATTTTACTTTCCAGTCCAACAGAACCCGCTCAAACTCCTTGGTGGATTACTCTGACCCTCAGAGGTAAATACAGCCCTCTGTCATTCGGAATAACATTTACACTGTTAACACTTTGATACATACACAATTGTTCTTAATGACCCAAGTTATGACCAGTCTGTAACCACATTTCTCCTGAACATATAGGACTACTGTTATAATGCAAAAGCAAGACAATGAGACGTTTGGATTTGAAATTCAGGTACGACATTTAATCCGTTTTCAAATTAAATTCTGTTTAGAATTTATTTTAAAAAATACATTCTCAAAAACATGCTTTAACTGCGCTGTCAGTCCTGCCCAGTGACAGTGTGACCTCCTGTTGTAGACATATGGTGTGCAGCTGAAGAACAGCACGGCGGTAGAGATGTGCACATTTGTGTACAAGGTGCAGGACGACAGCTCGGCTGAGAGTGCAGGCCTGACCGCCGGTGAGACACCCACTCACTTCCTCTCCCTATGGCCCAGACTCAGCTTCAACGCTGTGCAGTATGGTTTTCCCACAGAGAGATTTCCTCGTTACACTCATTACAATACATCTAACTTTCACATATAGAAAGGCCAACAAGTCAAGGTCTAACTTCTCACATTCTCTGTCTCTCTCTAGCTCTCCCACAAACACGATTTTATCTCGGCACATTTATTGTGGTCGACGTTTTCGTACAATACTTTTTAGAGAAATTATAATTCTACAATGCTGATTTTGGGTCAGTCAAACTCCCAGCACCACAGATGAGAATAAGCTTGGTTGTGTGCGTGTTAACCCTTTGAACATATCTCCCACACTCTCTCATTCTCTCTCATTCTCTTTCTCTCTATCTTCCTCTCGCTGTTGTTGTGCATGTAGGTGACGTTATCGTCACCATCAATGGGGTCAGCATTGAGGGCACGAGCCACCAGCACATCGTTGACCTGATTCGAGAATCCACCAACTTATTACAGTGAGTAAAACCAGCGATGACACCCAAAACCAAAGGGTTACTGTCTAACTCTGAAGAATGTGAGAAAAACATTGAACATAGAAGCATTTTTATAAAACCTTGATATTGGTTTCAACCTTGGTATAGTATACTGAATCGCTCCCTCTAGGAAACATAAAGCTGTTCTATTCTATAGAAGTGTCAGTATTATCTGTAGGATGTGTATGTCTGCTTGTGCTCATCTTGTCTCTGTGTAATCTCAGGATGGAGACGGTGTGTGGGACGGTGGTGAAGAGAATTGAACTGGAGAAGAAGATGAGCTTGCTCAAGGTGTGTCTCTCTTACAGGGCGGATGTTTGGCTTCAATAACACATCATAGTTGAATAGACCTTACAGTGGGAAATATGGGTGGTATGCACTGTGCAGTACCACATAACCCCACCCAAACAAAGGAGTACACATGACAAAACTATAGACCGGTTCTATATAGCTATTTATAAACTGGGTGGTTCAAGTCCTAAAGGCTGATTGGCTGAAAGCCATGGTATATCAGACCGTATACCACGGGTATGACAAAACATTACTTTTTACTGTTCTAATTACGTTGGTAACCAGTTTATAATAGCAATAAGGCACCTCGGGGGTTTGTGGTATATGGCCAATATACTGTACCACACGGCTAAGGGCTGGATCCAGGCACTACACAATTCCATGCACTAATCCTACTGTAGATGAATTGGGTCACAGGGAAACACACCATTATAAAGGTTAAGTTAAGTACTGCATAGCTGACCTCAATCATGTCTAATGTATAGCTGAGTCAATCATGTTTAATTGTTATATCATTCTGTTTTTTGTCCACACAGCATACCCTGGGAGAGAAATGGGGGGAGTTGCAAGCGCTCACATTACAGGAAAAACGCCTTACGCGAGGTGAGGCGTTTTGCCCAGCTGTGAAACCACAGAACTTCCTGTCTCATTAGTTGATGTGAAAATGACAAGTAAACGCTGAGGTGCATTAACGAGCTCCGTTTACAGTCATTGTGACGCATTAACTGAGAAGTAATTGATCTACAAATGTCCTGTCAATCAACCACATCCTTTACAGTGCACATTAATACTGTGGTTGGAGAAGTCAACTAACTGCCCTTCCCTTGTCTCCAGGTAACCTGAATGACAGTTCTCTACACCCCTCTATGGACTCCCTGATGTCTCTATTGTCTCCGTCTGGACACAGTGACCACTACGGCCACCGTTTCTCCAGTGACAGTAGCTGCCGGAGTGGGATGATGGATGACAGTGACCTGGCCAGTGTGTTTGGGGACCTGAGCTCTCCCAGCCCCTGCAATGTGGCCAGTCCAGATGATAGCTGCTTCTTCTCCACAGACTTCCCCCAGGAAATGCCCAGGGCCCCAGCCAGCCTCAGCCTCAACCGTACCCGCAGCGGTAGCGGTAGCTTGGCTGGCAGCAGTGGCTCCCTCTCCTCCCCCTCCCCTTCTTGGGACCCCTCCAGAGCCTCCTCCCTGTTCGGGACACTCCCCAGGAAGGCTAGGAGAGCCAGCTTCCGCAAACACATCCTGAAGTTCATCCCTGGATTCAACCACTCAGTGGAGGAGGAGGACACCTGACCTGAGTTATGAACGAACACTACAGTACATCTGTGTCTGATGTGATGTTCGATACAAACATTTCCTGCTGAGACTGAGGCATTGCTAATATGGCCACCGTACCCTTGGCTCAGGATTAGCCAATCAATGAGCATTATTGGGATGAGAAGCATTAGGAGGAAAAGAGAAATCTCCCTTTGACAAAGGCCTTCAGTTATCTCTAGATACTGTATACATGATGGAGTGCTTTTGTTACTGCTGCACAATATTCTGCTGATTTTTTCTTGACAATAATCATAATGAGACAACAGCATTAATCCTTATAACAGTAACAATTATTTGTAATAAAGAACACGGGAACTCAGTCCATGTGTGTGCAGCCAGTGCAACAAAGATTGTGCTTGCCATTTCTAGAATGTTAATGTGACCATTGTATGTAGGTGATAACTGAGAGACTGCATGAAAAGGCATGATCTTCCTGAATTCAACATATTGCTTGTATATAACTTGAGAAGTGTTATGCTTTGCATATTTGATGCATGCAATGAAAGAAGTTCTCAGCAACAGTCTGTCAGGTTTGTCACAAAAGAATGAGTTCTAAACCAGGTAGCTAACTGCACAATTCAAAACAGGATGTGGGCAGAGAAGGAGCTACATTCTTGACTATTTTCATACCCATAACCAAGTTTCAGGTCATCTACAACTTACTTTCAGTATTGATAGTTATACTACAAATAAGAACTGTGTTTCCTCTAACTCATGGCATTTTAACAGAGTGCCATTGAACTCAATTGTTTTGAATTCATGCTTGATGTGTGCCATTTGCTGCTTTTATTAAGAATCAAAGATATGTTTGAAATTCCCTGAAGACAAGTGACTGTAAAATTGTACACAAATAAACAGTGTATGTTGGTTCCTAAACTGTCACTATTTACATACTGTCTTCTTCTATTGTTTAAGTACATCAATGTGAGAGTGACATTTTTTCTGATATTTCTTCCACTGATTAACATCCACTAGATGGCATTGCAAGCATTTTAAAATGCTTAGGATTTTGAATTATATCAGAACATACAGTACAATGCCACACTGTAAAAGGAGAATGAAATTGAGGTTCACAATATCTTGCCAAATGTGATGTCAATAGTGTCCAGATGGCTTATCTTAGGACCAGCAGTGGGGTTCTGAAACTAAGTGAGGCGGCAGGTAGCCTGGTGGTTAAGAGCGTTGGGCCAGTAACCAAAAGGTTGCTGGTTCGAATTCCCAAGCTGACTAGGTGAAACATCTTTCATTGTGCCCTTGAGCAAGGCACTTAACAGCGACTTACAGGAGCAACTAGGGTTGATTAGAGCGTCTGCAAAATGCAAGTAGGACAGTTAAAGGAAATGTACATTCAGTACTGTTGACCTACACCAGTAGATTGAAATCTCAAAGCACAACATTGGGGCACTCCATGCTTATTCTTCCAGACAAGGGGAGAAAGTCTAAGACCAAGGGAGACCTGATTTACCCCTTAATAAAAACACGATGGTGTTCTCCGTTTTGCACTACGACCCTTCCTTTCTCTTACGTTCTCTTGGAGTCAAATGAGTAGAAGACAGTAAACAAAGAAGAGAGCTGCTAAAAGAGAGAAGGAGGGAGGGACTGAGACAGACAGAGCATACAGTATGGAACATTTAGCATCTCTTTATACAGTCACAGCTATATTATATAATATATCCCATTTAGCAGACGCTTTTATAGAAAGCGACTTACTGTCATTCGTGATATGATGCAACTTAGCCAGCAACGGTAGGTGTTCTTGTTGCCATCTCTTAAGGAACCCTTAAGCATGCAACATGTGCACTCTTTACTCTGTAGCTTACCCTGCTTTACACAAGTAAACCTACAGGAGAATGTTAATCTAGTCTCAGAATGTCACAGGGAGAAGGTGGTCACTCAGGATGGATTAAACTAAACAATCAGTACAATCAGTTCACTTGTCCAAGTCACACAGACAAAGAACCATTTATTGGCCCAACACAAAACCTCTGTTCTTCATTGGCTCAAACATGCTTAAAGAATTACATCGCACACTAGTACAAAAGACAGCTCGGCCTCACATCATTGATTAAAATGCAGGATGGTACTCTCCCTTACTATCCAGCGGGATAACTCGGACTGAGAATTAGTATTTTGATTGGACGACTGGAATGGATGACCGCATTGGCTGGCTGAAGAAGCACAAACTGTCTGGCAACTGATACGACAAATGCTCTACAGGATAAACAAAAGAGGTGGACAATTGACGACGTCAGAGAAGTCTGATTATTTCAACACCACAAAGGGGGTCAAAAAACTATTTTGAACAAACAATTAACATGGACAGAGAAGAGAGCATTCCTCCTTCACTGGACCTGGAAGTGGATGGGATGGAGGGGAATATGAACAGGGTGGCATCCCAGGTGGTGGAGATCATCAGTGGGATGAGTCTGGGAGCCATCCAGTCTCTGGAGCAGGCTGTGGAGAGAGCTATGGAGGAGGAGGGAGATGACTCTGTGTTCTATGATGAGGGTGATGCTCCATTAGATTGGGAAGGAAGGTCTTGTCCCTTGGTCTGTGGTTCCACAGAGAAATCAGCTCAACCACAGAATGGGAAGGTGAGCCTACTCAAGGCTGAGACAGCCGGTGTAGTCATGGAGAATGGGATGAATGGAACAGGGAAAGGTCCCATTACTGATGGAGGAGACACTCGTAGCTCTGCCCTTTCGGATAAGGGTGATACTGGGTCACTTCAGCACACCAACAGTGCCCTAACTGAGCCCCAGACATCGACAGCCCAAACAGAAACATTGGCAGAAATCCCAACTCAAACACTTGCAGAGCCCCAAAAACATCCAGTGCAGGACACATTGACGAACAAAGGTAAGACAATCTGCATTATACTGAGAATTATTGTATAGAATAAAGCAAAATTGTCAGTATCGATAATCCGGTGCATTCGTTCCACAATGTTGGTACAGTGAGGGAAAAAAGTATTTGATCCCCTTCTGATTTTGTACGTTTGCCCACTGACAAAGAAATGATCAGTCTATAATTTTAATGGTAGGTTTATTTGAACAGTGAGAGACAGAATAATAACAACAAAATCCAGAAAAACCCATGTCAAAAATGTTATAAATTGATTTGCATTTTAATGAGGGAAATAAGTATTTGACCCCCTCTCAATCAGAAAGATTTCTGGCTCCCAGGTGTCTTTTATACAGGTAACGAGCTGAGATTAGGAGCACACTCTTAAAGGGAGTGCTCCTAATCTCAGCTTGTTACCTGTATAAAAGACACCTGTCCACAGAAGCAATCAATCAATCAGATTCAAAACCCTCCACCATGGCCAAGACCAAAGAGCTCTCCAAGGATGTCAGGGACAAGATTGTAGACCTACACAAGGCTGGAATGGGCTACAAGATCATCGCCAAGCAGCTTGGTGAGAAGGTGACAACAGTTGGTGCGATTATTCGCAAATGGAACAAACACAAAATAACTGTCAATCTCCCTTGGCCTGGAGCTCCATGCAAGATCTCATTTCGTGGAGTTGCAATGCAATGATCATGAGAACGGTGAGGAATCAGCCCAGAACTACACGGGAGGATCTTGTCAATGATCTCAAGGCAGCTGGGACCATAGTCACCAAGAAAACAATTGGTAACACACTACGCCGTGAAGGACTGAAATCCTGCAGCGCCCGCAAGGTCCCCCTGCTCAAGAAAGCACATATACAGGGCCGTCTGAAGTTTGCCAATGAACATCTGAATGATTCAGAGGAGAACTGGGTGAAAGTGTTGTGGTCAGATGAGACCAAATCGAGCTCTTTGGCATCAACTCAACTCGCCGTGTTTGGAGGAGGAGGAATGCTGCCTATGACCCCAAGAACACCATCTCCACCGTCAAACATGGAGGTGGAAACATTATGCTTTGGGAGTGTTTTTCTGCTAAGGGGACAGGACAACTTCACCGCATCAAAGGGACGATGAACGGGGCCATGTACCGTCAAATCTTGGGTGAGAACCTCCTTCCCTCAGCCAGGGCATTGAAAATGGGTCGTGGATGGGTATTCCAGCATGACAATGACCCAAAACACACGGCCAAGGCAACAAAGGAGTGGCTCAAGAAGAAGCACATTAAGGTCCTGGAGTGGCCTAGCCAGTCTCCAGACCTTAATCCCATACTGTGGAGGGAGCTGAAGGTTCGAGTTGCCAAACGTCAGCCTCGAAACCTTAATGACTTGGAGAAGATCTGCAAAGAGGAGTGGAACAAAATCCCTCCTGAGATATGTGCAAACCTGGTGGCCAACTACAAGAAACGTCTGACCTCTGATTGCCAACAAGGGTTTTGCCACCAAGTACTAAGTCATGTTTTGCAGAGGGGTCAAATACTTATTTCCCTCATTAAAATGCAAATCAATTTATAACATTTTTGACATGCGTTTTTCTGGATTTGTTTGTTGTTATTCTGTCTCTCACTGTTCAAATAAACCTACCATTAAAATTATAGACTGATCATGTCTTTGTCAGTGGGCAAACATACAAAATCAGCAGGTGATCAAATACTTTTTTCCCCTCACTGTAAATCACCATATAACCAGATTTATAAGCAGATTTTATATGATTTAGTACACTACAATGAGAGAAAACTCAGAATATTAAATTGTTCTGAGAACAAGGGACATAAATGTGTACCTTTGCATTTAAGCTTCTGCTGCACACAAGATGGAGGTGAAAGATACACAGGAGCAGGCACCTGTTACTACACCCCTGTCTGTACCTGAGGAGGAGGCTCAGTTGAACAGGGAGGCAGAGGCCCCATGCTCCTCTGGTGACGAGCCCAACAGTGTGAGTCAGGATGAGGAGGACACAGACAAAGGTTCCCAGGATTCCCTGGCCTGTCAGGGTACAAGTTCCAAGTCCTCAGAAGGACAGAAGTCTGGCCGGCCCCGTCGTAAGAAATCCTCCGACCACAACACCAGCTCCAAATATAGCACTGTCTCCTACAGGAAGATACGCAAAGGTAACACTCGTCAGAAGATCGATGAGTTTGAGTCCAGGATGATGAATCTATAACATTACATCAAGTTAATATCTGGAAGATGCTGCAGCTTTACTTCAACTGCAAGGAGCTGGATGGGGCATGCTAAACCAGTCGCTATGCAAATTGGAATAACGATAACCTGTTATCATTGGTTGCGTCTGTCTAATACACAATCCTAATAGATTTTGAGTTTAACATATTTCAAATATTGACATTTTACTGTAATGTTATGTCCCTACTGAAGCCAAAAGAATGATCGACATGTAAAAAGTATGCGTTTTCACACACTTGAAATGACTACTGATAGGAGCTCAATATGCATAGTAGTATTGTAACATAATGGATCGAAAATAATTTGTTAAATATAATCCCCAGAATTAAAGTTATTTCATTTGAAAATAATAGTGGGGAACATTTGATTATGTAAGGCAGGTATTTGATTAGCAGATAAAAAAACGAGGCTTGGGGACCTAGTAATCCTTCTAGCAAACATTAAGACTTGCATTCCCAGGGGCCCCTGGCCTGTAAAGATTTCAATACACTTCGGTAAGCACTGCAAGTATGAATTTCAGGTGATCAACCCTATATGTGAAGTTCTGCTATTTAAATACAATACTAAAAGTATTTAGTCAGCCACCAATTGTGCAAGTTCTCCCACTTAAAAAGATGAGAGAGGCCTGTAATTTTCATCATAGGTACACGTCAACTATGACAGACAAAATGAGAATTTTTTTCTCCAGAAAATCACATTGTAGGATTTTTTATGAATTTATTTGCAAATTATGGTGGAAAATAAGTATTTGGTCAATAACAAAAGTTTCTCAATACTTTGTTATATACCCTTTGTTGGCAATGACACAGGTCAAACGTTTTCTGTAAGTCTTCACAAGGTTTTCACACACTGTTGCTGGTATTTTGGCCCATTCCTCCATGCAGATCTCCTCTAGAGCAGTGATGTTTTGGGGCGGTCACTGAGCAACACGGACTTTCAACTCCCTCCAAAGATTTTCTATGGGGTTGAGATCTGGAGACTGGCTAGGCCACTCCAGGACCTTGAAATGCTTCTTACGAAGCCACTCCTTCGTTGCCCGGACGGTGTGTTTGGGATCATTGTCATGCTGAAAGACCCAGCCACGTTTCATCTTCAATGCCCTTGCTGATGGAAGGAGGTTTTCACTCAAAATCTCACGATACATGGCCCCATTCATTCTTTCCTTTACACGGATCAGTCATCCTGTTCCCTTTGCAGAAAAACAGCCCCAAAGCATGATGTTTCCACCCCCATGCTTCACAGTAGGTATGGTGTTCTTTGGATGAAAACTCAGCATTCTTTGTCCTCCAAACACGACGAGTTGAGTTTTTACCAACAAGTTATATTTTGGTTTCATCTGACCATATGACATTCTCCCAATCCTCTTCTGGATCATCCAAATGCACTCTAGCAAACTTCAGACGGGCCTGGACATGTACTGGCTTAAGCAGGGGGACACGTCTGGCACTGCAGGATTTGAGTCCCTGGCGGCGTAGTGTGTTACTGATGGTAGGCTTTGTTACTTTGGTCCCAGCTCTCTGCAGGTCATTCACTAGGTCCCCCCGTGTGGTTCTGGGATTTTTGCTCACCGTTCTTGTAATCATTTTGACCCCACAGGGTGAGATCTTGCGTGGAGCCCCAGATCGAGGGAGATTATCAGTAGTCTTGTATGTCTTCCATTTCCTAATAATTGCTCCCACAGTTGATTTATTCAAACCAAGCTGTTTACCTATTGCAGATTCAATCTTCCCAGCCTGGTGCAGGTCTACAATTTAGTTTCTGGTGTCCTTTGACAGCTCTTTGGTCTTGGCCATAGTGGAGTTTGAAGTGTGACTGTTTGAGGTTGTGGACAGGTGTCTTTTATACTGATAACAAGTTCAAACAGGTGCCATTAATACAGGTAATGAGTGGAGGACAGAGGAGCCTCTTAAAGAAGAAGTTACAGGTCTGTGAGAGCCAGAAATCTTGCTTGTTTGTAGGTGACCAAATACTTATTGTCCACCATAATTTGCAAATAAATTCATTTAAAAATCCTACAATGTGATTTTCTGGATTTTCTTTTCTCAATTTGTCTGTCATAGTTGACGTGTACCTATGATGAAAATTACAGGCCTCTCTCATCTTTTTAAGTGGGAGAACTTGCACAATTGGTGGCTGACTAAATACTTTTTTCCCCCACTGTATATATACACACAGTAGTTCACGTTAGGCTATAAGAACTGAACCAACTAATAAAAGGTTAACCCCTAAAACTCTGTAACAGACATACCTTTCCATACTGTAATATTTCCATGAGTACAGTGAAGAGTGTACATGTTCTCGTGAAATATCTGTTGCATAAAAGTGGAAAAAGAAAACCGAATAAAATGATCTTTAATATCTATTAATTACAGGAAATTAACATTGTGAGTTTGGAGAAAGAAAATCACATTGTTCATCTTTGGCATCAACAGTCCCCAATATTGTTAAATAAATGTGCATACAGTATGTACTAAACCTGCACGCATATAGTAAAAAACAAGCAGCTCTTATTATACCAGGTGAGCCATAAGGTGTAGGGTGAAGTTGCCCCTAGACACTGATCTTGGGTCAGTTTAAAATGTTCCCCACAATCGTTGAGGTTAGGATTGGGGGAGGGGATGTTGATACTAGATCTGTAACTAGGGGAAACTTCAACCCGGAGCTGACTCATAACAATGCAATTCTATTTTATCTCAATAAAGAAATGTCAGATAGCTTCGCTAAAGACATCTGTGATATGTAATGCCTACACAGGCTCATACACACTGCATGCATTTCAATTTGTACATCAAATGGTATTTCAAACAGTGAAAACGGTACATGGACAGAACAGACGTATTTACATGAACTCAAAGTGCCATAAAATATCCTGCCATTTGGCACCGAAACAGTAAGAAATATGGTCAATTGTGCGGTGAAATGGAGTGTTAAAATATGGAGGACATCTGCAGAAAATAATATTTGGTACAAGTCCTCATGTAAATAATCAAGGCACATTCGTGATTGATTTGCCAAGGCATGATAATTCTTTTTTTGCAAATCTGGTGAACATGCATGTAAAACCAAAGATCTCAATAAAAAGTGAAACACCAGTACACTATTGAAAAGCATGAGCTGGTACACACACCCAAAAAAGTTAGTAGAGGTGCTGACTAATGGCGAGAAAACTGTAGGCTATAAAACTAAAGAGAGTCACACCCTCTATTTACAAGCTCACAGTAATTTGAGTAAACCACAGAGCTTATATATATATTATTTGTATAGACTACATCAGTAAACTATGCCACCAAATACAACACCGTAATTACATTGTGTAATAGCTGCCCTTTCAAATCATTCCGGGGCCTCAGTCATGCAAAATTCAAATTCCAAGTGAAGGTTGATCATGATAAAAAGAAGAGAAAAATAACATTGCACATCCCAACACCACCCTTACACCAACATACTAGCAGCACCATGCATATCCTATTGCAGAAATACACTGACCACATCCAAATGCATATAGTACAGTCAAGTACTTGAGTGTCAATCTCTAATGTAGGAACAGTGCTGTAGCCCTGTACTCCCATCACACAGTGTGGTAGTGTGTGAACTGCCACTTCTGGTAGGGACTGGTAGGCTCGCACTCCTTCAGCTGTATGCTGTCATCCAGAGCCCCAGCCTCCAGGCACATACGCCGGGGAGTATGCTCCGCTATGAGGTGCTCCACCTGAGCAAAGACAACACAGGGAAATACTACCGAATCACCATGTGCATTATGGTAACTTTCATCCAGCAACTGAAAGGAACACTGCTGCTACCTCCCACTCCAACCAAGGTGTTGTGAATTGATGTACGAACCATGATGTAAGCTACAGTCCGAAAGGGGTTGGTTTTATCAATAAAGAAGCAGTTCTCAACTTCCACTATCCTCCCAAGAGTTTGGCTTGGCTCTCTCTCAAAACCAATATTCAGAAAACAACTATAGGAGAGGAGGTGAAGGCCCCCCATTGTAAAGCGAACCTACCAGAGCGGAGTTGGAGGCCTTGTGGAGCCAGCGAAGCTGTGGCTTGGTGTTGTCACATGGCTGCAGAACCAGACTGGTCCCTTTGCCCTGAGCAGTGACACAGACATCCTTCTGGCGAACGTGCCTCATCCAGGTGTAATTGAAGTGTTGACTCTAAGGTTTAGGGACAGAGTGGAGAGTTAAGAGTGCCATTTGGGATGCAGTCTATTACCTATATAGTGCATCTATGGAATAGGGTGTAATTTGGGACGCATCCTTAGTGTCGGACATAGAATTAGACTTCATGATAACTATGGGGTTTAAGACTGTTTGGGTGTGTGTTGAATTAAACAGGAATTCCATAGTGAGCACACATCTGGAGCTATGCAATGTGTTATAGGCATAAAAAAATGCATTTCATATCAAATGGGGAACTATTTACCAGCTTGCTGAGATTACATTTCTCAAAGGCAAGGGAGCCTTTCTGCAGAGCGAGGCATTTTCTGACTCCACGATTGAAAACCTAGCAAAGGAGGATCACAGGTATAACATTACATGACAATGCCTAGAGCAGTCATAACATTTGCTTCCATGGGTAGTGTCACCGCGCGATATTGACAGTAGAAAGGCTTCTCCTTTTTTTCCCCATTCTGTGCCTTCAACCAATGCTGACAGAGAACTGTCACAAGCCTGAAGAGACAGTCACTCTTTGTTCAGATAAGAGGACAATTGACATCTCTGTCTGCGTTGCAGAGGCATTGAGAGGAGACAAGAAAACATCCCCCCCAGAAGAAAAGTACATTTGTCTTTCAGCATCAAGATGAGGGATAATTTAATGGAAAAATAAACAAAGTAAGAGTAACAATTGTTTGGCAGAAAAAGAGCACCAATGCAATATATTCTAAGCTAAACAGCCTAAAAGCAAAAACTGTATTCCTGCTGATTAATAAATCAATCAGTCAATCAATAAAGACAATGATTATAAGTGTGTCAAATGTAGTTATAAACTGCAGCAATAAGGTGCATACTATGTAAACACTTTTAGCTTCTGTAAAAGCACCATATACTGTAAATCCAATCAAGACTATTATTTATTAATATTAAAAAGTACACCTACCAGCCCCTCAGCTTTGACCAGCGGAGCGACCATGTCTGGGTACACGTTATCCAGGTACCATTTGAAGCTCTTGCACTCAAGCTTCTTCCTGAGTTCGATCTGGTCTGTGAGGTTGCCGATGTCGATGAAACTCCTATCCAGCAGATGGAGGTATCCATGGCCGTAGAACAGGTCTTTGTACTCATCCAGCCACACCTCTGCCACCCTAGCCAAGTTACGCTCAACCGTCTTCTGCCTGTCCTTGGGAAAGTTGTACGGGTTCTCGCCTCGGAAAATATGGCCCACTCGGGAACACGGGATGATCTCGATCTCACCTCCACACATCCAAATCTGCAAAATCAACATTATAGGGTGTGATCAGACCATTTGAGATGCATCCCAAATGGCACCCTATTTTTGCTCATAGGGCTCAGGTTGAAAGTAGTGCACTATATAGGGAATAGGATGCCATTTGCGAAGCAGCCTGGGCCTTGATCATGAGTCAGAGATAAGGGCAGTTAACTGTGTAATCGTAGAACAGGTTGTCAAATAACAAACCTCTTATTGAAATGGATCTGCAAACAGTCTAACCCTAACCCTAACCCCTAACCCTAACCCTAACCCTAACCCCTAACCCCTAACCCTAACCCTAACCCTAACCCTAACCCCTAACCCCTAACCCTAACCCTAACCCCTAACCCTAACCCTAACCCCTAACCCTAACCCTAACCCCTAACCCTAAAGAGGGGGAAATGAGACAAAATTACTAGAGCTGGGACGATAAACCGACAATTACCGACCACTTATCAATCATTCATTACAATAAGTAGCCTATACTAGAGAAATGTGAAATAAGTTTGCTAATATGGGTGATTGTTAATGGGATAATTGATTAGTATTAGTATTAGTAGTAGTAGTAGTAGTAGTTTAAAGCAGGATTTCCCAAACTCGGTCCTGGGGCCCCCCTGGGTACACGTTGTGTTTTTTGCCCAAGCACTACACAGCTGATTAAAATAATCAAAGCTTGATGATGAGGGGGGGTGAACACTGGTTTAAGAAACCCTGGTTTAAAGGATCTTTTTTTTTTTTTTTTTACTGTGGTGCACATTAATGTTATAAACGTATTGTTCTAGTTATCGTACCAATTCAGGCAATTTATCATAATATGGATTTTTGTCCATATCGCCCAGCTCTACAGTCGTGGTCAAAAGTTTTGAGAATGACACAAATACTAATTTTCACAAAGTCTGCTGCCTTAGTTTTGATTATGGCAATTTGCATATACTCCAGAGTGTCATGAAGAGTGATCAGATGAATTGCAATTAATTGCAAAGTCCCTCTTTGCCCTGAAAATGAACTTAATCCCCAGAAAACATTTCCACTGCATTTCAGCCCTGCCACAAAAGGACCAGCTGCCATCATGTCAGTGATTCTCTCGTTAACACAGGTGAGAGTGTTGACGAGGACAAGGCTGGAGATCACTCTGTCATGCTGATTGAGTTAGAATAACAGACTGAAAGCTTTAAAAGGAGGGTGGTGCTTGAAATCATTGTTCTTCCTCTGTTAACCATGGTTACCTGCAAGGAAACACGTGACGTCATCATTGCTTTGCACAAAAAGGGCTTCACAGGCAAGGATATTGCTGCTAGTAAGATTGCACCTAAATCAACCATTTATCGGATCATCAAGAACTTCAAGGAGAGAGGTTCAATTGTTGTGAAGAAGGCGTCAGGGCGCCCAAGAAAGTCCAGCAAGCGCCAGGACCGTCTCCTAAAGTTGATTCAGCTGCGGGATCGGGGCACCACCAGTGCAGAGCTTGCTCAGGAATGGCAGCAGGCAGGTGTGAGTGCATCTGCACGCACAGTGAGGCGAAGACTTTTGGAGGATGGCCTGGTGTCAAGAAGGGCAGCAAAGAAGCCACTTCTCTCCATGAAAAACATCAGGGACAGACTGATATTCTGCAAAAGGTACAGGGATTGGACTGCTGAGGACTGGGGTAGTCATTTTCTCTGATGAATCCCCTTTCCAATTGTTTGGGGCATCCGGAAAACACCTTGTCCGGAGAAGACAAGGTGAGCGCTACCATCAGTCCTGTGTCATGCCAACAGTAAAGCATCCTGAGACCATTCATGTGTGGGGTTGCTCCTCAGCCAAGGGAGTGGGCTCACTCACAATTTTGCCTAAGAACACAGCCATGAATAAAGAATGGTACCAACACATCCTCCGAGAGCAACTTCTCCCAACCATCCAAGAACAGTTTGGTGACGACCAATGCCTTTTCCAGCATAATGGGGCACCTTACCATAAGGCAAAAGTGATAACTAAGTGGCTCGGGGAACAAAACATCAAAATGTTGGGTCCATGGCCAGGAAACTCCCCATTGAGAACTTGTGGTCGATCCTCAAGAGGCGGGTGGACAAACAAAAACCCATAAATTCTGACAAACTCCAAGCATTGATTATGCAAGAATGGGCTGCCATCAGTCAGGATGTGGCCCAGAAGTTAATTGACAGCATGCCAGGGCAGATTGCAGAGGTCTTGAAAAAGAAGGGTCAACACTGCAAATATTGACTCTTTGCATAAACTTAATCTAATTGTCAATAAAAGCCTTTTACACTTATGGAATGCTTGTAATTATACTTCAGTATACCATAGTAACATCTGACAAAAATATCTCATAACACTGAAGCAGCGAACTTTGTGAAGACCAATACTTGTGTCATTCTCAAAACTTTCGACCACGACTATACAACTTACCTTAAAAGAGATCTCCATGTTCTCTCCACCCCATACGTCCAGGCCAGGATCATAAGAGCCCAGTTCATAGAAGTACTTCTTATCGATGGAGAAAAGGCCTCCTGCCATGACGGGACATCTGAGGAACAAAACACACAGTCCAGGGTCATATTCATTAGACACAAAACGGAAGAAAATGACTGAAACAGGGAAGGTCTACCTGAACATGTCCAATAAGAAATGCTTGTTTTCGTTTTCTGTTGCAAAACATTTTGCTACAGTGTGCACTAATGAATACAACCCAGTTAGCGCGTAAAGATTGTATTCTTCACTTCCTCACAAACAACATTCCTCCATGGTCTTATCAACTCTCACAGAGGAATCAGGATATGAGTCAGACCTTGGCCCTGTTGGAATACTTCCATCCTGCATCCTTCCTTCCTTTAAGTAATCTCTGATCTCTATTGGTTGGATTGGTGAAAGTAATAAGTTGGCGTAACCTAGCTTTGATCTATCCAGTCACGTATAGATCGATGATTACCTCAAGGAAATGAGGAAGGAAGAATACATTCGTGAAGTTTTGGAACAGGGCCCTTATGTTGTTGAACTCATCTGCAACTAATAACGAGGGGTGTAATGAAATACAGCATTACCTGATAGGATCTGAATCCTTCATGTGATTCTTCTTGATGGTGTCCTCTGATAACGTGCTCCACCCAAACACCAAGGGCCATTTGAACACCCCTCTTTGGAAGTTGTCAACCAACACATAGCTGTAAAAACACAAAACATCATTAACCAAATATTACATTACTGGATGAATAATGCATGATTAAATGCACAAAACTCAGATGAATCTGATTAAATCACACAGGAGCCTGAAATCAACATTACAAAGACTGACTTCCAGTAAACAGGATGTTGCATCAAACCTGGCTGTATAAAAAAAAAAGCTGAGAAAACTCTAGGGTTATCAGTTTTTTTTACACCAATACAGGTAATTCCAATATGAACCCTTAAGGTCAAAGGTCTGTTGACTAAATAGTCAGAAAATGTGTCAGATGGATAGCTGTGAATCTAAGCTTTCTAATTATATATTATGTGTAGGTAACACACAGAAAGCTACCATTGCTGTCACACATTTTGCAACACTAGGGACAGTCAGCTAAGTGAGCGTCGTCCGAGCCAGAACGGCCCACTCTAGGTGCATAGACCTTCAGAAATATCACTATGAGACATTGTGCCCCCACAGGGTACCGACAGACCAAATTTGGACAATAAGGTTGATTAATAACTCAAACTAGAACTGGGACCATAAACCGAAAATGATCAACACTGACCGAACCGACTACTTCGAGGACATTTTACACATATCAATAATTACGATAAGCAGCCTACACTAGAGAAAATTTTAAGTTTTAACTGGAATAAGGCTGATACTATGGGCTATTGCTAAAGGGGACAATTGATAGCTACAGCATTCAAAGTAATGTAAAAAAGTAACTGATGCACATTAATGTTATTCATTTATCATTCAACTTATCATTAGTTATCTGATAATTCAGTCAATTTATCGTGATATGCATTTTTGTCCATATCGCCCAGGAGGTGTCCCAAATGGTACCCTAGTCCCTATATAGTGCACTACTTTTGACCTGGGCCAATGGGGCTCTGGAATGCAGGCATAATGTATAATGGTAATAACACATTACCTCATATCCTTGTCACTGATGACTTCGATGACTGGACAGGCCACTTTCCTCCTATCCATGTACACTCTCTCCAGCAGAGGTTCCAGCCAGCCCACATTGCATTCGATATGCGAGTCAAGAAAGGTCAAAACGTCACCTGAGAGAAATGCAAACAAACCCGCTGAAGACAAACACAAAACCACAGGGACGCTTGACTGCCACATGTATGGGAGGACAGGATTGAGATTTTTTTGCATAGGATATTTTGTTTATACAGCAAACAATGAAAGAAAAAGTGGTGACAGCAGGATGTGGTCGGTTACCTTTGGCAATGGCGGCTCCTGCAAGCCTAGCTCGGATCAGGCCCTGCCTCTCCTTCAGACGGACGATCCGCACTTTGGGATACTGGGACATATACACATCCAGATGGTCCTTGAGATATTCTGAGACAGTGGATGAGAGCAAGTAAGCTTAGGGCCCTGAGTTTATCCTCCCGACCATGAAACCTGACCAGGAAAAACTCCAGGCCCTAATTGTACGCTATAAGTAATTTGGGCACAGTGTGACATCACCTGTTCAGGAAAAACTCTTAAGATGTCTCCAAGATTAATAAAGTTAATATTCAGTTTATAGCGATTAAAGAGATTGAACAGGATTTTGAAAACTACGTCTGTATTTTTTTAAACCTTATGTTTTGGACTCCACGTGTCAATGTACGGCATAATACATACATAATACAACATCTGTAATCTTCACCTGGCGGAGAAAGCCACGCAATCCTTACATTCAATACTTTCAATATTTTTTTCATGTGAGTTGCACGCTCGTCCCTTTCATAGTGAAAGTACTTACAAATTCGTATCATATTGTACAAATTGGAAATCGTAACATGTCATACGAATTGCTGGACGCAACATATCATACGAAATGGATGACGTACACAATTGTGCTCAATTTTCAGGGACTTGTTTTGGCTTGTGAGCACTACTTTCAAAACTACTGGCTGAAATTATACAAAACTGCATCACTTTAACACAAAGTTTAGCATATTTATATATTTTCCCTTCCTGTAATATACATAATTTCCAGTGTTCTGTTTGTGAAACTCAAGGTGCAGGTTGATGATCACTAGACTTGCTGAATGTTATGGATTATTCTCTGTAGTATCTGTTGTTAGTGATTGACACCAGACTGGAGGTACAAGGACTGAGAACACACTGATTTTATTGTACTTTATTTTAGTCACTGCCTTTTTTGTTATTGACTTCCTACACGCTTCTCAGGCTGGTGTTTACAGAACATTTGGTGCTGTCTGATTAGTATATAAAAGGGCCTGTCTCCAAGAGGCCAGTTAGACATTTGCTCTCCTTCTGTGCCGTAGGTGTCTACCTGTTGATTTTTGATTGACTAAATCTGTGACTGCTGTTCTCTATTGTTCACTTGGAAATTCCTATTACACCATCTGTACTGTTTACCAGGAAAGCCCCTCCCACAGACAACCCATTACATTTTATATATCTAAAAAATTCCATAGCCTTTGCCCATTCTTACCTTTGGTACTGAAGTCGTCCACTAGGATGATCTCTTTGAGAAGGTGTAGTGGAGACCGGTTGAGGACACTGTGGACAGACCGGAGCAAAGTGGACCACACCTCGTCCACAAAGCAGAAGATCACACTGGTGGTGGGCAAGTAATCATGGACCACACTCTCAGAACACCTGGAGAAAAACACAATGGCAAGAGAGGTTATTTAATACTAACCATTAGTATACCGTATGAGTGACAGTAGTGTGGGAGTGAGTGAGTATTAATGGTGTGGTCAAGCCAACTGTGTGACTCACGTATGAGGTCTGGTGTCTGGGATGGCTCTGTCCACAGGGATCTGGTCACTCAGGTACACGTTGAAATGGCCCTCGTTCCAACGGTTCCTCACCTCCTGCTCTTTGTCACTGGGCACCATGGCTGCTTGCCCAAATTGCCCAATTGCATTGGCATCTCTAGGCGCTTGGGTCATGTCTAATGCCAGCACTTTGTGGACGCCTGTGTTTCGAACAACTGTGGAGTTTGTGGGAACTCCTTGGAGTTTCAGCTTTGCTGTAGGTGGTAAGGACTCCTTTAGGGCATCAGCGTTACCTTTATCAAGCTCATTGATCCGTTTGTCCTCTTTGTTGACAACCACCTCTTTTCCTTTTAGTACATCCTTTTTGACAGGTTTAACTGTGGAGTCGACTGCAACTTTGTCTTTAATAAAGCTTTCTTGTTTGCCAGGCTCAAGTGAGTCTTTGACTTTCTCCTTTGTCTTGGAGTCAATATTTTCTTTGCCTTTTTGCACTATGCCTATATTTTGCTCTACATTCTCTCCTGTATTTTTTGAGGTAGGGGTTTCAACATGTTTTCCTTCCTGAACACCAGGTGGCACTTTGGTAAAGTTCGAGCCTACTGCTGCAGTGAATGCCACTTTCTTATCCCTCTCCGTAGGTCCTGCTTTCTTATCCTCTAGCACCAAGTCCACTGCCTTTTTTGACACATCTTTGACAGGCGAAGGATCTTTGACAGGTGCTTTCGTATTCAAAGGCACACTCAATTGTACTGTGACATGATGTACAACTTCGATTTGGTTATGCTTAAAGATGACAGCATTTCCATGTTCTAACTTTGGTTGGGCATTCCCCCCTTCTTGCTCATGCGAGTTTACTTTGTCCTTAAACTGTGGGTAATTTTTGACAGCGGGTCCTCGCTTTCTGTACACTTCAAGGACTTTCTTTTCATTCTGGAGTGGAGCTTTATTACCTGCCTCGTCCAGGTCTAAGTCTACTCTCTGTACTGGATTTTTAAACCCCCTATGCACTGACTTGGTACGTTTCGTGGCCTGCTGTCTGACAGCCTGCCTTTCCTTTACTACGCTTTCTTTTAAAAGTTGGCTGTTAACATCATTTAATGACAGGCGAAGCGCTGCCATATCGAACAGTAGCCAAATAATAGATGCAATGAAAACAAATGCAAGTACCCTCCCACTACCCCTAAAGTATTTCCTTATCTTTATCGCCCTCATTTTAGTAGGCCTAAATCTAGATATAATGTCACAATATCTTATTAATGCATGCGCGGGTCATAGCCTACTTATGAACCCCCATTCAACTTCGTTTCTTTACTTTGGGTAGTAGTAGTAGGCTATTGCCTGCGTGGCATTCCACGCCGAGAAGATTGCTTTGGCCAAACTTCTGTCGGAATCTTCTGTCAAATATCCTTCATTGAACTAGTATGCATTTTGAAACAAAAACATTAAAACACAAACGCAACAATGTAACTTATCAGTAAAACTTACTTGTGAAATGCCATGCTGTCCATTTACTTCCCTAAATGTTACAATGTATCACAAGTAGTTTTTCCATGCGCTGTCCACTATTCTGGGAGTGCAATTATCTTGCATTTTGTTACTTGCCCTCTCCTAATGTCTTTGAATGAAAAGTGAAATCATATTTCCTTGAAGAGAATGCGAAGCCACAGACATCCATTCAATTCTTAGCCCTATTCTGTCGTGGAGGTACCTCCCGTCTACGACATATTTCAACTTTGCACTTTGAGAGCACACACAGTGATTGGACAGATAGCTTAATTGTATGCAAACTGTTTTAGCACACAGGAAAGGTGGCGTGGAAGAGGGTGTGGCCCAGTTCCGGCGTTATGAGCGGGCCTTAGGAGGCCTGGCCAGCCCTACCGTACCTCCTTGCCGGTCCAAATAAAATATTGAAATATTGATAATTTATTTGACCAAGACGCACGCGGACAGAAAGACGCATCAATCTCAGTTAAAGCATCCGAGCGAGCGAAACAGCGCCCCTCTGTCTCAGTATGTGTAGACCATGTATCTGATGCTATCTGTACCAAAAGTTTATGGCATATCATACTATTTCCGGCCAGACAGCATCAGATACATGGGCTACATAGAGGGACGCTGTTTCGCTCGCTCGGTTGCTTTCTCCGGTAACATAGTTTCAGCAGAGAGGAAGAGGCGAAATGACAGGGCTCACTCTCGCCTAAATCTGTCCAGAAAAAGACAATGCGTTTTTATGTGCATAATATGCAGACCTAAACTTGTTGCCTGCCTTCCCGCCTTTGGGACAAAAAGTCCCATTGTTAGGGCGAGACATGAGCATCTCGTTATTATATACACTTCTCTGAAAAGGAAAGTTAGCGGGTGCACAGTGCACTGTTAGGATGCTGGATTCCCCTGAAGTAAATTACTTCACCATGGAGCATGACTAAGCCACAGAGTATCATTAGCTTCTTAAAAATGTGTTTTGCTGTGGATTGTTTCAAATCACAAGTGTGTAGACCTACGCCTATTTGGGAAGCCGCAATTTGGGTAGGGCTCTGTGGCAATAGGTCTAGCTGTTTGAGTTGCGGCTGTCAGTGATGAGCATCTAAAATATGTGTGAAGTTAATGTGTCTTGAGTATAGTTTAAAATGTTGCAACAAGAAGAAGTGGAGGGGTGTGTGGCGAAGATATGGGGTGTCTCTCTCCAGAATGCATGCACTCACACTCTAAAAATTAGGGGTTCAACAAGGGTTCTGCTAAGATCCTCAAAGTTCTTCGAAGAACCTTAGGTTTCTTGGCACTGAAAATTGCCCCCAAAAGGTTATTCCAAGAACCCCATAGGCGGTGGGGTTCATCGAGGAACCGCCTTAGTTGGTGGGGGTTCTTGCAGGAACCTAACTGCCCCAACTGACAGCAGGTGCAGGCACTTAACTCCTCAATTTAAGGTAAGGTTTGTCACTTGTATGATCTAAATTGATATTGTTTTATGATGATACCATCTATCTTTTCATATTTGTCCAAATCTTTCTAAAACAGAAAATTGACACAATTCAATTAATATAAATCAACAAAGAGGTAAGAATATGTATGCTAAAAGAATATGTTGCAGGCTAGCTGTATTGGGTGCAGATTACTGATTACTGAACCAATGTCAATTGGTATTTGTATGTTATGCAGATCACATGTACCATCCTCCTCCCTTACTGTACCTCTTCAATTAAAATCCCATAGGCCTCTACATTATGGACAAGGTATGTGTATGAAAACCATTATCAAAACAGTTTTTTTCATTCACATTTACAACAAAAACCAAGGTATGAATACTGTCGTGTGCATGTTTTGTTAAACATCTGTATAATTACTATTTTTTTGAATTCACAGACTTCACCCTCCCTACACCTCTGATGAATATAACAGGAAACCTGTTCGATCACCATGCACTGCAAAATCCTTCTGGCTATGGATATGGAGAACATCAACTCATTAACATCAACATGCCAGAGGATATACCCATTGGACTTCGGGCTCTGCTGGGAGTTTACCTCATATTTTAATTTTTTTATTCTGCTTTGCCACTAAAATCATAATAAATACTGACAACAAAAATATTGTGTTATTGTTATGCATATTAATAATAATAATAGGGTGGGGGGGGTAGTTCAAAAATGAACCACAAAAGGTTTTTCAAAAGGTTCTTCGAGGATCCATTAAAATGAGTTATTTGAAGAACTTATAGGGGTTCCCTCACAGTTTCAATTTGAAGAACCCCTAAAGGATCCAACCTTTACTTTTTAGAGTGCAAGAACCCTAAGGTTCTTCGAAGAACTTTGAGGATCTTAGAAGAACCCTTGTTGAACCCCTAATTTTTAGAGTGTACCACTATGTCAGCAGAGCTGACTTGAAGTGTCAGGTTTCACACCCTACATTTGCATAGGGAGTCACGTGTCACATTTTCTAGCCTATCCAGACACAGAATAGATTTGTCCTCCCTCTGAGCGACGGAGACAGTCTAGCGAATCTAGCAGCCGTGGTTTCATCTCGCTGTGATATAATACTGGTCACAGCGGGACTAAATAATTGATATCGTAAAGTTGAAGTTGTAAGGAGTCTACAGACATTCAAATAGTGGCGTGGCAGAAAATGCTCTGTACATTCTAAAAAGTAAAGGTTCCTGGAGGATCCTTTAGGGGTTCTTGAAATTGAAACTGTGGGGGAACCCCTGTAAATTCTTTGAAGAACTCTTTAAAATGATTATTCAAAGAACCCCTTTTAATGGATCCTCGAATAACCTTTTGAAGAACCTTTTGGGGTTCATTTTTTAACTACGCCCCCCCGCCCCTATTAATATTATTATTAATAATATGCTTAACAATAACAACAATAGCACAATATTTTAGTTGTCAATGTTTATTATGATTTTAATGGCAAAGCAGAATAAAAAAATAAAAATATGAGGTAAACTCCCAGCAGAGCCCGAAGTCCAATGGGTATATCCTCTGGCATGTTGATGTTAATGAGTTGATGTTCTCCATATCCATAGCCAGAATGATTTTGCAGTGCATGGTGATCGAGCAGGTTTCCTGTTATATTCATCAGAGGTGTAGGGAGGGTGATATCTGTGAATCCAAAAAATAGTAGTTATACAGACGATTAATAAAACATGCACACTACAGTATTCATACCTTGGTTTGTGTGGTAAATGTTAATGAAAAAAACTGTTTTAATAATGGTTTTCATACACATACCTTGTCCATAATGTAGAGGCCTATGGGATATTCATTGTAGAGGTAAGGGAGGATGATGGTATATCTGATCTGCATAACATACCAATACCAATTGACATACCTTTGTATGCCTCCTCGTCTGTATACCTACAGACACAGACACAAAAGTGAGCAGTTCAGTCATCTGCGCCCAATACAGCTAGCCTTCAACATATTCTTATAGCCTACAGTACATATTCTTACCTCTTTGTTGATTGATATCCATTGAATTGTGTCCATTTTCTGTTTTAGAAAGATTTGCACGAATATGAAAAGATGGATAGTGTCATCAGAAAACAATATCAATTTAGATCATACAAGGGACAAACCTTACCTTAAATTGAGGAGATCTTTAAATGTTTCAGTTAAGTGCCTGCACCTGCTGTCCTTTCAAATTCAAATCTAAATGTTTCAGTTGGGCAGTTAGGTTCCTGCAAGAACCCCCACCAACTAAGGAGGTTCCTCGATGAACCCCACCTCCTATGAGGTTATTGGAAGAACCCTTTGGGTGCAATTTTTAGTGCCAAGAACCCTAAGGTTCTTCGAAGAACTTTGAAGATCTTAGAAGAACCCTTGTTGAACCCCTAATTTTTAGTTAAATATGACTAAATATGATCATATATTTTTTAACAGTTCTAAAAAAGGATGAAATATTATAGTAAGTCGTTTATAATTTGATTGTTACTATATTTAGAAAGCATTTCAGTAATTTCAAGCCCTATTTCTTCACTTTTGTTGAATAGGAAAAAAATATATATATATTTTTTATATTTTCATAATTTCTGTACTTGAGCTTGTGTCCTCAAAAGTGGGTACACCTAATACATCTATATCCATTTTTATCAGAAAGGTGATTTCTTTCTAGAACTATGCAGCATTACTAGTTATTGTTTATGTTTGTTCATGAAAAATAATGACTTTTGGGTATTATACATTTTGCCATATCGTTCAAAGGGGAGGCAACAACGGGTTTTCACTTCTTCAGCAGGCATCTCTTGGGAGCCCTATTGGGTCCATCCAGAACATTAAGTGTCACCAACATTTGGAGAGAGAGAGAGCGGGGAGGCAGGCGGGATGGGTGTTGTGATGTCTGCCCTGGTGCCTGCCCTTAGCAGGAGCGGACTGGGACAAGAATTCGGCCCTGGCATTTTTATCCACACCAGCCCACTTCACTGTTTGTGCCACCAACCCCTCCCGAGGAAGTGGAAAGTCAAAACTCATGAACTAGATTGCTAACTCTAAATATAATAGGCTTCCCACTGCTAGTAGCCATGTATTCATCCAACAGTAAATGTAATGTCCCAAAAAAACTTTGCAGTTGTAGGATACTACCCATGAGAGCTATAGGCCTATGCCCTCGCAATGGCCGGTGCGCATTTCGTGCCCTGCCGCTCCATATCTCAAAGCCATATCATATCTTTGTTGTAATATAGTTGCTATTGAGCTGAATACTGAGAGTTGAGAAAACATTTTTATACCTACAGAAAGCTGAGACAATACTCTCTTCGACAGTGACAAGGGGACGAAGCTTCCAAAGCTGTGTTTTTCCCGCAATTGCATTTAGAAATGTTATACGATCAGAACACATTTTTCTATTAAGCACATGGGGAGAAAGGAGAGTGGCTCGATCATCACAGCGAAACAGGCACAGGGCAGACACTTTCATTACAAGAATCATGAGGATAATGCACTTTACTGTTTGACCAAATCATGGTTTTAGCCGCCCCCAAAATAGGACGATGTGAGTGAGTTGACTATATAGAATGTGCTCTTTCTACATTGATAGGCACACTTCTTTTTACGATCCATGACCTTGGCTGTCTTACTGATGAGAGTAGGAGCAGGTCTCTTTGCTGATGCCGCGTTTAACTTTGAATGTGTGTTTGCGTGACCTCGGCCGGCCCATCCTTCCGTTTCCCACTGATTGAGAAGGGTAAATTGCACTGATCAGCCAGAGTCTCATTATAGATTAGTATAACAGAGAAATTGCGAGAATCATATTTTTTTAAACAAAATCTTAACAGGCCCAGTGGCTGCCGGCCATGTCACCTTTTTCATGTTTTATTTTGATATAAAAAAATATATTTCTGTGTGTCAATTTCGACCAGACCACCCAACTAAAACATGGTCCAGCCCATCTGGCATTTGCCAGAATTGCCAGATGGCCAATCCGCCCATGGCCCTTAGCCACAGTACATGGGCTTTCATTAGAGGCTTGGCTAAATTATTGGTCCCAGGAAAGCCCTGAAGCCTCACAATGCATGTGTCAGTTTATATGTCCTATTCATTGGACAAGTTATTCATGTAATCATTTTTTATATTTTATTGCGGCACCCACAAACATGCAGTAATTATTGGGTGGATAGATTGGCTTTTTTGGTTCAAGGAGAATATACAGTCTATGTTGTGTTATAGGGAAAGGTACAGTACTAAATTCTGAATATGCTCTAGGTTGTCCTTGTTTACTGGAAGCCATTTTCTTTAAAACTGAGAGGGATTATGCAGAAAACATTACTGAAGCTCTTAATTTGACACTGGCATGTGTAAAATTGAAAGAAATATAGTATGATATCTTTAGGACATGCTAATCAGACCTCGGAATTAAAATGACAACAGTTGTTCTATGTAATTTACATAGAGGTCATGTTTTGCTAATATGTCTCTTGTTGAAACAGACAGCCAGCAAGAATATGGTTAAGTCTGACCCACTGACATTTTCAGCGCCAAATTATGCACAATGTGTGAATTAAATTAATTAGAGAATTCATTAAGAAATATGGCTTGCGGAAATTAGTGTAATATTTAGTTATGTGATGTAATTTTCTTTCATTGTTAAACCTAATTTGTTTCATAACAGTTCTTGCAGTAGTTTCTCCCTGTGTTAACTATGATGTATGTCATTTGTTAGCCGTTTAATTAATTATGATTAGATTTACTGAACGTACAGCTTGTTTTGACAGATGGCACCCATCAGGGAGACCTTTGCACAATTAATTTGAAATCAATGACTTCCCTTTTTTCTCTTTGTATCATCTGTTCCATTTGTGTGAAAAATATACACATGCATAAACTCGGTTTTTACTCCAGCTTCATTTAATGGTCTATTATCTACAATTCCCCTAACAATGTACAAGTCAGATAAAAAACGATCCAGACTAAATTTAAGTTTGCAGTTTATCTCTTAACTAAGCACTGAGATGGTTCACTTAATGACTGTCAGTTCGAGAGATTATAAATCTCCTGCATATCTACACGTACAATGGTGGTCTGGCTTTAATCAGCCATTAAGCATTTCATATACACTGAACAAAAATATAAAATGCAAGATGTAAAGTGCTGGTCCCCATGTTTCATGAGCTGAAATAAAAGATCCCAGAAACAAAAAGCTTATTTCTCTAAAACGTTGTGCACAACTGTATTTACATCCCTGTTACTTAGCATTTTTTTCCTTTGTCAAGATAATCCATCCACCTGACAGGTGTGGCATATCAAGAAGCTGATTAAACAGCATGATCATTACACAGGTGCACCTTGTGCTGGGGACAATCACTAGTCCGTCAAACCTCTGTAAGTGACATTATTCTGTGTCTCAAATGGCATTCTATTTCCTATATAGTGTACTACTTTTGACCAGGGTCCATAGGGCTCTGGCCTATGTCCCAAAGACTCCTTGAACTATAAACATCTCAATCACCAAAGGTGCTGTATAAGCCTTCATAATGATGAAACTAGGCCTTCAACCAGGAAGAACATTGTCTGCCATATCATTCACAACTCACATGGATCCATTACATATGATAACTTTTTTGCTTCCGGGGGGATATTTGATTCCCAGTTAATTAGCCTCAATAATTTGCATTAATTGTTTTTGTTCTATAAACATTTGAAAGGCCTTACAAGCCTCTCATTTTTTTTAAACCTCTCCTGCACACATGCTCTTTTCATTTGTTTTGTATTTTCTTGTGTGCAATAAAAATAAAATTATAATAATAATTGTTTTTGTTTCCCTAAAAACACTACCATTGGTATCAGGTCCCACAATAGTTTCCTGTACTCCATCTCACAGATTGACATGAACCAATATCTTGCCTGCATTTAGTATTTGTCCACTTGCTGAATGCTAATAGTTCTAATAATTATATTATCAGAGGCTTAATGTAGTATCCAGACTACTCACAGTAGAGCATCCCCTCACAATAGAGTATCTGGGAATGTAGCCTACTGGTTTGTTCTTACGTTCCATTCTCAGTTCACACCACAAGATGGCGCTTTTGTTCTTTTCATGTTCTTTCTTTAGGTTGAGTAGTCCAAAATCCAACCCCTACCTTTCATGGGAAATTCCAGCACTTTGTTAGAGAAAGCATTGTAACCCATTGAAATATTAAAATTAAGGTGTTTTCAAAGAAATCTGTCTCGTTCTCTCGACTCAGTCCTCTGTCTTCATTTGAATAGTTGGACTAGTTTCAAAATGTAGAATGGTCAAGCATATTCATTATCATTATGCTTAGATGAAGATGATGTAATTGAAGATAAAATAGGTTATGCTGTCTGAGGAGAAACAATTAAATGTAATTTTGTTCATTCTTTTTCCTATGTCCCTGTTTTATTCCTTCTCAGCCTTTGGGGACAGAACACCAGAGGGAACATCATCACATATTACTCAGGTAAAGTTGAACAACTTGTCAGTCATATTTAACAATATTAACATTGAATATTCGGTTGCCTTCTTACAAAGATTAGTTGTAACAATACATGATCGTTTAATGTGCATCACTAGTTTATTGTTCGATACTATAGGGTTTGTCACATAACAATAGGATTTTACCACTAATAGGGGCTGCTTCCCGGACACAGATTAAGCCTTATCCTGGACCAGCATTTTCAATTAAGATTCCCTATTGAGTTTGATTTTTAGTCTAGGACTAGGCTTTGTCCGTGTCTGGGAAACCGCCACATAGAGATTGAATGTCTTGTTGACTCCCTAACAGCGCTTTGAAAATCAAGCATCAACCATGGAACATGTAAATGATGGGAATGATAGGAGACAATATTTAGTCTGCATAGGTGAATAAAACGTCACATACATCATCCAGCAAAGAAGGAGGCAAGAAGCATAACACCATGGTCAAATCCATATCCTTTAACCAGGTGATATGAAGGTGATGCAAATGTGGCCCCCACTGGACATGAGTTAATGTGTGACATAAAAAATAACTACATTGTCTCAATCCAGTGGGCTGACTTGGCATGGGCAGCAAGTCCTAAATGTCAGGCTGTAATGAGTTCTGGCCAAAGGTACACAGTTAGGACATGGAGCCTGCTGCCACCTGGGATGCCCACTGGCCAGCCAGCCACATACCCCTTAGCCGTTTGGACTCTACGTGCATCCAAACAAAGTTTTAGTCAGTTCTACTGTGATTTCGGGGTCTGGGTTTGGTTTAGGTTTAGGTTTATTTGAACATATTGTTACATAAGCAGAAACATCATAGAATGTGATGTCATACAATATAAAACACAGGTAAAAAGATATGATCTGCCTAAATATATGGACAGTGCATCATCAATAAGCCAATACTTATCATAAATACTGCTAAGTATTTCCAATTACTATTACTGATTTCTATGTATAAGGATATATAGACTGATTTCTTAAAGGCCTGGTGCAGTCAAAACCATGATTTTCCTGTGTTTTATATATTTCCACACTATGAGGTTGGATTAATACTGTGAAATTGAGAAAATTATGATAATGCCCTTTTAGTGTAAGACCCGTTTAAAATGACCGGCTGAAATTTCAGCCTGTTTGGTGGGAAGGAGTTTTGGCCTGCCTGGTGACATCACCAGTTGGTAAATTAGTTAATAGACTAATAAGAAATAGAGTTCCAAACCTCTCTGCCAATAACAGCTAGTTTTCAGTTTCCCCCTCCCCACTCAGACCACTCACAGACAGCCCTAACAAAATTATTGCTTAAAAATTGCTCTTTATTGAAAAAAATCACAGTAAGGAACTTACTTGTTACCCAGAAATGATTTGATATTGAGATAAAAACAGCTGCATTGAACCTTTAATAGACCAATTAGAACGAGTTCCAAACCTCTGCCAATAACAGCTAGTTTTCACTTTTCCCCTCCCCATTCAGAACACTCCCAGACAGTCCTAGCTTAATTTTTGCTTGAGAAATTGCTGTTTGTTAAAAAGCCATTTAGTTTATTTTTGACGATTTTAATTTAAAACAATCACAGTAAGGTACTTACAGTATTTTTCAATCTCTTTGGCACAATTTTCTTATGTAAGTGGTATATTTTCACAACTCTAAGGGGTCTATTGTCATTGACGAGAATTAAACAGAATTTATTGAGAGATTCTCGAGAGGTATCGAGAGGTTTACTGTAACGTAAACTTGCGTATTTCTCAGGTCTCGAAGGCTACCTCCAGAGGTCGCGCACGACACTACCCCAGTTGCTCCCATCTAAGCAGGGCAGTGTAAACAGAATTGTCTCGTTGAGCACAACATTCATACATTAAAAATACGAATAGCAGAGCAAAGTTTTTGAAACAGCTGAAATGTATAGACATTTTCTTTATATTTGAGTCTTGTGTTTTCACCTGAAATTGCCGCCGTAGTTCAACGATGTTTTTTCCCACTTGGTTGCTCTGAGCCACGGTCCAGGCAAGAAGCATGCAGCAAAAAGCTGATCAACTTAGTGAATGATCAACGTTTTCAGTCACAATTTTGCGTTTACCTCATATAATGACTTCCATGATATTGATAAAATTAAGCCTGGTTTGTTCAAAGGTAACTTTAACGTACTGAAACTTTAGTTTAATATTCGTATGAGAGGGGTAAACGTTAAAGTTTCATATGCTAACGTTACTAGCTAGCATGCTAGCTAGCTTTGTTATTGTCTTGCAAGCTACATTTAGCTAATGCGTGTATGAACAAGAAAATAAACCCTTTAATTGTCTGCACATGCATGTAAAATGTTGCATTATTCAAGAGTGTAATATGGTTTGGTTGCATTAGCTAATATGTTTTAGAGGAAAAGTTGCTCACATTGTTGAATAGTTTGCAAGCTTACTGTATTGGGGCGGCAGGTAGCTTAGTGGTTAAGAGCGTAGTGCCAGTAACCGAAAGGTCGCTGGTTCTAATCCCCGAGCCGACTAGGTGAAAAATCTGTTGATGTGCCCTTGAGCAAGGCACTTAACCCTAATTGCTCCTGTAAGTCGCTCTGGATAAGAGCGTCTGCTAAATGACTAAAATGTAAATGTATTACTGGCCAGTCAATGGCTACTGATATTTACCCTAGATTTGGAGCTGCAGAGCAAGAATTATCACGTTGCCAGCCACATTGAAAGGTAAGTCAAGGATGTAATGTAAATTGAAAGGTTTATGTACATATTATATACATTGAAATCTCGTCGCGCTGCCTCTCCTTAAATGTTCATCAATGAGAAGTACAAAACTAAACTGATAACACTTATAATATCCTCTATCTTATGTTCAGAACCTTTGCTTGTGCATTGATTGGGGTTGCACACATTCATGCAAAATCAAAGTTTTCTGTGAAATGCCATGACAACATTTTGTTTAGTAACCAATACTGATAATGATAGGCTCACCATTTAGTAATTTTAACTACCATTTAATCAAATAGCAAAAAATACAAGATACACATTTCAAAAGTGTTCTTTTTGAACTGCTGGTTAAGAAGAATAGTAGATGGTAAATATAATTTTCCATACAGTATTTGACAAAAACTTGACATGCATTAAAAAACAACAACAATTTGTATCAAATCAAATGTTATTTGTCACATGCAACGAATACAGCAGGTGTAGACCTTACAGTGAAATGCTTACTTACAAGCCCTTAACCAACAATTCCGTATTATTATTTTTTTTTTAAAGAGCAGCAGTAAAAAAACAGTAGGGAGGCTATATACAGGGGGTACCGGTACAGAGTCAATGTGCGGGGGCACAGGTTAGTCAAGGTAATGGCAGGTTGTGAGCATGTTGAGAAATATATCAGTCTTACAGTTTCATTATCCTTATAAAGTACATACGTAGGACAAATCATCAGAAATAGGGTATTGTAAAGCAGTTGGCTACTGTAAAAACATAGCACAGTGTTTTATGCCATTTCTGCCCCATGCAACATTGTACAAGATCGCCTTTTCTACGTGACTTGTCAACTGATCTCTCTGCTTGAAATTCATCAGCTTACAGTGTATCAATGAAATTCATCAGCTTACAGTGTATCAATGATATTCATCAGTTTACAGTGTATCAATGAAATTCATCAGTTTACAGTGTATCAATGAAATTCATCAGCTTACAGTGTATCAATGAAATTCATCAGTTTACAGTGTATCAATGAAATTCAGATAATGAGTGGAATATTGTTATATACAACCCAGGTATTTCAGCAGTGCATTGTACACTACACTATAATTCCAAATGGTAGCACATAGAGTGACTCCTTCCACTTTGTCCTATTGAAGCACACTGGCTGATGGAGAATGATGTAGTATTTACAGCCACATCCATTAAGGATTTGGTTTTACCTTCCAACATAAATTGATGGCAAATTGATACGTTTATTTATCAATTTACAGTGTTCAGCAGTTATCAAACTATATATGTTAACTAGGCAATACATCATTTTGGTTCAGTAGTTACTGTATCAGTTTTGAGCAGTTTGACTAAGTGATAGTTCATTGTATTGTTAACAAATGACAAGAAAATCATATCAAAAGTAAAGTGAATATTACATTTTGAAAAGCAGATACTTAGATTGAATATGTATCCAAAATGAAAGAGTGATTTGGTGCAGTGAACAAGTGACTTTGTGAATGTGTTTGTTGAACTCAGTCAATTGAAAATGTGCTTAGAGTTTTGAAACATGATCCATTGTGATGATCTGTTTTAATTTTTGTGCTTAGAGTTGTGAAAATGTACCACATAGATGTGAAAATTTATAGCCAGAAGATTTGATATTGAGGTAAAAATGGCTGCATTGGACTTTTATTTTAAGGCTGTCCATCATTGGGAGAGTTAAATTAAGTTTTGCATTGAAACTCTAACTTTTACCTAAATCATGCACTGATGCTAATGAGAGACTTGCACCAGACTGGTTCTTGCCAGTGATCACACAACTTTTTGAAATATTTGCACAGTCACAATACTTTAGAAATTAATATGCGGTGACAGCGGGTTTTGAGGAACTTGACTCCTTTTGTTAAATTTGTAAGAGACCTATTGGCAAACACGCTTCTTTATTATCTCACAATGGCAAAGAAGATGAGGGAACATTGTATCTAAATTAACTTTTTCTATTTCCTGGTAAATGAAATCAATTCCATCCTTTATGTTACTTTTCATCTGCCTTTTGTCTTGTTGCGGAATCTTTTCTCTTTCTTCCTCATTTATCTGTTTTGCCCTTTCCTTGATCTGATAGCATTAAACATATAATTAAGTCATAAAGGAGGGAACTGATGAGTGTAGCAGATGGTAATTGCGTCCTACATTTGAATGAAATGATATGCATTGCTACAATTTACAGCCTTCACCTCATATTTTATTCAGCAACCTTTTATCTCTTTTCCTGCAGAATTATTCTGCAATAAATTTAGACATCTTATCAATAGCTGGAGTGATAGGGGCAGAAACATGGAAAAAACTGAGCCTCCAACATTTTACGCTGTTTAAAATAATTTTCCATAATAAAGGACTTATCAGCCTTGCTCTATCACAGTGGAGGGGCGGATAGTCTTATTTCTAGATGTCTCCCTTTGGTTTGTGGACAAGCTGTCACTCTTCTCCTGGTATCCAGAGGAAATGCAAAAGGACTGAAGAAGATAGTTTCGTGTTAAGTTCAGGCAAGGCTTCTCAACATGGTCAAAGGGTTTCATTTCAATGGACCTAGACAGTGATAAAGGGGTTACAGATAGTATTGAGAACATTGGACAACTTTTTCCAAAGGATTGAACAATTACACCCCAGTTCTTCTCAGGCACCAGGCAAAGGCACCTTTTATGGCATCATGTCAACCAAACATGTCATTTCCTGTGGTATAATCTGTATCTCTTTGTTTATAGTATCTGGATCTGTCTTTAAACTCATTCAGGCATTTAAGAGGTCATGATCACAAAGAGTCTTATGGAATTTCATAAGAATGTCAACTGAATCGTGTTTTGATAGGATGGAATTCATACCCAACCTTTGAGTTTTACTGGTACTGTATGAATGACTTTGATACTACTGATATTTGGGTTTAATGGCTTCTGTTTGTATAGAAGAAGGGAATTAATGCATTTCTGGGCCATGAGCCATGAAAGAGGGGGGCTGGGGGACACCGAATAGTTGAGAAGGCTGCTTTAGTGGGGTTACAGAACAACATCATGCTTTTCCCTGTGTGGTCAGTGCAGTAGTGGTGGCAGTGATTTTACTGTAGCAGTTCAGAATGTTGGTATTGAAATGATTAAATGCTAAGCCTGTTAGTGACAGGAATTATGGAGAGTAGCTATTCCCCCTCCTCCTATTTTGGAGAAACCATTACCTGTCCTGCCTGTGCCTTTCCAGCAACCCTACCAGCACGTTTGTCCATGAATTAGTGCACAAATATGAGTTATGGTCCGATGGTTCCATCTATGTAATCCATCTTTGAAAAATGCCTGTGAAGGATGCGCACTCAGTGCACACTTTCTAATGAAAACTTTATGAACAGCTCAATGAAGCTCTGCCAGGATGAACTGTTTGTTTGTACCGTTGACATGCTTTCCTCCCACTAGTCCCTTGTGAAGTGCTGGACTCCGCTGATATTTGAGAACTGGTAGCGGGTGCGATATAGGTTTAATTCTCATGTTCCCCCAACCTGCCAAGCACAGCAACATGCCAGCTGGAAGGCTTACACAGGGGTGAGAGAGATAGATATTAGCAGGGGCAAAAAGAGAGACAAACAAACACAAGTGTCTGCAGACAGACCTTGGAGGTGCTACAGAGCTGCATCCTGTATCCTACCTCGGGCACTTAACGTTTAGTCATGACACGGGTCCATTACCTTTAAGTACAAGTGCTTATGTTTGGTCCCCTGTTTTTACAGCCCTCTGGCTGCAGAGGGAATCTATCCTGGGTGACCCGGCTGTATTTATTGATGCCTCTTGAGTTTCCACTTGCTGGTAATAGACTGGAAAAAGCAGATAATGTGTTTGATCGATCAGTGTGAACTAATTTCATTTGTTGGGATCAATAACAGTTTACAGTTGACAGAGCCAAATAACTATATTTATTTGAGCTTTTTGATTGAAGTTGTCTCACTTTTACAGAGAGCCAGCTATATGAAGCAATCCTGGCTGTGGTTTGTGTACCAGACAGAGACCCCTCTGCTGTGTTATTGCCAGCAATCTGTATTTAAAACTAATATCAGTGTGTGCTGCATCGCTGCGGGCGAAAGGCGCCAAACCAATCTGATAGATGTGTTTATTTTGGGTTCCTTGTGATGTGAATTAGAATGTGAAAAATAACAATTCCCCCACATTCCGCTCACTGGCTATCCATTTTTTGTTTGAGGGTAATGATTAGATTTTGTGGGCAAAATAATGATTTGTATTATGTTGCCGATGTGGCTAACTCATAATAGAAAAGTGATGTGGAACAAAAGGGAAAAGAGAAAGGAAATTAACTGACGTGCAGGAGAAATACGGTCCCATGCTCAACCTTTTACCGTTTGCTGCATGTTTCTGCTTTTCATGATCATGCTCTGTGAAATGCCCTGAATACATGAGAGCCCTTGCTCTGTGTCATACGGTTATCAGCCAGCCCTTTACCTTCAGCACAGAGAACAAACAGCATGAGATGGGAAGTCTACATGGATAAACATTTACAGTGGAAGGTAATGCTCTGGGCAAACGCAATTCAGAGGGAATTTACTGTGTATAAACTTGTATTATGGCACTATCACTTTACTGTGTTTGAACCTGTATTATGGCACTAGCACTTTACTGTGTATAAACCTGTATTATGGCACTAGCACTTTACTGTGTATAAACCTGTATTATGGCACTAGCACTTTACTGTGTATAAACCTGTATTATGGCACTAGCACTTTACTGTGTATAAACCTGTATTATGGCACTAGCACTTTACTGTGTATAAACCTGTATTATGGCACTAGCACTTTACTGTGTATAAACCTGTATTATGGCACTAGCACTTTACTGTGTATAAACCTGTATTATGGCACTAGCACTTTACTGTTTTTAAACCTGTATTATGGCACTAGCACTTTACTGTGTATAAACCTGTATTATGGCACTTTACTGTGTATAAACCTGTATTATTGTCTCCCGAGTGGCGCAGTGGTCTAAGGCAGTGCTAGCTGTGCCACTAGAGATCCTGGTTCGTATCCAGACTCTGTCGTAGCCGGCCGCGACTGGGAGACCCATGGGGCGGCGCACAATTGGCCAATCGTCGTCCAGGGTAGGGGAGGGAATGGCCGGCAGGGATGTAGCTCAGTTGGTAGAGCATGGCGTTTGCAACGCCAGGGTTGTGGGTTTGATTCCCACGGGGGGCCAGTATGAAAGAAATAAAGAAAATAATGTATGCACTCACTAACTGTAAGTCGCTCTGGATAAGAGCGTCTGCTAAATGACTAAAATGTAATTATGGCACTAGCACTTTACTGTGTATAAACCTGTATTATGGCACTAGCACTTTACTGTATATAAACCTGTATTATGGCTCTAGCATTCTGTAGTATATTTGCTCCATTTCTACCAGCTCTGTGGTAAATGTGGACAACATTTAGCCCACCACAGTGTGAGAGTGCTGTGCTGTAAGTGTGCATTCCATTAATAGTATACTATATGCTACCAAATGTATGCAAAAATAACTTTGCTCTCAATGCTTATTAAATCCGGCTCATAGCATTGTTTGATGTAAGCAAATCCAACCAGAACCTAATTTCCAATGTGTAAAAACTGGCACCATGTATCTTCTGTATCAGTGTGATTGCTGGTTGGTTTTATTAGGAGGGAAAGACTAGAACATGTTTGGAGGACATTTGGAAATAGATTGCTGGTCCCCATGTCTTATGTTTGGCACAGGTTAGGGAAAGGCCTGTGATGCATATTGTTTGTGTTCATTTGAATAAGGACAAATGTCATATTTCCATGGCTGCAGGCAGCGTGCATGTTAGATGATCAACTCTTTTGGGCCCCTGGATGTGGGGTCATCAGTACTGCTTCCAGGTCATTGTCACTGCATGGCGGTTTGGGGCCATAATTGACCTTTTGACAGAGCGCAGGGAGACAGCCATTCTTTCAAGGCTGGAATAATCATGTTACATTTTCTGGGAGCTCAGCTCATCCAAAGTCATTAAAATGTTTGGTCACAGATTGGGTTGAAAATAACTAAGATATATATATAAAAATTGATAACTTTATTTATTATACAATAAGCATTGTTTGTATGTTTATAACTGTATCATTCAACTGATATTGGTCTGTAATGAACATAATGTTTAACATTTGATGTGAATAGTGGGAAAGCATACTGTGTCAAAGTCAAATACCTGTGTTCATATGTTGTCTTAGCATGTTGGCTGTATTGTTTTCTATTGGTATGTTACAGCGTACTTTCCCATCACCACACATGCATTTATGAGAGTATATGAAATGAGTCATTACTTAAGCATTAAAAAAGTCACATCTGTTTTGGGTGCACTCTGTGAGACGGGAGAAAGAGAAAGGTTGAACACAGCCCATCTCCCAATACCTCAGGGCTCCCCCAGGGCTCCTTACGGTTCAGCCTCTCCATACAAGCGTGCTTTTTACCCTTCACTGTTTTTGTTATTCCTCATAACTTGGCACCCACGGCCATGTCTCCGTGTTAATAGCCCCAGACATTAAGTTACTATCACACCATGTACTGTACGTTTGGTTATCTCCCCCACTCCTTTTTCTTTCTTTATTTCTCTTCCTTTTTCTAATCTTTCCTTGAGTTTTTCTTCTTGTTCTTGTCCTTCTTGTTCTTCTTCTTGTTCTTCTTCGTGTTCTTCTTCCTCACCGTCCTCTTCCTCCCACTGAAAATATCCCTAGGCTTGCTCAATGCCTGCATCTTGTAAAGAAGAAGACAAATGTACCTTTTCTACATTTTTATCAATTTCCACTGTTGGCTTATGGTAAAAACGACTTCCCATTTGCTGATATGTCTTGAAGTCACAAAAGAGTCGGAGCTCATGGTGTTATAGATCACATGCAGTTTGCATGAGGGAAAAACTGCTCAGATTCTTTCTTTCTAGCATCTTTGTTGGTTTACAAGAAAAAAAGAGAAAGCAGCTCAGAACGCGACAGGCCTAGCCGTTGAGAATAGGGTATTACATTATTAATTAAAATACAAGTCACACTGTAGCCCATGGGTATACATTGTAGCACACTTGATTGAATCAGGTAGTGGCAGCCTAGGCTTTTTGTATTTTGCGCTTGAAGGGGTGAGAGAAATTTGAGCTGTATTACTTCACATGAGGAAAGCGTTGTAAGCTGTAATGGGAAGTAGCAGAGTTAAAACTCTGTTGAATTCTCTGACAGAAATCAGATTTGTTCCATGGATGAACATCCTATTTCACTTTATTTACAGTTCTAGGATTGTTAAATAGAATTGTATGTAATGCGATGATTCATACAGTCCCATTGCTTAGGTTTTGCCCCATGGTAGAACATGTAATTCCTCTGTCCTCACTGGACTCAACAGCTAACCCTATAGTGTGCTTTGGTATTATCCTTTTCAAGTTTCAAGTTTTAATGTCACATGTACAAGTACAGTGAAATGCCTTTCTTGCAAACTCCAAACCCAACAATGCAATAATCAATAACATTGTTCTGGCCTCTGATTTCATGAGTCCATAGTTCTTTAGAAACCTATAATTGATAGTTTCCCTAAATGAACTGGAAAATATTGTCTCTATTTCAGAAGGGGGAGATACTGCAGAGGGGAGCTGTTGTATCTGGGTTACAGTCAAATACAGTGGGGAAAAAAAGTATTTAGTCAGCCACCAATTGTGCAAGTTCTCCCACTTAAAAAGATGAGAGAGGCCTGTAATTTTCATCATAGGTACACGTCAACTATGACAGACAAATTGAGAAAAAAAATCCAGAAAATCACATTGTAGGATTTTTAATGAATTTATTTGCAAATTATGGTGGAAAATAATTATTTGGTCACCTACAAACAAGCAAGATTTCTGGCTCTCACAGACCTGTAACTTCTTCTTTAAGAGGCTCCTCTGTCCTCCACTCGTTACCTGTATTAATGGCACCTGTTTGAACTTGTTATCAGTATAAAAGACACCTGTCCACAACCTCAAACAGTCACACTTCAAACTCCACTATGGCCAAGACCAAAGAGCTGTCAAAGGACACCAGAAACAAAATTGTAGACCTGCACCAGGCTGGGGAAGACTGAATCTGCAATAGGTAAGCAGCTTGGTTTGAAGAAATCAACTGTGGGAGCAATTATTAGGAAATGGAAGACATACAAGACCACTGATAATCTCCCTCGATCTGGGGCTCCACGCAAGATCTCACCCCGTGGGGTCAAAATGATCACAAGAACGGTGAGCAAAAATCCCAGAACCACACAGGGGGACCTAGTGAATGACCTGCAGAGAGCTGGGACCAAAGTAACAAAGCCTACCATCAGTAACACACTACGCCGCCAGGGACTCAAATCCTGCAGTGCCAGACGTGTCCCCCTGCTTAAGCCAGTACATGTCCAGGCCCGTCTGAAGTTTGCTAGAGTGCATTTGGATGATCCAGAAGAGGATTGGGAGAATGTCAGATGAAACCAAAATATAACTTGTTGGTAAAAACTCAACTCGTCGTGTTTGGAGGACAAAGAATGCTGAGTTGCATCCAAAGAACACCATACCTACTGTGAAGCATGGGGGTGGAAACATCATGCTTTGGGGCTGTTTTTCTGCAAAGGGACCAGGACGACTGATCCGTGTAAAGGAAAGAATGAATGGGGCCATGTATCATGAGATTTTGAGTGAAAACCTCCTTCCATCAGCAAGGGCATTGAAGATGAAACATGGCTGGGTCTTTCAGCATGACAATGATCCCAAACACACCGCCCGGGCAACGAAGGAGTGGCTTCGTAAGAAGCATTTCAAGGTCCTGGAGTGGCCTAGCCAGTTTCCAGATCTCAACCCCATAGAAAATCTTTGGAGGGAGTTGAAAGTCCGTGTTGCCAGCGACAGCCCCAAAACATCACTGCTCTAGAGGAGATCTGCATGGAGGAATGGGCCAAAATACCAGCAACAGTGTGTGAAAACCTTGTGAAGACTTACAGAAAACGTTTGACCTTTGTCATTGCCAACAAAGGGTATATAACAAAGTATTGAGAAACTTTTGTTATTGACCAAATACTTATTTTCCACCATAATTTGCAAATAAATTCATTAAAAATCCTACAATGTGATTTTCTGGAATTTTTTTCCTCATTTTGTCTGTCATAGTTGACGTGTACCTATGATGAAAATTACAGGCCTCTCTCATCTTTTTAAGTGGGAGAACTTGCACAATTGGTGGCTGACTAAATACTTTTTTTCCCCACTGTACAACAGCCGGATGGTCACTACAATGCATACTGGCTCTGACCGCACACTTACTCTCAAAGTTTTGCTTTCACTGGTGTTTTGAAATCGTTGAGCTTGAACGTTAAGCTGATGTTGAAGATTAGCCCTTGAGCACTTTGAATGAGCATGTACCCTACTCTTATTAAATCTGTGTATCATTTGTATGGTGCGGGTACAACATTTGTATCATTTATTTATTGGCATTCACATGCTTTCATTCCCCCAGTTTTCTTGTTGTGACATATCTGTAGTCTTCTGATAGACGCTGGCTTAGACCCAGAGTAGAGGGGATCTGTTTCCTTATCTCCACTCCCCCAGCTCATTATTCCTCATAGTTAATGTCATGAAACAAGGATGGGAAAAAACTATATTAGTCTCCCTGGATCCTCATTAAAGGGCTGTCCTACAGAGGTGTGAATATGTAATGTTCTAATAACGACTGAGACAGGATGAAGGTGCTTCTAATGGTTTTAATGCTGGGGAGGGAGAGGTAATAGAACACAATACTGGACAAAGGTGTCCGTAATGAGGCAGCTATGCGTCCTGTGTCTCCCACATCTCTCCCATACTGCCATCACAGATGCATTAGAGACTGAGGAGGGAATCTTCAAAGGACTCTTTCTTTCGTCCGTTCGTTCTTTCCCCACTGCGCACACACTGGTTGAATCAACGTTGTTTCCACAACGTGGAATAGACGTTGAATTGACGTCTGTGCCCAGTGGGTCGTCTGTTCGTTTGTTATTTTTTCATTCATTCGTTCTTTCTTTTTTATTTTCCTTCCTTCCTTTCTTCCATCCCTCCTCCTCTGATTTCCATTGACCTCTAGTCTAGGTCTGTTAGATATAGTCCAGATCATAGCAGACTAACGGCTGAAATATCAAAGCCTGCCCAAGGCCTGAACATTTGCTTTTCTGCTCCAGGTAGTCAGAGTGGGGAGATCAGCCGAGATTGGGACAGTATTATTCTCCATGGCTTGTCTTCACCACGGCCCCATCCTCTGTAGAGCTGAATTCAGATGCTCCATTTCTGCTGTCACAAATAAATCGCAGGGTTAATTAGCTCTTAATTCGGAGTAGCTACCAATATATAAAACGGTACATTCTCTAATGGGATTTAATTAATTGAAATAGTGTTCAGTCAGATAATATACGAGCCAAAGGAAGCCCAGAGCTTAGGCACGGGCCGATCCATTTGAAACAGATTTTAAAAAGAATCCATCTGGAAAGAAAGGATCTGTCAGTGAAGATGCCCAATTGTGTGAGATCATGGCTGGCTGTTCAGCATGCGAGGTTCTGAAGTGTATCGAGAGGCACAGCTGAGTGACTGGAATAGTCTGTGTTGTATTGATAACTAGCAGCCTGTTTTAAAATCCTGGCAGAACAATGAAACCAAGGCCTGCTGTGCTCTGCTGAGTAACAATACCTGTTTTCACTGGAGGGTTCAAACGTGACAAACAACAACAACAAAGGAGCTCTTTTCATTTTATTTTGGCACATTTGGATATTAATATTTTTTTTGAAAAAATATTTATTCCCAAATGTTGTACCTGCTTAAAACTGTTAGGCCTATATAGGCTATATAAGAATTGAAAACCGAGACCCTAACAAACACAAAATAATCAATCCCAGGACAATAGCAAAAGCTTTGAATAACAATAAGAAAATCACATTGTGCTTGACCACACACTCAGGTCTCCCGTTCACTCCCACCTTCCCTCCTTTCCTCCTTCACCCTCTGCCTCTCTCTAGCTGTGTGTGTTGTGCTGGAGCAGAAGGAGACAGTAGCTGAGAGCTATGGTGGAGTGTAAACTGTGTTGATGTGGATGGCCTCTGGTCAGGAGCCAGGCCCTGGCTGTAAAAAGGCTTGGTCTTTTGTGCATCAGAGCCATGCTTGCCAGTCCCAGTCCTCCCTGTCGCTGGGGGTAGGGAGGCATTTACCCACCACATGCATTCATTGCAATGGCATGGCTTGATGTGGGGCTAAATGGCATTGTTACAACTCGCCTCTGAGAAGTGTTGACAGGTCCATATGCTAATTTTAATGAATACAACAGGGCTGTGGTTTTATTTACCTCAACTCAGCCACAGAATGTCTATCTGTACCCAGACTAGCAAATATAATTGCAGCAAACTCAAATTAGCTCATTAGGAAATGTATTGAATTTACACATTATTTCCAGTAGTTAAGCTGAATTATTTTCCCTAAGGACTCAATTACACACTAATTTGTGACTCAGGTAAATGCTGTTCCGTTGACTTCCACCATGGCAAAATGGAAGTCACTGAATAATTTGTAAGAAATATGTAGTACAGGCACATCTATTGACATTCATTGTGTAAAAAATTCAAAATGAAAGAACAGAAGATGAGAAACCAATTGCTTTTGTTTCTTGTTTTCAGTTAGAGGGGTCATATTAGTGTGTAGCCCAATCTGGTCGGACGCTACAGACAGAAGTTGGCAAATCGGCTGTACCTTGTGGGGGGTCTTAGAGCAAAACGAAGAACACCATTGTGTTCGTGAGAGTCTCATCTTTCCATAGAGCGGTCATAATGTACTGAGCAAAAATATAAATGCAACAATTTCAAAGATGTTACATAGTTACAGTTCATATAAGGAAATCAGTCAATTTAAATAAATTATTTAGGCCCTAATCTATGAATTTCACATGACTGGGAATACAGATGTGCATCTGTTGGTCACAGTTACCTAAAAAAAAAAATGATGTTGGAATATCTGAACATACACTACATGACCAAAGTATGTGGACACCTGCTCGTCGAACATCTCATTCCAAAATCAGGGGCATTAATATGCTGTTGGTCTCCCCTTTGCTGCTATAACAGCCTCCACTCTTCTGGGAAGGCTTTCCACTAGATGTGGGAACATTGCTATGGGGACCCCACAAGAGCATTAGTGAGGTGGGCCACTGATGTTGGGCGATTAGGCCTGGCTCGCAGTCAGTGTTCCAATTCATCCCAAAGGTGTTCGATGGGGTTGAGGTCAGGGATCTGTGCAGGCCAATCAAGTTCTTCCACATCGATCTTGACAAACCATTTCTGTATGGACCTCGCTTTGTGCACGGGGGCATTGTCATGCTGAAACAGGAAAGGGCCTTCCCCAAACTGTTGCCACAATGTTGGAAGCACAGAATCGTCTAGAATGTCATTGTATGCTGTAGCGTTAAGATTTCCCTTCACTGGAACTAAGGGGCCTAGCCCGAACTATGAAAAACAGCAACAGACCATTATTCCTCCTCCACCAAACTTTACAGTTGGCACTATGCATTGGGGAAGGTAGTGTTCTCCTGGCATCCGCCAAACCCAGATTCGTCCATCGGACTGCCAGGTGCTGAAGCGTGATTCAACACTCCAGAGAACGGATTTCCACTGCTCCAGAGTCCAATGGCGGTGAGCTTTACACCACTCCAGCCGACGCTTGGCATTGCACATAGTGATCTTAGGCTTGTGTACGGCTGCTTGGCCATGGAAACCCATTTCATGAAGCGCCTGACGAACAGTTCTTGTGCTGATGTTGCTTCCAGAGGCAGTTTGGAACTCGGTAGTGAGTTTTTCAACCGAGGACAGACAATTTGTACACGCTGCGCGCTTCAGCACTCGGTGGTCCCATTCTGTGAGCTTGTGTGGCCACCACTTTGCGGCTGAGCCATGGTTGCTCCTAGACGTGCATGTATACAGTGCATTCGGAAAGTATTCAGACCCCTTTACTTTTTCCACATTTTGTTACGTTACAGCCTTATTCTAAAATGGATTAAATAAATGTTTTTCCTCATCAATCTACACACAATACCCCATAATGACAAAATTGTTGCAAATGTATAAAAAAATTAAAAACAGAAATACCTTATTTACATAAGTATTCAGACCCTTTTCTATGAGACTCGAAATTTAGCTCAGGTGCATCCTGTTTCCATTGATCATTCTTGAGATGTTTCTACAACTTGATTGGAGTCCACCTGTGGCAAATTCAATTGATTGGACATAATTTGTAAAGGCACACACCTGCCTATATAAGGTCCCACAGTTGACAGTGCATGTCAGACCAAAAACCAAGCCATGAGGTCGAAGGAATTGTCCGTAGAGCTCCGAGACAGGATTGTATCGAGGCACAGATTTGTGGAAGGGTACCAAAAAATGTCTGCAGCATTGAAGGTCCCCAAGAACACTGTGGCCTCCATCATTCTTAAATGGAAGATGTTTGGAACCACCAAGACTCTTCATAGAGCTGGCCGGCCGGCCAAACTGAGCAATCGGGGGAGAAGAATCTTGGTCAGGGAGGTGACCAAGAACCTGATGGTCACTCTGACAGAGCTCCAGAGTTCCTCTGTGGAGATGGGAGAACCTTCCAGAAGGACAGCCATCTCTGCAGCACTCCACCAATCAGGTCTTTATGGTAGAGTGGCCAGATGGAAGCCACTCCTCAGTAAAAGGCACATGACAGCTCGCTTGGAGTTTGCCAAAAGGCACCTAAAGGACTCTCAGACCATGAGAAACAAGATTATCTGGTCTGATGAAACCAAGATTGAACTCTTTGGCCTGAATGCCAAGCGTCACGTCTTGAAGAAACCTGGCACCATCCCTACGGGGAAGCATAGTGGTGGCATCATCATGCTGTGGGGATGGTTTTCAGTGGCAGGGACTGGGAGACTAGTCAGGATCGAGGGAAAGATGAACGGAGCAAAGTACAGAGAGATCCTTGATGAAAACCTGCTCCAGAGCGCTCAGGATATCAGACTGGGGCGAAGGTTCACCTTCCAACAGGACAACGCAGGAGTGGCTTTCGTGACAAGTCTCTGAATGTCCTTGAGTGACCCAGCCAGAGCCCGGACTTGAACCCGATCGAACATCCCTGGAGAGACCTGAAAATAGCTGTGCAGCAACGCTCCCCATCCAACCTGACAGAGCTTGAGAGGATCTGCAGAGAAGAATGGGAGAAACTCCCCAAATACATGTGTGCCAAGCTTGTAGCGTAATACCCAAGAAGACTTGAGGCTGTAATCGCTGCCAAAGGTGCTTCAACAAAGTACTGAGTAGAGGGCCTGAATACTTACGGAAATGTGATGTTTCATTTTGTATTTTTAATTTGCAGACATTTCTATAAACCTGTTTTTGTATTGTCATTATGGGGTATTGTATGTAGATTGATGAGGAATGCACTGTATGTCTGTGGAATGCGTCATTATTAAATGTCTTTGTTCATAACCACAATGTTTTGTGTTTTTGTAAAGCCCTAATCGTGTGGTTGTTGACTATCTGTAGTGATATAGCTAGTATCATGTTAAAAGCTTGATGCAGGCCATTTTCAGGCAATGAAAATGACAAAAAAGCAAAGAGAACCGAAAACACCACAACACCGAGCAAGAAACGTGAGTCATGGCTCAATATCAGTGATTATGCCTGCCTACTGGAGTCTGAAATGAAAGTGAACATTCATGGACTGATTCACTCGTTGAACCATGTCCTCCTGTGTCACAATGAGAAGATTGTTGAGAGGAACGAGATGGTGTGGAAACTATGTGAGAGAATGGAGTGTCAAAAATTCACAATATCTGTGTTTGTCCTGTTTGCTGGAAAACAGCTAGGAATTTTGAATGGCTAAGCAGAAGGGTATTCATTCTCATTCTGTACTTTCCACAACGCTCTGCATATTCTTATGGTAGATGACCTAAAATGACACTGGTCATTGGCTTTGTTCCAGTATGCAAATTGCACCACTGTTTCACTGACTTGTGATACAGTTCAGCATTTAGTATTGACTCGTTGTGTGCTATAATGGTGCCTAATGTTTCTGTGATTGGTTTAGGCCATTTATCAGTCTGGAATGAGCTTACAATATCTTGGTTAATGCATATTTATTATTTTAGTTAGGTTAAATTATGCTTTTCCACTCTCAAGCGACTTTAGGAACTTCACACGAGTCAATAAAGAAAACAAATATGTTCTGCATCCATGCAATGGTATGTGTATTTGCATGTCTGTGCGTGACCCTAACAAGGCCATTTTAATTTTGTAACATGTTTTACAATATCTTTCTTTCTTGGCCCTGATAAAGACCCTTGTATTAATAGATGTGGTGTGAGTGGAGGATGGAGGAGGGGAAGGTTGAGGATGGAGGGTGCCTTGGCCCATGGAGTGCCCATAGGGGAACTGGGACCAGGCCCAGTCCAGTCTGCATGCTAGGGTCTATAAACACACAACCTCCTCTGCATTGGACTGTAAATGCCAGTGACAGCTAGTGGCACACAAGTTACTCGTGCTTAACAAATTATTGGCCTACATCAGGGATGGGCAACTTTGATGGGGGTGGGGGCCACAAAAAGTCAGAACCCATCATGAGGGGCCGCAGTGGCTCGCAATTCTACACATTTTGCAATAGGTTGGAAAGAAATGTTTGCAGTTTTTAACATGATATCTGAGTGAGAGTGACTAACAAAATCAATGGGGGCCCCTCGGTCGGTAATTCGACCATGATTACTACAAGTTTAGATAGCTGGTCGCTAGACTAACATACCAATCTAAAATAATTAACTGACATGGGCTAATTGAGTGACTGTCACTAACCACGTTTCCATTCACACTTTTTATGTGAGTAAAGTCATACCGTATATAAAATAATCACGACAGCTGTGATGGAAACAGGTGGTTTCGGTACAATTTTATAAATGCCGACAGATCATTTGTTCGTTTGACATGGTGGGACCTTTTTGTGTCTGCAAAATTAATTATGCGAGAAATGGCTGTGGAAAAGTTTTTATGCGCAAATATTGATATAATAACCATCATATCGAAAAAACTTGGAGTCACGCAATGACATATTGTATGGTCCTACCCACTATGACTCGGGAATTCATGCAGTTTATTAGGCTACAGATGAAATACTGTAAGTTATGATGAACTTCACAGGGTGGTGAAAGTACAAGGTGATAAGCTTGATGCTCCTTTCCAATAAATATTGAGGGTCTTATTCTGGTGACATGATGCTTGGCTGACGTTTGATAAATACAAATAATCTCGCTCTTTTGTCCATAGAAATCTCATCATGTAGGCTATACCCACACTGTATCTGCGAGCTGTTGGCTAGAGCACATGTGCCAATACCAGAGTGGGCACACTCGCTATATAACGCAACATTTTTTGTGAGGAAATCATCAGTAGAGTTGAAAATGCGATGGAAACCCATTTGACTTGTATTTTTTATTTGGTACATAGGAATTTAACTGCAAAAGGTATTTTCATGTGCACTACGTCATCACACACAGCCTTCAGTCACAGTTCTACACAGCAAATTGGCCAGTGTTACCTAGTGTTGATTTTTCAGTGTAAAATTTCTAGTGTTGACTCTGTAAGTGTAAAATTAACACTCATTGGTGTAAAAGAACCCCAGAGTTGGTGTTAATAATAAGTGTTAAACCACGCCCATCATTATAATATTTCCCAGCATGCTCTATTGCAGGTTGATTTTTTAAAATTGTTTGTTTCAATATCTATGTTTTTGCATGTACATTAATTGATTAATTGATCTTATGATTCTCAAATATAAATAAACTAGTCCAATCTGTAACTTGGACTTACGGAAATGGTTGCTCCAGTTTAGATACTTTAGATAGTCTCATATCTTAGTCTTCCCAACCTGGCAGTCATTCTGAATGTAGGTTGCGGGTGAATAAAAATTCTAAATGTTGGATATCCCCATTCTGTCTGGCTTACAGGCCTGATGTTGCCTGTAAACCATGAGTTTCAGGCCACTGTATTAGGGTAAAACTAGGCCCTCAAAATAAGGGCTTATGAAATATGTGATGTATTGTGTTAAAGATTTTTATTTTAATGATAACATATTCACTTAGGATCTCACTTCGTGAAGGCCACAGAACTGAAAATGGATGAATGCAACAACCATGTCTCTGTAACTAACAAATACAGTCATGGTTGGTAACTCTACAATTCACTCGAAAGGCAAGGCACTCTGGAAAATATGCAAATAAGGCTTTACACTAAGGCTTTACACTTCATACTCTAATGTACTAATGTGTTTGGCATTACCTAATTTCTGCTCATGATCTGTCCTATTGAGTCAACACATCTGAGGTTTGAGTGGTAAAACACACAAGAAGTTTGAGGGATAAACTTGTATGATCCCATACATTTCCAGCTCATAGTCAGCATCTCTCACACATGACTCTGTTTGGAGAGATGTGAATTATCAATGTTACCTTTGAGCTCCAAAGCCCGCCTGGTGCTCATAGTATCAAGCATAATGACATTCAGTGTAGCCCAGATCACATTTATGATCGTATATTTGATACAGTTGTAAACCAGCAAAGAATAAGCCTGCCTAAGAGAATAAACCATTTTTTTGTTTAAACACAATCTATTTTCCAGTGTAAATCACTTGTCACTCTATTGCAAATGTAACTGTTACAATCTGAAAGAGAAGGGGGAAAAAAGAGATAGAGAGAGAGCAAAGATTATCTTTTCGGCCATTTCCCAGGCACCGGTGCATGACAGAGACTGACAGGTCTTTGAGATGACTGACAGGTGTCCTTTGAAATGCCGTTGAACCAGCTTCTGTTCAGACTGTTGAAATGCATATTTGGAGCTCTTATCATAAAGGCATGGATGGCACAGATAGGTGCCGTTAACATTGCAAATGGCTCCGGAATTATTCATTGTCGGCGTGGCTGGGAAGAATAGGAGGGGTAAGTTTGATTATTCCGCTCACACAATGGCAGGGTGCTTAATGATTCCTCTCCACCTTGGCAGCGCTGTGTGCCGACTTCAGGCAGCTAGCGGGGGGTGACACAGGTCTGGCCAAGTGTTAGAGCAAGATCATACGTCCGGGCCCCATTTTAATTTCTAATACATTAATCTTTCCCGTGCAGATCCTCCATGAATATTCCGGGGCTCCTTGTTTGTCGAGGAAGCCTGTCTCGCTTTCATCTATTCAGGTGGTTTCATTCACTGTGAAAGGCGGCTAAATGGGCCCGATCAGTCAATGACAACTGTGGCACAATAGAGCCCAGTAACACGTCCCTTTTCTCCTTTCAGCCTTCTGATAGACAACTCTGACACCTGGTCCTCGGGGATGCCCGCAGCCAAGTCACCGCGCCGCTGCTCCTTGAGAGACTTCCCGTACTTTATCGGCCCATAAAGGATTGTCACAGGTGAATGTATCAGCGGCGCTGTGGAGCTGCACCCCCTGACCTGCCCGGCGCCAGTCCGGGTCGGGCTCGGTGGCAGCCGTGGCACCGTCTCTGCATCACAAATGGATTAAGGTGGCTTAAACGCTGTCATACAAGCGGGCTCAGCGCCTTGCACTTAAAAAAAAAAGTGAAGCCATTGTCTCTTCATTCTCGTCCATTAATTAGCATTGTCTTAAGTTCATTAAAGCAGGACTCGTGTTGTTTCTAATGAGGCGGTGGGGCCCTCTTACAACGTTCTGGGCTTTGTAGCGTCTGACCTAACACTGGCTCTGTACTTGCATTCCTGTTCACAGTGAAATGACACACACTGAGGGATGCTGTAACCATAGCCACGGGAAGTAGGGGTGCTGAGGGTGCTGCAGCACCCCCTGAAAATCTGAATTAAAAAAGAAACATCAATAAAAATATATATATACTGTATTTAAAACAAATATTTAGTAGTGCACTGGGCCTTTACTAGTCCTGTATTAGCAGACCAATGTAGCCTTCTGTAGCGCATGCCAAAAAAATCTGCCCCCACCCCCAAACATTTAACCTGCAGGAGTCCTGTAACCTGCAGGAGTTTTCACAGTCTGACTTTTACACTCATGGATTTGGAAAGCACCACAATTTTTCAAGTTCTGTTATTAGGCCTAAATTGATTGCAGGCACATTATGTTGTTTGTTTGCGTTGTAGCTACTGAAGTATGTTTTCTTATACAAACCCTCTAGTGTCTGACTGTAACTAATAAAGCTGTCTGCTACTAGTGGCTTCCAAGTTGGGTAGGAAAGTTTCTTCTCCTCTTTTCTTAGGATATTTCAGGACAATGTGGTTGTGCTTAATCCAAATGAGGCTATCACTCATAGCACTCTGTTCTATGGCTAAATGAGGCTCACAGGAGTCTGCTGTATTCAGGGATTGCTCCACAGAATATTATAACTCAGCAGAGAGAACACCATTACGGGTGGAACTTAAATGTGCAATGGCATATATGGATATTACAAGTGTCAAACGTAGTGATGTAGATATGGTGACATTCATAATTATGATATCTGATTTGGACTCAAAAGGAAGCTCTACAGGGAGAGGGGAGAGCACCAATATTTTAATGCAGAGGAGACAGCCCACTCCCTCAAGGAACATCTCAAGTGACACTGGCTGCTGGAATATTGGGATTTATACTTCCTGTTTTCTATTAATATGGAGATGAATACAGGTGTTCTGTGTCGTAAAATTTGTTTAGCACTCACAAATTGCAATTACAAGTGTTGAGGAGTGGAAATGATCTCTGTGCAGATTCCCAGGCAGAGAGAGGAAGGATTTAATATCCGGATTTCAAATGGAACATAATAATGGTGTAATTCTGTCCTCTACCCCTTCAGCCCTGTTTGGCAGCCGCACCTGTTTTTTACGGTGGAGGGGGAAGCAGACTTGCACGCTTCGCCATGCTAGTCAGCCACAAAAAATGCACAACAATTAAGCTGTGAAACATCGTCCTCTTCAAGGGTGAAGACTTGGGAAGGGTTTAAAGCCCAAGGAAGTCATCCAAAAATCCTCCAGTCTGTCTGTCCTCCTGAGGGGCTTGCAGGAGGCATTGTGGCGAGGAGGCGGCTAGGCGCTCCGTTCTGAATGTAGCAGTAAGGTGAGGAGGGGCTGGAGCACCAGGGCTGGGTGACAGCCTGGATGGCTTACGCTGCCTGGTTGAGACTGGCTGAACCCTCCGCCTGGACAGTTTGCTCCCAGTCACTTCCTTTCTACTAAGGATCAAAAGATGGAGAGTGGAGCTGACCTTGAGTTAACGTGACCCTGTTTGGGAGAGTCAGTTGCAGCACTAAGACACACCAGGCAGGCAGGCAGGAGTAAAGAACTGCTGAATCTGTCCACCCACAGTATCTCTATAACCCCTCTAAGCAATCAGCATCTCTGTGTTGATAGATCACTCATTACCTTATTGTCTAAAGAGTCACCTGAAAATAAATGACTCAAACCCATTGTGATGTAGTAGGCAATGTGTTCAACATGATATTGAATCACTGCATCTCTTCATAGTGTTCCGCAGGGATATCTTTAGAGGGGGAAAATAGTCCATTGAAATTGCAATTGTAAATGTTCAAAGCTCTAGTACTCTCTACATTTACATTTACATTTTGGTCATTTAGCAGATGCTCTTATCCACAGCAACCTACAGTAAGTAGTGAGTCCATACATTTTTGTACTTTACCTATCAAGTTTTGGGATTTCTCCTTGTGGATTTATGCATCTTCCGGTAAGAGCCCCAATGAGCAAAATTGGTTGAAAAGACGTCATTTCAACCAGTTTTGCCGTTGAAACAACATATTTTCAGAAAAAATTATTCATTCAAAAGAAACACCTTCAGTACCATTTACCTTGCAGTGGGCATGCAGCTCTCTTATTCTCAGCACACCCAATAATTGAGAGACTCTTGTATTAAGGCAATACATTAATTCACTGTGTCAACCTGTCCCCCTGGAATATTATGATGCTAAATACATTTAATTAGGAGCTGAGGCTGTGATGGGAGAAAGTGCATTGTCAGTAAAAAAAAAAGATTTGGTTACCTTTGAAGCTTGCAGACTGGTGCGCTCGCTTACTCACTCAGAATGATATGTCAACTAAACATAACGCACAGAGAATTTGAATTACCTAGCTTATGGTGTGGATATTATTAAAGCATCATTGCTGGAGACAACGACAGTATAGGCGCAACCATCAGAGGCTTCTTACAAACTGTCATGTATTTGGTCACCTTTGTGAATGAGCAATTATCTCTCAATACAGAGAAAGGTTAGAATACCTCTTACAGCTAAGAAGTAACCAGGTCCTAGAGATCTGAGACAAAATTTACAAATATGTGAGCATGTGAATTGTTCAGTAGTGTTATTTTCTTAGAGCATTTTTGAGTCATGACTGAAAGTGCCTCTGCCAACAAACACAGAGATTGTATCAGTAACAAATGAGCAAACGTTGTTTAGTTCACTAAAATAGGCAAATAACAAAATGGCCTTGTAGATTTCAAATGAGAATGCAAAGTTGAGCATAGACGGAGAGATTCGAGGCACCCTGAGACAGGCTAGAGTATAGTGAGACATCATGTCTGGCTCTGATAAAAAAAAAAAAACAGTCTAAATAATAGCCAGTCTCCATCTTGACATCTGTCACGCTGCTGGAAATGGATGGGGAAATGACCAGCTCTCTATCGCCCTAGCACGCAGACTCCCGGACCCTGTATCAGCGACTGAATGATGCAAATAGAAGATAATATCTGGCTTTGCTGAATGACATTACACCAAATCTAATGTCATTAAAAGAGTGGGTATGAGCAGTGCTTTGCAGGTAGTGTGGACAGCCTGGGCTTGACTGACACACAGATGAAGTGCGCTGACAGGGCGCACAATAAAGTCATCAGGAAATGTGACATGTCAGTTAGAGGGACGGAGGGATGAATTGTCACTCTGTCAGAGCGGATACACTTTCTTATCCCTGATGTCCCACACACCACCGTGGGAAAATAGGAGAGCATATGCTTTTTATCCAAATATTCAGATAGAGGACAAGTATTCTCACTCACTCACTCACTCACTCACTCACTCATGTTTTGTCGGCTGCACATTTCCTGTGTTCTTACCTGAAGAGGAGCAAAGGATGTTTCTGATGAGAGCTTAGCAGGCTATTTTGGTTTTAAACCCTCCAATGAAAGCTACTGTTTTCAAGAGGTTATAGTAGTTTGAACATTTGTTATGATACAGTCTGTTCAAAACATACATTTTAGGAGTTAAACTTTTTATTCAGTTCTACAACAGCCTGCGTTTTGCAGTGTTGTCGCTGATGAGTGAAATTAAACTGGAATAGGAGCATGTTTAGATTTAGCATATTATATAGTATTTAGAAAATGTAAAGAATATTGAAACATATTTTTGTAATTTGTAATTAAGTCCCAGTTCATAAACAAAAAAACACAGAAACATAGATTAGCATTGGAAAATAGGATTAAACAAACATACCCAAACAGTAAAGTTTGTTCCAATTTTCCCTTAATATTGATTTTTATCTCTCTGGCAGACAAACACGCCCCCTTTAAATGCCTTAGTGTAAAACATATACCAAATCCTTGGTTCTCTATAGTTCTTTCAGATCTCATTATGATGAGAAATCAGGCCTGGGCCAAGGCTAGAATCTGATTGTCAGCTCTTCAGACAATAGATTAACTTCCTCAATTAAGAAATCTAAATCAAGCTACTTTCTAAGTTCTATCTCAGCCTCTGCTAGTGATCCATAAAATTTTGGGAAAACAGTTAATACACTCTCCTTCCCTGCCAAAGCAAGTTGTGTCCGACTCTGGCATCATTACTGATAAAAAATCTGTATTTTAATCAGTATTGTTTCTCTGCTTTTTATTTAAAATAAATGGTGCTTCAATTGACCCTGGTCAGTCAGTTGACTGCTCTTCCCTCTCCCAGCCTCTAGTTGGCTCAATGGAAGAGCTGTCAACTTCTAGTGAATCCTTGTTTACATTTCAACAACTTTCTACTTCTGATGTGCTAGATGCCTTTTTTAAGACTGATGAAAAAATCCACTTGGGCTGATTTGCTCGATCCGTTCTTGCTGCAGCTTTCTGCTCTCCTGATTGTGTAATCATTGACACACATTTTTAACCTGACGATTATCTCGGGTGCTATCCCCAGGGTGGCTCATGTACTCCCTCTCCACGAAGGTGGTGACCCCTAAAGCCTGGATCAGGCGTCAGGTAATTGGTTTAAAAATTACCTGACAGACAGGACACAATGTGTATTTTCTGGTGGTGTTAAATCAGGTTTCCTTTATATTAATAAGGGGGTTGAATTTAGGTCCTGTAGTTTTAATTGTCTATACAGGGCTCTACAGTGCGACCATTTTACTTGCATACACGCCTAAATATGTTGCTGTGCGACCTGGAATTTTTTATTTAGGAGCATCAGTGTGCCTAGAAAAATTAAGGATTCTAGCTTTATTACCTCAAGTAACTTCCATTGTGCTCCTACATTTCTTTGTGTGCACCAATTTTTTTAAACGTAGGCGCACACGTGCTCCTTCTAAAAAAGGTCAGTGTAGAGCCCTGCTATATAAACAATACACCGGTATGCAGATTACACTGTTGTGGATGCTCTTTCGGGGCTACAATCTGCCTTTATTGCTTTGCACAAAGCCTTTGTTGAACTGAAATTAGTACTTAATGCAGGTAAAACCAAGTATACAGTATGTTATTTTCCAAAACACCCAAAAATGTATCTGAAAATTTATGCATATGTACATTGGATGGTGATCATGTCCCCGCTTATAAATATCGGAGCATCTGGATTGACGAAAAGCTATGTTTCAAAAAGCATATTGATGAGTTAATTAAGAAGTTTAGAATTCAACTGGGCTTCCTTTATAATAATAGGTCATTCCTTTCGTTAAATAGCAGAAAACAAATCATTCAGTCGACATTCATACCGGATATAGATTATGGCGATATTGTCTGTATGAATGCAGCTGCCACTGTATTGAAGCCATTGGACGCAGTTTATCATAAGGCACTGCACTTCATTATGGGAGACAGGTTCAGTACACATCACTGCATTCTGTATCAGAAAGTAGGCTGGCCCTCTTTGAAGTCTCGTAGATCGATGCATTGCACTTTTTGTTTATAAAGCCATCTTGTACAAATTCCGCTGTACCTTACTTCATTGTTAACCTACAGATGTACAAGCTACCAGACCTGGTCTCAGGGCTGGCTAACTCAGGAGATCCTTTCGATCTCCACTGAGTTAGGTAAATCTGCTTTTAGTTTTTTGCACCTTACCTGTGGAATAATCTCCCAAAACTCTAAAAACATTTATGATTTGATGATTGTGTTTTGTATCTCTCGCTTTTCGGACGCTCTTAGAAAAAAGGGCTCCAAAAGGGTTATTTGTCTGTCCCCATTTTTGGTTCCAGGTATAACTATTTTGGGTTCCATGAAGAACCCTCTCTGTAAAGGAACCCTCTGTGTAAAGGGTTCTACATGGAACACAAAAGGGTTCTACCTGGAACCAAAAGGGTTCAACCTGGAACCAAAAAGGGTTATTCAAAGGGTTCTCCTGTAGGTACAGCCGAAGAACCCTTTTAGGTTCTAGATAGCACCTTTTCTTCTAAGAGTGTAACGTACTGATGTGTATATATTTTTTTGTATATTTTTGTAGTTACAGGGTTCATATGTCAAATAAACCTTGGTCTCTGCATGACTCCCTGTCAAAAATAACAAAAGCTGTCCCTGGACCTTAGCACTGCAACATCCCCGGATTTTAGCATCTCCACGGCTATACCTGGGAGCCTAGAGTACACCGGCTGGCCAAAAGATGGCAATGTTGCAGTGCTGAATTCCAAATGAGCCTTCTACTGCTTGACCTTCCCCTGTAAACTGATAGACTGGCCACAGCCTACCCCTGCAGCACACACTTCTCCAAACTGGCCCAAAAATCTGCCATACAGACAGGGTTACAACAACTGCACTGGAGAAATAGCATGACAGTCAACTACCAAAGCTCCTTACAATTTGGAATAGCTTTTAAGACAAATAGAAAGCCATCACTTCACATCACCTCCTAAAAGACAATTGTGGCAGAATGTGTAAAAAATTATTTATGAACACATTATAAATATAACTGATTGGATGATTGTATTACTATTTGAAGTGGTTCTTAATGTGTTTGTCACAAAAGCATGGTTTGACAAAGGAGAATATGGGGTAACGCTTCCAATAACTGTCAGAAAATACTGAAATTATATAATAAGTACATTTTTTAGCATCCAAAATTTTCCTCAGTGCACAGACCTCATATTCTGTTTTCACTACACAGTTTTTTTTCTGTAAATATTCATGTGGGCCTAAAGTTCACAAATTACACATTATACTTTCCACATCATTTGAAACAATTCACCACTATTTCAATTCTTCTTTTACCAGAAACAGGTTTTATCCATACTAAAGTTTAGGCTCAGAACTTCTTCCTTTCTCTCCTGAGTGTTCCTGGGTAATTACAGCTAGGAGGAAGGCATTGCGATGATACGTTTTAGAGCAGCCAAAAGGACACTCAGCAGGCTAGCAATTCGGCAGCCATTATAGGACAAAAATACCTGGAAATGTGCTTGTCTTAATGGATTACGGAGCCATATCCTACAGTGAAAGGGTTAACAGAAAAGAGTGCCGAAGATAAATTGCCACTCTCAACTAAATTACATCCTTCTGAGATGCTTGCAGAGGTGATCGAGAAAAACCTAAAAAACGAAAAATACTTCACGTTTTCATTAATAAGGGAACTGGGTGGGGGGGGGCGCTTTGACTTCACAGAAAGCCCAAAATTACATCACTTTAACTTTGTGCCACGCTTACGATGGAACTAGAGTACCAGAGTTTTTGCTTTGTTGTTTTGAAAGTAACAGGAATAGAACACACTCCTGTCCCCATGGCCATTTTACTTTACTGTATTACAGGCCACATCAAGCTTATTGCCTCTAAACTGTCACCACTCAGACAGACCGTGGTGGTTCTCTCATGGCGTCCTCCTCAGGGACGTAGAGCGCTCCCTTGGCGCTGGCGGTGACTCTCTCCACTATGTTGCGTGTGTAGTCTGCACTGGCATGTTGTTTACACAGCACTCTGACAGTGCTCATTCACACTCACTTACACATGCACTGTTTCAATCTCTACCAAGTCTCCACCATACAATGATCTACATTCAGCATTGACCCATTGTACAAAATAAGACGTTTTATCTGCATATGCTGTACATCGTGAACCATACAATAATCTGACTAGACGGTTCCTTCAGAGTTGAACTGGTGTGACCGGCCCTGCTTTGAACTGTTCCTCAGGGGTATAAATTGCAATGTACAATAGGCTGTGGATGTTTTACCGCATAAGGTCAATACATATGAAGAACACAAGAGCTGAACGCATGCAGGCCGAGCCACGGTCAGGTAGCCAGCCTCTCTGCCTCAGGCAACTACAGCTGTTTATTGGTTATTGTATTTGAGGGAGACTAGTGCCAGGCAGAGATTCAAATAAAACTCTACGCAGGGAGATACAATAGCATAAATATTTATCAGGGAGCCATTTTTGGTTAATTGCATGAGAAACATCATCATCATCTTCACAACTTGAGTCTAGTATTGTTTTTCAGTACATAAACATAAAGACGTACACATTAATATTAATTGGTGATAATTGTAGCCTTTTTTTTAGGTATCTTCTTTCTTGGCAAATAATTACCTAAGTCACTTGGAGGAATGGTAATGCATTGATTGGAAACGTAAAGAAATCCAGAGATTTCGTAGGAAGCTCTAATTTTTTGCTCCTGAAAATAATCCCACTGTTCTCCCACCTCGTCTCCCTTATACCAGTCACATTTTCTAATTAGCTTTCCCCGTGGAGGAAGAAGATGGATTATATTTTAATATCTCGGGCCTAAAATTAGTTTATATTTTAGCAAGTTAGCACTTCTTAGCAGTTGATTTACTCTTGAAGCTGTAAAACCTGTGAGCTTGCAATTAATCATGCTCTCTACTCTTATTCTCAGGGAAAGAATAAGAGGGTGATTCAGTGTCACTGCCTGGATCACAATAGGTAAACATGTAATAATTTACACTATTTAGAAATCACCACTCCAGTATTGTACATCATGTTCCCTCGATTGTTCTCTGCTCTCTCAGTTATTAATTACGCTACACTTTGAACAAAGCGACATTGTCTATGACTAATCATCGACACGGCATGATTAAAGACGGACTCCCCCCATTTTCTTGAATTACTTGGCGCTACATTGAGCTGTGTTCATTCATGAGCTACATAGCTACACAGTGTTTTTTCACATGGTCAAGAAGTCAGTTTGCTGTTATCCGATTACGGGCATCCTAAGAGGCTTTCACAGTCCCATCCATCATGCCTAAGGGCCTGTGGGAGAGCATGGACATGGCTGGCACAATGATGTAAAGCACTGGGGGCTCCACACTGTACATGCAGAGCAGACCAACACCATTTATTTAGAAACTACATGTAGTACACCATTATCTTTTACTCTCCACGTTGTATGTGTGTATGAAGGGATAGCTGCCTTTTTTTCTCTCACCATGATGACCTTTGACCCTTATAGAAACACGGCCACTGTATTCCTATCAACAGCATTATTTGAACAGGTTCATACCGTATGACAAATGTACGGCTGTAGACTTCATGAATACAGTACACAGTGTATGTTTTTCTCACAGACAAAATATGATGGTGCCGTGCCCCACTCATTTTTCATAGCCCCCGTTATGATCAAATACACCAGATATACATAAACCATACATAAAGATTTTCCAGCGATCTGGAAAATAATCATGATTAATGATGATAGACTGCAGGAGTGTGACTGAGGAGCAGGTGCGTTGTGATGTGAGGCAGGTACAGTATGGTTATGTTGATCTTTACTGTGTAGTGTGTAGCCCTCCCCTGCAGCAGCAGCCACACAGTGAGCGGAGTAGAGCCGTAGAGCCGGTAAGCTTGTTTGGTGGTTTGGGCTGTGCTAGGGGATCTTCAGTGTCTCTCTCTCTCTCTCTCTCTCTCCGAGGAAGACGAGCGTGCGAGGCCAATTTGATATGCGGGCCTTGGCCCCTGGGCCTGGGTGGAGGTGGGTTGGGTCCACCCAGTATTCCAGCTTCATTAATCATCCCACCAAGGCTTACCGGCAACCCCCCTCTCCGCCATCTCGCCCCCTCTCCTAGACAACCCCTCGGATTACACAGAGCCGGTGAAATGTCAGCCCAAATCTGAGTCTTGATGCAGATAATCATTTCAATAATATTTCTCAGTTTGTGCCCTGGATGCCAGGGGAATAGAGCTTTTCCACTGTCAGGTAGCATAAGACTGCAGTTGGTGGGAATACTTGACTCTGAGCCAGATGACTTAGCCGTGTTTTCAGCATATGTTCAATAAGCAGGCCTGTGCCGAGCAAACGCCAGAGTTGTATTAATTTGAAGTAGCGAGGGATACATATATATTTACCTGTCCCCCCCTCTCTGTTCCCTATGGGCATATCTAGGTGGGTAACGATATAAAGGAAACCTGTGACAAGGGAAAGAAACCCATTCTTCTCAGCGGATCACTGACTGCAGTCATACATGACAGATTAAAGTGAATTAATTGTAAACCAATCACTAACTTGTGTTATCCAACATGTCTCCAACATTTCCGGAACCCCCTCTCATAGTTACTAGGCCTGATTTTCTTAATAGAGACACATGAATTAACAGTGTGATCTGTGATGGATTCCCTTATCCAAAATGATACATTTTGGATATGTATAATTTAGCCATGCATAATTTAGCTGGCATAATTGAACTAATTGTGGCATTCGTTTTTATGTAACAAATTACCCCACCGCGGATGCATGAAGTGCAGTGATGGTGAACAGGGGGGCTCCAACACAAAATAAACACTCCTGCAATCTGAGGGCAAATGTCATCATTATTTACATTTAGCAGACACTCTTATCCAGAGCAACTTACAGTTAAGTTAGTGAGTGCATACATAATTATTTTTTCTCATACTGGCCCCCCATGGGAATCAAACCCACAACCCTGGCGTTGCAAACGCCATGCTCTACCAACTGAGCTACATCCCGGCCGGCCATTTCCTCCCCTACCCTGGGCCAATTGTGCACCGGCCCATGGGTCTCCCGGTCACGACAGAGCCTGGATTCGAACCAGGATCTCTAGTGGCACAGCGATGCAGTGCCTTAGACCACTGCGCCACTCGGGAGGTTGAACTTCCTTATAACAGCTTTTTGTACCCCGGCAATCCTGGGAGTTCTTCTTCTCATCCCTGTGACTTATGGTGTTTTGGGGGGAGGGGCGGTCGGTAGAGCAGCCGAAAATGTCAATAGAAATAGTAAGTCTGAGAGGGAAGGCTTGCCTAATTAGTGCCCATTTAGATTTTATGATGGCTCAGAGATCTGCCTCTCCTGACAGAGAGCACTGTAGTTACATATTGTATTAGCCTGAGGGAACCATAGGAGAATCAGGATTTATTGGACCTATCATACCAGCATATTTCATTTGCCATTATGAGATGCCATCTCCCAATGATGCCAGATTATTTATTACTGATTAAATCATAGGACCTGGGTGGTTGAGAAAGATTCCCAGAGTATCATTTCTCTTACTTCTTCATTATCTGGCTGAGGCTGACTATGTTCAGAACAGAAGCCCCTCTCTGCATGTGTGGAATAAGCAAAGATGGTCTAATTCCATGCTCAGCCTTAAATGTCTATTTTTCACTCAATGCATGAAGTCTCTTAACCTGATGTGATATTGTCAGTACAGCCCATCCGTATAAAGAGAGTAGGGTATTTGTATGTCTTTATTTTAACTGTAAACTGCTTTTGTGCACATCACTGTATTTTCAGGTACTTTTTATTGCAAGATATAAGCCACCCTATGTTAATGTACTACTGTAAAACATTTGATTTGTGATTTGATAGAGTTACTTGCATTTCGTGCAGCTTGATGCTGGAATGTAACCTGCAGTGGTGTATTTGTATTTATTTTTATGCATATTTCATAACTCAAAGTCAGACAGCACAGTACTTTATGTTACTTTATGCAAGTGTTATACAACTCATAGGGGGGCACTATGCATGGTCTGATAGATGTGCTTGCATTCACAAAGAGATCCTGTGCTTTGGTCCCCTCACTTCTGTGAGGTTTAGCTATACCTAATCCAGTCTGATGAAAAATGCCAGAGAGGAGAGGTGAATTGCTATTTTTTCTTCTGCAGATTCAATGTTATGAAAACCAATAAAGTTCATAAAACACATTGCAATGCCCATGTATGTTAGGATATGCTGTGGGCTCATGAAATCAAGGCAAAAATACACACAATTTGGCAAATGTGCAATGTGAAATATCCTAATTATTATTACCTGATATCATTACGATGAACAGTCAACTTAATATTTCAATTCATTACAATACAGAGCATTGTATTTAATTCCCAAGTGTTTATGGCTCTTTAAGATAAGCATTTAGCTCATTGGGTGTTATAATCTCCATATAAGCCTTGGGATGCCATTGAAATGTGAGGCAGTCCTACCTCTGGCCCTGCTCGAGACTCTGCAGACGCTTCAGTGTTTTCATGTCTGTTGTATATTAGGTAATGTTTATTTACGATATCCCTTAAACCCTTAGATGTTGGTATTTATCCCATTTACACATCAATATTACCTCTCCATGAAGACCATGAGAGTGACATTTAAGTAGTTGTGTAGAGGTGGTATTAAAATGCACTTCATACTGTGAGAGGAGCACGTGTGGGAATAGCCTGGCCCTGGACTCCTATTACCCAGTATAAAAGTGTCAGACACTTTAATTACATTCATGCCTTCCTTCCTCAGGCCTCCCCTTTTACTGCATCCATTCGCAATTGCATTTCATTCACAGCTCAACTTCCCATCTCAGCCGTTTAGGCAAATGAGGGATGTGCTAGCATTGTGCCACTAAGTTCTCTAGCTTTCTCTTATTCTTCTAGTTTAACTAGGATTTTCTTCTTCTAATTTTCTTGATTTCTTTTAGATTATAATTTTGTACATTTCTTTTGAAAACCTCTGGAAATGCCATGCCAATTGGAGTCACTCTCTTACTTCCTTTCTCAGTGAGATACTTCAGCAAATGTTTAGCTGTAATGTCAACAATACCATACAGTAGATATCCACATGAAGCCAAACAACGATACTATAAATATTTAGCTAGATATATACATTCCTCTGCTGGTGGGGGGGGAGTGACAGAAAGGATGGTAATGGATCTTCAATAGCACGCTGGATGCATCCCACAGACTTTGTATGTGTCTGGCTCCTTAAATGTGAATTTGAGTGTCTGTCTGTTGTGTTGATGAAGTTGGCATTCTCTGCCACCAAATATCAGTGCACCCTACTGATGGGAGAAGGGAGTGGACACAGGCCACCATAGGCCACCACAGGGAAGGCCACCACGGCTTGCGGGGTCAACTCCAGCCGGTCACTTGCTGTTTCATGGACAAGCTGCGTGACCTTCTGGGAGTGAAAGCGTGATCCTCTCCTGTTTATAATCGGCCATGGATCAGTGGTTGGAATATGTATACATCCTCTCAGCCAATTTCACACAGAGGAGGAGTAGGACGTGGGCGGGCAGCGGTCGTGGTTCCTTCCTCTTCCCGATGAGGCCCATCCGTCACAGCCATCCCATCTGACTGGAACTGGAGTTAGTACAGTACATCTTCACAGGCAGTCACTACACTGAGCCAGTACTGCTCTGCTCCACTGGGCCACACAACTAGCTCTTCCCCTGGGAGGGACCCATCCTGGATTATACTGACATGACTATGGCTGCTTCCCAAATGGCACCCTATTCCCTATGTAGTGCACTACTTTTGACCAGGGCCCATAAAGCTCTGGTCAAAAGTAGTGCAGTATGTAGGGCAGGGATCATCAATTCATTTGTAGACTGTAAATTGACTGCAAGAAGCCCAAACAGATATGTCTAAAACATAATAATTTCAAACCATGCTGACATTTGTATACGAGCACATTCAGTATATCTCTCTATTATGCTTGGGAATACTTTGGAACAGATTTCCCAAATTAAAATCCCTTGGCGCTGATTTGCTGGTGTTTTTACAGTCTTTTATGTCCAACAATAAAAAATTAAATAAAAATTGTCTCAGAAAACTTGGGGGACCGCCAAATTTGCCCGCGGGCCGCCAGTTGGGGAACCCTGATGTAGGGAATAGTGTGCCATATTGGCCTTGGTCAAAAGTAGTGCTCTATATAGGGAATAGGTTGCCACTTGGGATGTAACCTTTGTCTCTGGGTAATTTTTTGCAGAGAATGGGTTCACTTTACACTCAACATCCTATCATATATTTGGGGCTGGGTTAAAATAATGTTGTACTTGGATGTTGTTTTGTTGTATATATATTTTTTCAACATTCAAAATGGATGCAAAGTGGCCACAGTGGAACTATATTCCAGTAACATAAAATGCTGGAAATATATCCTATTAGAGTCCTGGCTGAAAGATATCACTGTTTAAATTATCCTAGAACAGAACCCTGCTTAAAGTAATTGATTCGTACAGTGTGGAGACATAAAGTGCTCAGGTGAATTATCAGAGAAGTAATTAATTACCTTTAATGGTTTGATCAGGACAACCACGTTTGCTATAAAATCTATTTATGATGCACATTAAGGTCAAGCTTTTCTTAATGCTGATATCCACAGAGACATCCGTCATTTCAAAATAAACACAAACAGTTCCGGGGACTTCTAATTAGAAAATAAGGGATTTCTACCGAGTGGTCCATCCAATTCTGCGTTAACAATACAATTGTAATCAAACTGTACTCACTGAGCCCACTTCAGACACTCCTCCTGGATGAAACCACTTCACTTCATGCCCAATGGATCTAATTACACTGGGAGAATTCTCTCTCTCTCTGTGTGTCGCGTTGCAGTCAGAATTCTGCTGAGCATTTCATTAAGTCTCCATTTTAATCACAGTTATAGACCTAGGACCATTCAGCGTCTTTCTTGTCTTTCAAGACAACACTCCTCAAATGCTTTGTCTCTCTTCATTTCCTAAATTACCAGAGCTTTATAGAACTTCCTTCCATCTGGATCATGTAGCAGTGCTCTCACCTCACAATCAGCGACCCCTGTTCCCCAATTATGGGGCTCTGAATTTGTGTTCTTGGGGTGACCTTCTCCGAGAGCTCCTACCACTGACCCTTCAAGAACATCTCAGCCTCTTCTCCTCTGCTTTGTGTGGTGCATCGCATTTTTCATTTTGTGGGATCTTTATGAAGGATAAAATGAAAGGGACTGGGTCGCCCTGCGTGGTGTTTCGGCATCTCTCCACTTCAGAGGCAGTGCTCAATAGCGGCCCTGTGTTTGCTTTGATTCTGTGTAGGGCTCCAGCAAGTTGAAGGGTCAGAGGGGAGAAAGCGTCACTCTCACGTAGTAGGCAATCACATCCAGCTTAATGCTCCCTGTACCCTAACACACTCAGGGTGGCAGCTGAAAGGCTAGGGGCTTGTTTCAGCAGATATACACCACACAAAGGCAGAATATCCCTGCTTCTGATACAGACAATCCAGATCATCTGCGCTAGTCTGTCAGGGATCCATCTCTGTTGAATTTGGAAGTGGAGTATTTTCAACAGCAAAACGGTTTCAACCCTTCCACTCCTTATCAAACTTGCTCTTTAACTCCATGTTGGAGGATGACATATTATCTAATGCAGGGGTGGAAAAAGGTGATCCAACAATTACGCCTATTTACGGAATTATCTATCTTCCAGACCACTTTCATATCTTGGCATATATTACCTTTGAGCCAGAATTTAAAGAGCGATTGCTCAGAACAAGGAAGTTAAAGAGGCAATTACATAATGAAATGGGCCATCAATTCTGTTCTCAGCTTTTTCTGTTGGAGCAGAAACGGCACCAGATGTACCTGGTTTGGATGACCCTGTGAAAGTAAAACAGTTTGCATTGCAACTCCCCTTTATCCAGTAACCCTCAAAGGCTGCATGGGTCTGGCTTGCTATTTCCATCCCATAATTCAGTTTCTTAATTACCTTTGGTCTCCGTGCCGCTGCCGCAGTGGCCATTGAATTTACTGGGTTTCCATAGTGATTTCAGCCCATTTATATGGTTTGTGTCAGTATTTAGGACCTGTATTCAAATAGGGTCACTCTAAATATAGCCTTGTCTCACAACTTGTGGGCTTATTACTGGAAATAAAAGAGCTCCTCAACAGACAACATTAGATGGAAGAATATTAATATTTTGCACCACATTGCAGAGGTGTGGAATCTGTATTTCTCCCCTTGCGCAACTGTCTGTGAGGCAAAGTAATTATCAACATAAGATTTCTGTCACACTGAACATGTTAAAAAACGATCATTTGCAATTTGATTTGTCACTACACTTTACAAAGGGCTTCACATCCTATAAAAAAGAAAGTGATTAAATCCGAATCTATCAATAGTTTCAACCCCAGTTATTTTCCATCTTGTGTTTCAGGTATCAAACAGAAGTTTGGACACTACGCAGCAAGTTTCTTCTCATAAACCCAGTTTCCCCCCTGTATCTTAGCCCTAGCCTACTTTGTCCTTCTCCTGATGAGAGTCAGAGACAGTGGCTCCTTGGCGAAACAGAGCCCACACCTTCTGTCACAGCCTCTAGCCCTGGGCCCACGGCAACCTGCTGCCAGGGCAACGCTCTGCCAGTTGTACGTTTTAATTGGCCATCTGGGGAAAGCTGGATCTAGTGGCTGGATATTAATCAGTAAATTAACCCAGCCATAATACAGTTCTCCCAGTGGAGGCCCGGCAGCTGTGTGCAGACAGAGCACAGAGCCGCCTGGGCCGCAGTCGCCTGGGCCGCCATGTTGCTGGAGGACCTGCACTGGGACTGGGAGACTGGGAGCCCCCGAATGGGGCCGGCCCCTGATTGAACATCTCCTCTGTGTCCCCTGCCGTTCCCCCGTGTCGGCACGCCAGTGACCCCCAATTTGTCTGACAATCACATTATCTCAAACATGTCAGCACAGATGTCACAGGTATTCTCGTTGTTTAAGGACAAAGCTGGTAATTCTGGGGGAAACTCCTTCACTTTGGCCAAGACTAACAGCTGTACCGAAAGCTGGGACGATGGCATATACAGTACTCTACAGAAGTTCAGTAGTGAGTTAAGTTAATATGCCTTGACTGGTTAAAATGTTCCGCTGTGTGTATTCTTCTCAGTATACCATTCAGTGTGTTGGTGTGTTTGACTGACTGGAATCACTAAGCACTAAGCCAACCAATTAAATGTCTCTACACTCATGAATAATAAACACAAAGACTTGGACGCACGCTGTTTATGCCAGCTGACCCTATGGCCGCGTTTTATGAAGTGATGTCATCACGCTCCACCATCTTAAATTAACTGCCTCACATTTCTACCTGGGTGTCAATACATTTTGAGGGGCCCTCGTCTCCATACACCACACGTCTCTATTTTCCACATGCACTTACTACGACGGACAATAAATAATTGCCATGCAAGGACTTGCATGTTTTCATTTCTAATTTTAAGGGTCAACAGCATTTTAATAACATTTTAAACACATACCCAATGTATTTTTATGGTGCATGTACAAGCGGCTTTTGATAGCTAAACCAGCCAAGCATGGTTAAGGAGAGCCCCGGTTGCAGCTGCTTCCAAGCCCCACTTAATTTAGCCTTGTGACCCCGTCTCACCTGAGACTGCATGAAAATCATAATGCAATTCAAGTGTGAAGAAAAATGATATACTGCGTATTTACACAAAATATTTATGTAGGACCTACTAACAGTGATGCTTGCTCCTAATAAAAGGGACAACGTTGCCTTGTAACTTCCGTAATGCTACTTTGCAGCCGCACTGCCCCAGGCCATTGCTTTCAACATTATCATTTTCATTGGATGCCATACAGTGCAACATTTTTGGAGTTTACATGTACAACGTTTTATAATATGTTTTACTATATATACTGAACAAAAATATAAACGCAACATGTAAAGTGTTGGTCCCATGTTTCATGAGCTGAAATAAAAGATCCCAGAAATGTTCCAAACACACAAAAAGCTTATTTCGCTCAAATTTTGTGCACAAATTTGTTTACATCCCTGATAGTGAGCATTTCTCATTTGCCAAGATAATCCATCCACCTGACAGGTGTGGCATATCAAGAAGCTGATTAAACAGCATGATCATTACACAGGTGCGCCTTGTGCTGTGGACAATAAAAAGCCACGCTAAAATGTGCAGTTTTGTCACACAACACAATGCCACAGATGTCTGAAGTTTTGAGGGAGCATGCAATTGGCATGCTGACTGCAGGAATGTCCAACAGAGCTGTTGCCAGATATTGAATGTTCATTTCTCTACCACAAGCCACCTCCAACGTCGTTTTAGAGACCCTTACGTCCAACCGGCCTCACAACCGCAGACCACGTGTAACCACGCCAGCCCAGGACCTCCACATCCGGCTTCTTCAACTGCAGGATGGTCTGAGACCAGCCACCCGGACAGCTGATGAAACTGAGGAGTATTTCTGTCTGTAATAAAGCCCTTTGGTGGGGAAAACTCATTCTGATTGGCTGGGCCTGGCTGCCCAGTGGGTGGGCCTATGCCCTCCCAGGCCTACCCATGGCTGTGCCCCTGCCCATCATGTGAAATCCATAGATTAATAGGCCTAATTTGTTTCAATTGACTGATTTCTTTATATGAACTGAAATTGTTGCATGTTGCGTTTATATTTTTGTTCAGTATAGATTCTTGAGAGATACATTTTTTAAGGAAAAGCCTACTGTATATTCAAAGCTTAGTTTGGAATTTATGAATGAATGTGTCAATAAAAAATCTCAGCCCACACAGATATTTGTAGTGCAGGAAACATGGTGTGGTGACTTCTACTTTATGGCTGTATTATGACTCCCTGAAAGAACAGGAAATGTCTATACATAAAGTTAAGCTGTCATTTCTACGTAGATAGCTATGGTCAACACACAATGACCAGAATATGACAAGGTGCTATACTGTATGTGTGAAAAACTGTATCTAAATCCTTATTTATTTATTTTTCTTATTTCTTATTTCTTTGTCCTGGTTGACTCATAGTGACAGCTGTGTTGTGTATATTGCTCTACATCTGAAGAAGTCACATGACACCTAAGGGTTGAAAAGCCAAACAGAAAGAACCCACAACAGGGTAAAAACAATCTCACCATATAGTGTTGACAAGAATAGTATACTGTAGTTGAGATGGTAAAAGCTGGTGTCAATACTGTTTTATACTGATTTGTTTCTTGACAAGGTAATAATGTGAACCCTTTAGCAGCAAACAGGCACAATCACCTACCCAGAGGCTCATCAGCTTCTATCTTTACACTGCAGAAACCATATTTGCTACTGTATGTAGGTTGGAGCGTCTCTCCCAGTTGCCTATTAGACGACTGTATGGAGAGTCAAGCAGAGAGGGTGTCTCATCAGCACAGATAACAGTGTATCTGGTCAGGTCATTAGTTCTCCTCTTATTGAATTCCTCCATCCAAATAGACCAAATGAAGCTAAATAAAGCTGTAGATGGCCAGGATGGCTAATACAGCACCATTAATATGCTGCCATGCCAACCCGTTCTCTGTTCTATTCCTCCCTGCCTGCCTCCAGAGTCACAGCAGACACAGACTGGCCTGTATCTCTCGCTCCTCTTTCTCTCTTTGTCGTTCTCTGCCGTTCACTCTCTCTCTCCTTCTTTCTCTCTCTCTCTCTCTCTCTCTCTCTCTCTCTCTCTCTCTCTCTCTCTCTCTCTCTCTCTCTTTCTCTTCGATCTCTCTCTGTCACACTCTCTCTCTCGCTTGCTCTCTGTCTTTCTCTCTATCTCTCGCTCTCTTTCTCTCTCTCTCTCTCTCTCTCTCTCTCTCTCTCTCTCTCTCTCTCTCTCTCTCTCTCTCTCTCTCTCTCTCTCACTCTCACTCTCTCTCCCCCTCCCTCCCTCCCTCCTTGTCTGTGGGCCCTAATGGCGAGCATGTACAGCAGCTCTGACACCATCACATCTGCTGGCAGAAAGAGTCTCTCTCTCACCACACAGCCTGCTAATGAGATCTTCCCCATTTAATTAATACCATAAGAATTTTAATTCTGACTGAATCAATTTAATGTGATGTGATTTTGTCAGCCCTATTCCCCAAGTAAGAAAAAAATACAGAGCGGTCCTGATGCTTATTACATACATCATTTCACGGGCCCTGCATTCCCTGCTGACTTAAACAAATTCTAATTAAGACTAATTAAAGCATCATTTATGAAAACGCTTGTGATAGTTATGCAAACATTCTGGGTGGGTATGCTTTGCATGATAATTAGCCCCTGGTTTAAATTAAGACCTGTTCCTTGGCAATTATGCCAGACACACACCAGTGCCTCATGGAAAATGGTCTTTATTCAATTCCTGCAATTAAATATGAGACCTACTTATGAACTGTCCATTGAAAATGCATTTTGAAAAAAGAAAAGGAGGATTATGACTCGATGAGTCGATTTCTCCGTTTTCTTTCTTCTGTCAGGTATTGTAAAAAGAGCGGGCTCTGAGCTCTTTATTTGAGTTGCAGTGGGGTTAAAGTGAGGATCATAAGCCCTCTGCAGCGACTGATATACAAGCTGACACCTGCTGTCTTTGGTTGAGGTGATTAGTCCATGTTTTCTAGGTGGCTTTTCATCACATTAACGCATGTGAAGCAGATGTGACCAGACTGGACTCTCTCTCACATCTCAGATCTCCACCACTACCTTATCTAACTGAATCTGCATCTTTGGGTTATAGAAAAGCGCTATATAAGACCTATGTTATTATCATTATTTATTATGTTCTCATGCAATACTTGTCATGAAAGCAATTGTATTCAATACTAACCACTCTTCTAATATAAAAAGCTTTTTATTATTATTATTATTAATTTATTTTGATATTTTCTGTTTAACTGGAATATGTTTAACTTGAATGTGCCTGACTGCCTGTATGTTTTGTTTTGGCTTGAGTTATTCTGTGCATGATTAGGAACATGCTGAGAAATGGTTTTGATGCAGAGTGTTTATGTATTACAGGGACTCCTGTACATTTTCCCCTACTAGTATTCATGTGCTGATCCATTGCTTATGTCAGCCGCCTCTTAATAGACATCCTGCAGAAAGCAGTTCTTTATCAGGCTTTTAGCAGACGTTTATGACGCCATTACACCTCGCTTACTCTGTTGATACAGCACACTCCCTCACAAGGCATTGTTCCACCTTGGTGCAGCCACGGCTATTCAGTGCTATTCATATGGATCTGGGCCTGGGTTTAGTATTGTGAGGGTTTTGTAGATAGGCATTTAAATGGCATTTTACTTTCTACTATATCGATGCTTGTCAGAACAATTCACTTTTTAGAAATTGACATTCTATGGTCATTCGTCTAATTTTGTCTTTCAAGTGGAGTTCCCTTCCTTGGTTATAGAATTTTAGACGTCTTGTAATACTAAATTTAAACAAACTCTAGAGTAGATACCTCCCATGTGCACAATGTTAAAGGTGAAATGTCCACGCTCTGACAACAAATGACTGACGCCACACAGTCTTATTGGAAATAAGAAATATAGAAATACCAATGGAAATACCAATGGAAACAACTGTAGCTTTGTCAGTCTATTGAAGTCAACAACTGTAGCTTTGTCAGTCTAATGAAGTCAACAACTGTAGCTTTTTCAGTCTAATGAAGTCAACAACTGTAGCTTTGCCAGTCTAATGAAGTTAACAACTGTAGCTTTTTCAGTCTAATGAAGTCAACAACTGTAGCTTTGTCAGTCTAATGAAGTCAACAACGGTAGCTTTGTCAGTCTAATGAAGTCAACAACTGTAGCTTTGTCAGTCTAATGAAGTCAACAACTATAGCTTTGTCAGTCTAATGAAGTCAACAACTGTAGCTTTGTCAGTCTCATGAAGTCAACAACTCTAGCTTTGTCAGTCTAATGAAGTCAACAACTGTAGCTTTGTCAGTCTAATGAAGTCAACAACTCTAGCTTTGTCAGTCTAATGAAGTCAACAACTGTAGCTTTGTCAGTCTAATGAAGTCAACAACTGTAGCTTTGTCAGTCTCATGAAGTCAACAACTGTAGCTTTGTCAGTCTAATGAAGTCAACAACGGTAGCTTTGTCAGTCTAATGAAGTCAACAACGGTAGCTTTGTCAGTCTAATGAAGTCAACAACTGTAGCTTTGTCAGTCTAATGAAGTCAACAACTGCGGAGCCTCTTATACCTGTACTTCATAATGCTCCGATAAAGTTATTACTTTTCTTTGTGCTCAGGTGGCGAGACAAGCTGATGTTGTTTACATATTTTCTCAACACTTATCACTTCTGTCGTGTTTGTTTAGTTTTCCCCGTCTCTTCGATTTTGACATTGCCTCGGCTATATTGCTTTTCACTTCTTGCAAGGAAGCTGGTTCAATAAGAAAACAGCACTATCCCCAAATCTGTTGCTTGCAGAGGTTGAGGGAGGCAGCAGAGACTGTGGGGAGAACGCTAGAAAACGAACCGAAAACCACCCACGCCCGGTTAATGTGCACTGCCTAGCTCTCCCCTGTACATGCAGATGGCATGGTGCTCCCAGATTTCATTTGAGCTAATCTAATCCCCCCACTGCTCCCACTAGAAAAGAAGAGTATTAGCGGCCATATGTCAACCAGATTTGTCAGATTATTCATTACAATTAATTGCTGTTCTCACTTAAGGCCTTTAAGGCTGTGAATTGCTCTGAAATCTATTGCAAACACAAAAATTATGAGTAAAAGACTTTAGCCCTGTCATTCAAATTTCATGCTGACCTTTAGAAAAGGCTGGTGCTTCCACAGGAGCAGGAGGGATAGGCTTTCTAATTGGGGTTGCTTCAGTCCTTTTATTTTCAAACTACTGTACAGGTAGACAGTCCGTCTATGTTGACAGTGGACACAGGGTTGGAGAGCCGGACAAGTCCATAATGATTCTATTCAACTGTCCATTGAAGTAAAGAGTATTTTCTTTTCAATTCTATTCCAGGATTTGTCAATATTATCAAAATGTATGATTATTATTTATTTAATCATTATCAATAACTTGATGCCATTGTGAAACACTGCTGTTGTTATGCTGTATACTGTCAATGGAACTCCAATGTGGACCTTTTAGAGAGGTAGCTGGAAGGCAGCCTAATAGCCACCTGAATTAATGTCCTGTCCAAGGATATCAGCCATAATACTTTAGTGATTAATGTTTCACTGGTGCACTGCTCCTTTAGTTAGGACTAGACCCTTATCGTGGAGATAAACTATACAAAACCTATTCAAACCAACTTAAGTCACATTCACCAGAACAACAAGAAAACAAGCCATTTTGTTTTTGTATTTATTATGGATCCCCATTAGCTGCTGGATCTCCATTAGCTGCTGCCAAAGCAGCAGCTACTCTTCCTGGGGTCCAGCAAAATTAAGGCAGTTAGAATGCATTCGGATAGTATTTAGACCCCTTCCCTTTTTCCACATTTTATTACGTTACAGCCTTATTCTAAAATGGATTAAATAAAACATTTTCCTCATCAATCTACACACAATACCTTATAATGACAAAGCGAAAACAGTTTTTTTGCAAATGTATTAAAAATAGAAAACAGAAATACCTTATTTACATAAGTATTCAGACCCTTTGCTGTGAGACTCAAAATTGAGCTCAGGCGCATCCTGTTTCCATTGATCATCCTTGAGATGTTTCTACAACTTGATTGGAGTCCACCTGTGATAAATTCAATTGATTGGATTGTTTTGTTTTGGAAAGGCCCACACATGTCTATATAAGGTCCCACAGTTGACAGTGCATGTCAGAGAGATACTTGATGAAAACCTGCTCCAGAGCGCTCAGGACCTCAGACTGGGGTGAAGGTTCACCTTCAAACAGTACAACGACCCTAAGCGCACAGCCAAGACAACGCAGGAGTGGCTTCGGGACAAGTCTCTGAATGTCCTTGAGTGGCCCAGCCAGATCCCGGACTTAAACCCGATTGAACATCTCTGGAGAGACCTGAAAATAGCTGTGCAGCGACGCTCCCCATCCAACCTGACAGAGCTTGAGAGGATCTGCAGAGAAGAATGTGAGAAACTCCCCAAAAACATGTGTGCCAAGCTTGTAGCGTCATATCCAAGAAGACTTGAGGCCGTAATCTCTGCCAAAGGTGCTTCGATAAAGTACTGAGAAGGGTCTGAATACGTATGTAAATGTGATATTAAAGTTTTTTTATTTTTAATAAATGAACAACATTTTCTAAAAACCTGTGTTTGTTTTGTCATTATGGTGTATTGTGTATAGATTGATGAGGGGATTTTTTTTTTTTTAATCAATTTTAGAATAAGGCTGTAACGTAACAAAATGCGGAAGGGTTCTGAATACTTTCCAAATGCACTAAATACAATTAAAAACATTACAGATTTCACAACATATTAAATGTGTGCCCTCAGGCCACTACTCTACTACCACATTTCTACAACACCAAATCCATGTGTATGTGTGTGTATAGTGCATATGTTATCGTGTGTGTGTATGCGTGTGGCTGTGCATGTGTGTGTGACTCTTCACAGTCCCCGCTGTTCCATAAGGTGTATTTTTATCTGTTTTTTATTCAGATTCTACTGCTTGCATGAGTTACTTGATGTGGAATAGAGTTCCATGTAGTCATGGCTCTATGTAGTACTGTTCGCCTCCCATAGTCTGTTCTGGACTGTGAAGAGACCTCTGGTGGCATGTCTTGTGGTCTATGCATGGGTGTCTGAGCTGTGTGTTAGTAGTTTAAACAGACAGCTCGGTGCATTCAACATGTCAATACTTCTCACAAATATAAGTAGTGATGAAGTCAATCTCTCCTCTACTTTGAGCCAGGAGAGATCGACATGTTAGCTCTCCATGTACATTGATGGGCCAGCCGTGCTGCCCTGTTCAGGGCCAATTGTAATTTTCCTATGTCCCTCTTAGTGGCCCCTGACCACACGACTGGACAGTAGTCCAGGTGTGACAAAACTACGGCCTGTTGGACCTGCCTTGTTGATAGCATTGTTAAGAAGGCAGAGAGTGGCGCTTTATTATGGACATTATATACTGTTAGGGTTATACCATCTTATATACTGTTGCATCAATATGTTTTGACCATGACAGTTTACAATCCAGGGTTACTCCAAGCAGTTTAGTCTCCTCAACTTGCTCAATTTCCACATTATTCATTACAAGATTTAGTTGAGGTTTAGGGTTTAGTGAATGATTTGTCCCAAATACAATGCTTTTAATTTTTGAAATATTTAGGTGTAACTTATTTCTTGCCACCCCATTCTGAAACTGACTGCATCTCTTTGTTAAGTGTTGCAGTGATTTCACTTGCTGTGGTAGATGACGTATATAGTATTGCATCATCAGCATACATAGACACACAGACTTTACTCAGAGCCAGTGGCAGATCATTAGTAAAGATTTTAAAAAGTAAGGGGCCTAGACAGCTGCCCTGGGGAATGCCTGACTCTACCTGGATTATGTTGGAAAGGCTTCCATTAAAGAACACCCTTTGTGTTCTGTTAGACAGGTAACTCTCCATCCACAATATAGCAGGGGATGTAAAGCCATAACACATACTTTTTCCAGCAGCAGATTATGATTGTTAACGTCAAAAGCTGCACTGAAGTCTAACAAAACAGCTCCCACAATCTTTATACTATCAATTTCTCTCTGTCAATCATCAGTAATTTATGTAAGTATCGTACATGTTGAATGCCCTTCCTTATAAGCGTGCTGAAAATCTGTTGTTAATTTGTTCACTGTAAAATAGTATTGTATCTGGTCAAAAAAAATTATATCAAAAGTTTACTAAGGGTTGGTAACAAGCTGATAGGTTGGCTGATTGAGCCAGTAAAGGGTGCTTTGCTATTCTTGGGTAGCGGAATGACTTTTGCTTTCCTCCAGGCCTGAGGGCACACACTTTCCTGTAGGCTAAGATTGAAGAGATGGCAAATAGGAGGAGTGGCAATATCATCCGCTATCATCCTCAATAATTTTCCATCCAAGACCCAGGTGGCTTGTTATTGTTGATAGACAACAATTATTTTGTTCACCTCTTCCACATTCACTTTACGGAATTCAAAATGACAATGCTTGTCTTTCATAATTTGGTCAGTTATGCATGCATGTGTAGGTTCAGAATTTGTAGTTGGCATGTCATGCCTAAGTTTGCTAATCTTGCCAATGAATAAATCATTAAAGTAATTGGCAATATCAGTGGGTTTTGTGATGAATGAGCCATCTGATTCAATGAATGATGGAGCTGAGTTCGCCTTTTCCTCATCATTTAATTTATGGTGCTCCGAAGTTTTATATCATTTATCTTTGTTTCATAGTACAGTTTCTTCTTCTTTTTGTTCAGTTTAGTCACATGATTTCTCAATTTACAGTACGTTTGCCAATCGGCTGTGCAGCCAGACTTATTTGCCATTCCTTTTGCCTCATCCTTAACATTTTTCAATTCCTCATCAATCCACAGGGATTTATCAGTTTTTATAGTAATTTTCTTAATGGGTACATGCTTATTAGTAACTGGAATAAGCAATTTCATAAATGTGCCAAGTGCAGCATGTAGTTACTCCTCATTACACACCACAGACCAGCAATTATTCTTTACATCGTCAACATAAGAATCACTACAAAATGTATTGGTCGACCAATATTTTTCTAGTCGAACAGTTGAAAAAAAATATATATATATACAGTACCAGTCAAAAGTTTGGACACACCTACTCATTCCAGGGTTTTTCTTTATTTTTACTATTTTCTACATTGTAGAATAATAGTGAAGACATCAACACTATAAAATAACACATATGGAATAATGTAGTAACCAAAAAAGTGTTAAACAAATCAAAATATATTTCAAATATACTTCAAATAGCCACCCTTTGCCTTGATGACAGCTTTGCACACTCTTGGCATTCTCTCAACCAGCTTCATGAGGTAGTCACCTGGAATGCATTTCAATTAACAGGTGTGCATTGTTAAAAGTTAATTTGTGGAATTTCTTTCCTTCTTAATACGTTTGAGCCAATCAGTTGTGTTGTGACAAGGCAGAGGTGGTGTACAGAAGCTAGCCCTATTTGGTAAAAAAACAAGTCTATATTATGGCAAAAACAGCTCAAATAAGCAAAGAGAAACAACAGTCCATCATTGCTTTAAGACATGAAGGTCAGTCAATGTGGAACATTTCAAGAACTTTGAAGGTTTCTTCAAGTGCAGTTGCAAAAACCATCAAGCACTATGATGAAACTGGCTCTCATGAGGACCACCACTGGAATGGCAGACCCAGAGTTACCTCTACTGCAGAGGATAAGTTCATTAGAGTTACCAGCCTCAGAAATTGCAGCCCGAATAAATGCTTCACAGAGTTCAAGTAACAGACATATCTCAACATCAACTGTTCAGAGGAGACTGTGTGAATCAGGCCTTCATGGTTGAATTGCTGCAAAGAAACCACTACTAAAGGACACCAATAATAAGAAGAGACATGCTTGGGCTAAGAAACACGAGCAATGGACATTAGACCGGTGGAAATTTGTCCTTTGGTCTGGAGTCCAAATTGGAGATTTTTGGTTCCAACCGCCATGGCTTTGTGAGACGCGGTGAGGGTGAACGGATGATCTCCGCATGTGTATTTCCCACGTAAAGCATGGAGGAGGGGGTGTTATGGTGTGGGGGTGCTTTGCTGGTGACACTGTCTGTGATTTATTTAGAATTCAAGGCACACTTAACCAGCATGGCTACCACAGCATTCTGCAGCGATACGCCATCCCATCTGGTTTGGGCTTAGTGGGACTATCATTTGTTTTTCAACAGGACCCAACACACCTCCTGGCTGTGTAAGGGCTATTTTACCAAGAAGGAGAGTGATGGAGTGCTGCATCAGATGACCTGGCCTCCACAATCCCCCGACCTCAACCCAATTGAGATGGTTTGGGATGAGTCGGACCGCAGAGTGAAAGAAAAGCATCCAACAAGTGCTCAGCATATGTGGGAACTCCTTCAAGACTGTTGAAAAGCATTCCAGGTGATGCTGGTTGAGAGAATGCCAAGAGTGTGCAAAACTGTCATCAAGGCAAAGGGTGGCTATTTGAAGAATCTAAATATAAAACATATTTTTATTTGTTTAACAGTTTTTTGGTTACTACTTGATTCCATTTGTGTTATTTCATAGTTTTGATGTCTTCACTTTTTATTCTACAATGTAGAAAATAGTAAAAAATAAAGAAAAACCCTTGAATTAGTATGTGTTCTAAAACTTTTGACCGGTAGTGTATATGTATTTTGTTATGGCTCATGAGACACCTGTCTGATTCACGCCTATCTCAGTGGACTAATCCATTGCGGAGGCCGCGGGGATGACACACCAGTATCACCAGTAGTACATTTACCGTTAATTCCCATAATTTGTAATCTACATTGTTTGTTTGGTTATGGTCATTTCTGTTCATGCATTCAATATATTATTATTACAGTCTTTTGCTGTTCTCATTGTCGGAGTGGACACGTTGTTTGCGGACCGCACAACCTAGGCTACGCTTGTGAGGAACACGTTTTTTTTTCATTACATTTACGAGTTGTCAATTTATTCATTGTGTTTTATTTGTAGCGCTCCAGTTAATGTTGAGTAAGTACGCGCAGTTGATTATGCATAGAAGTAGGGCTAGGCTACCTGGCCTGTGCACAAATGTAGGCCTATAAATGTGCCCATTTGGGGATCTGATAGTACAGTAAGGGAAAAAAGTATTTGACTCCCTCTCAATCAGAAAGATGTCTGGCTCCCAGGTGTCTTTTATACAGGTAACGAGCTGAGATTAGGAGCACACTCTTAAAGGGACTGCTCCTAATCTCAGTTTGTTACCTGTATAAAAGACACCTGTCCACAGAAGCAATCAATCAATCAGATTCCAAACTCTCCTCCATGGCCAAGACCAAAGAGCTCTCCAAGGATGTCAGGGACAACATTGTCACCTACACAAGGCTGGAATGGGCTACAAGACCATCGCCAAGCAGCTTGGTGAGAAGGTGACAACAGCGATTATTCGCAAATGGAAGAAACACAAAATAACTGTCAATCTCCCTCGGCCTGGGGCTCCATGCAAGATCTCACCTCGTGGAGTTGCAATGATCATGAGAACGGTGAGGAATCAGCCCAGAACTACACGGGAGGATCTTGTCAATGATCGCAAGGCAGCTGGGACCATAGTCACCAAGAAAACAATTGGTAACACACTACACCGTGAAGGACTGAAATCCTGCAGCGCCCGCAAGGTCCCCCTGCTCAAGAAAGCACATATACAGGCCCATCTGAAGTTTGCCAATGAACATCTGAATGATTCAGAGGAGAACTGGGTGAAAGTGTTGTGGTCAGATGAGACCAAAATAGAGCTCTTTGGCATCAACTCAACTCGTCGTGTTTGGAGGAGGAGGAATGCTGCCTATGACCCCAAGAACACCATCCCCACCGTCAAACATGGAGGTGGAAACATTATGCTTTGGGGGTGTTTTTCTGCTAAGGGGACAGGACAACTTCACCGCATCAAAGGGACGATGGACGGGGCCATGTACCGTCAAATCTTGGGTGAGAACCTCCTTCCCTCAGCCAGGGCATTGAAAATGGGTCGTGGATGGGTATTCCAGCATGACAATGACCCAAAACACACGGCCAAGGCAACAAAGGAGTGGCTCAAGAAAAAGCACATTAAGGTCCTGGAGTGGCCTAGCCAGTCTCCAGACCTTAATCCCCTAGACAATCTGTGGAGGGAGCTGAAGGTACGAGTTGCCAAACGTCAGCCTCGAAACCTTAATGATTTGGAGAAAATCTGCAAAGAAGAGTGGGACAAAATCCCTCCTGAGATGTGTGCAAACCTGGTGGCCAACTACAAGAAACGTCTGACCTCTGTGATTGCCAACAAGGGTTTTGCCACCAAGTCAAATACTTATTTCCCTCATTAAAATGCAAATCAATTTATAACATTTTTGACATGCGTTTTTCTGGATTTTTTTGTTGTTATTCTGTCTCTCACTGCTCAAATAAACCTACCATTAAAATTACAGACTGCTCATGTCTTTGTCAGTGGGCAAACGCACAAAATCAGCAGGGGATCAAAAACTTTTTTCCCTCACTGTATTTCTAATTGTTTTAACTCATCACCACTGTGGAGCTCTCTAAGTAGTTTTTTATTCACCTCAAACAGCAAGTAAACAAAGTCTGTTTTTGCATCCATTGAGAATGACAATAGTTCCTCAATGTAGCCTATTTGAAAAATCTTTCCAGCTCTCTTTCGATAAAAATGTCATGCTCTGATCTGGTGGAAATGTCATAAAACAGGTCTACTTGATTACTTCTTATCCCTTGCGCAAATAGCCTACAGCTATGTCTGTCCGGAGCTCACTGGCACAGGAAACTCTGAGGTCCCTTAATATTTTATACAATGTTGCAAATTTGCTAGCACAAGCTTCAGGCTGGACCCAAGTTAATAGTTGATACAATGTTTCAAGTTCCTTGCAGACAGGCCATGCATAGCCAATGTAGTTTATAGGATATTTATTTTTATCAGGATTTTATCTACCTGCAGGCTGCAATGTTTTTATTTGTTGGCTTTATGTAGGCTATTTTTTACATAGTTGTTAATTGCAATTGAAGTTACTTTTATAATTTTGATTAACCACATGATAATGATTTTGAGATACGAAGACTATTATAAATGAAATGAAACTTTTCCACGAAAATGTGCATATGAAAATCATAACTGACACGCAGATTGGTAGAAATGGTAAGATAAATTGGGAAATATACTGTCTGTAAAATGTATATAGTATGTATAAGTTGGAAGTAGAAGCCTAAGTATTTTTGTCCATTAGTTTACTTCAATTAGGGGAGGGGTGGTAGGGTTAGGGGAAAATAATAAAGAAGGAAAATATATTTTAAAAATATATATATATTTAAAATAATATATGTATTTACCCAAAACATATATGGGGGATTGGAAATGATGCAGACAATTACATTGATATAAGCCACAATATATCTGCAATATTAAAGCTGATCTACTCCCTAAAAATAAAATAATAAATAAATAAAAATAAGATAAATTGGCACTCCAAATGGAAGAGGTTACCAACCCCTGGTGTAGCCTATTACATACCGGCAATGTCAGGAGTTTAATGGAAGAATCTGCGAAGGCCAGCAACAGCTGGAGGATGGTCGGGAACAGGTTTTTTCCTTCTAGTTAGGCTATCTTGATCTCTGGCTCCCACCTGAGTCATTTGTGTGTCTTAATTATTAAATCACAGTGTGCGTAAAGCATCAGACAAGCTCAGTAGCCTACATATAGTTGATTTTATTAAAACACTTAAGGTGTGTCTACACGTTTTAAAATGTTGCATTTGTAAAGATGTGATCAATACATGTAGATGATTTCATTCCTGTGCTGTTTGTAAATACCCTGGTAGGTTGACTGATAACCTGAACCAGGTTGCAGGCACTGGTTACAGTTTGAAGCTTTTCCTTGAGTGGGCAGATTGATGAAAGTCAGTCAATATTTAGGTCACCCAGAAAATATACCTCTCTGTTGACTAATAAATGTAGAACATTAAATTAAATGTTCTCCTTTGGAAATGGAGTTTGTGGATTTTCTCCCTTTTTCGCCATTAGAAACCAACCTGAAAAAAAGCTTTGCGATCAGATTGCTTCAATCAAATTAACTAGTCCTCAAAAAGGAAAAGTCATGTCTCCCAAGCAATTTACAACAATGTGGCTGATTCATTGCTGATGAAATATTTTGGTTAATTATGGAGTTGAGGCAGTAGGTAAGTGATTTTAAGCGGTTCTGATTCGCTCACTTAATTGTATTTTATGAGACTGGGGCTTACCTGGGGATGGAGAGACCCTGAGTTAGACTTTAAGTGGGTGATGGAGATCATTCTCTGGCCATATTACCAAGCCCAACTTTAATGAGAAGGTGGAGGTAAGAGAATCCGGTAGCACTTTAGTTTACAGTGCTGAAATAGCAAGGTAACATCAGGAAAGTACCGGGAAATGACAGGGAAATAAGATGGCAACAAGCAGATAAGAATGCGGTAATAACCCGTTATTTACCACCACAAACTGATGCTGGCACAAAGATCACACTTAACGAGCTGTATAGGGCCATAAGCAAACAAGAAAATGCACATTCAGAGGCAGCATTTCTCATGGCCGGTGATTTTAACGCAGGGAAACTGAATTCCGTTTTACATAATTTTTACCAGCATGTCACCTGTGCAACTAGAGGTGACAAAATTCTAGATCACCTTTACTCCACACACAGAAATGTATACAAGGCCCTCCCTCGCCCTCCCTTCGGCAAATAAGACCATAACTCTATCCTCCTGCTTCCTGCTTACAAGCAAAAACTCAAACAGGAAGTACCAGTGATGCACTCAATATGGAAGTGGTCCAATGAAGCGGATGCTAAACGACAGGACTGTTCCACTAGCCAGCCTGGTCTTATAGACTAGACTTAACATAGTAAAAGTAAATCTGTGACACTCAAATTAGAATTATATGTTACGTTTAGTATGGTTACATAAGGCAAATAGGATGGTTGGTCGGGGTGGATGGGTGGGCGTATAATGCAAACTTCTAGCAACCCAAAGGTTGCAAGTTCGAATCTCATCACGGACAACATTAGCAACTTTTCAACTACTTACACATGTTTTGCTACTTTACAACTACTTAGCATGTTAGCTAATCCGTCCCCTAACCCTAACCCTAACCCTAACTTTAACCCTTTTAGATAACCCTTCCCCTAACCCTAACCCTTTATCCTAACTCCTAAACTTAACCCTAACCTTAACCCCTAACCCTATCCCCTAGCCTAGCTAACGTTAGCCAGCTAGCTAACATTAGCCACCTAGCCACCTAGTTAGAATTCGCAACATATCATACGTTTTGCAAATTCGTAACATATTGTACATTTAGAAAATCGTAACTTATTGTACGTTTTGCAAATTCGTAAGATATGAATTGTAATTCGGAACATATCATATACGAAATGGTTAATGGACATCCACAAATTAATACTTGCCATACAAAACGTAGTGCATCAAGTTGTAAGCTGTCTGCCAAATTTAGTTCCCTACTCACATTATGAGGGCAGAACAGCTTTGGTCTGAGTAACCAGTGGAGGCTCCTCAGAGGAGGAAGGGGAGGACCATCCTACCCAGTGAATTTCAGAAAATTTTAAAATAATGAAACATTAAAAAAGTTATTCTTATTAGGTAAAACTATACTAAATATATTCACGTCACCAAATACCTGATTAAAACACAGTCTTTTGCAATGAAGGTCTACAGTATTTTCAACAACACACTCTAGGCTAGTACCATGGTGTAGCCGGAGGACAGCTATTTCCCATCCTCCTCTGGCTACAGTGACTTCAATCCAAAACCTAGGAGGCTCGTAGGCCTTACCCCCTTCCATAGATCTACAAGGTAATCATGAGCACTTCCGGAGGATGTCCTCCAACCAATCAAAAGCTTTTGCAATATGAACTGTCATGTTGTCCATCCAATCATAATTAACCTAGTGTGGTGTATTGGGGATGTGCCACAGAGCATTATGGGGGTTATATGTGTTGTGATGCTGAGTTGGTGACATATTGGATATAGACTGAGAGTAAAGAGTGAAGGTTGAGCATTTTTAGGATATTATTCAATTCAAATTAGTTTCTTCAAACTACAGGAGACGGAAGAGGTAGATTATATATTGTTTTCTTGGTTTTATAACTTTATTTTTGTGTGGAGTTAGTGCAATTTATTTCAATTTGCCTTGCTAACTTTAGTAGCAAGTGCTAACGTTAGCTAGCTACCAGAGTGCAGTTTTCTCCGCCAGAATGGCTAGCTAATGCTAACAACAATGCAGTGGATTTTTTGTTAAAGAACCACTTTCATTGCCCACATCAGTTTCAAGCTTCTTCGAAAAAGCCGCATCGATCATGTAATGGACGAATGGCAGCGTATTCAAACTGCGCAACATAAGGAGAAGGCAAGAAGAAACAGGGTCACAAGCAGTTTATCGGAAAGAGTTGGCTTTTACTTAGGGGCCGGAAGAGAGGGAGAGTTCAGCTAACAAGGGCAACTACAAGGAGCTTTCAGGGGTAATTGCACGTTATGATGCTTTACTTGCTGAGCATTTGGACGTTTCTACTGCCTGCTCTGGGATGTCAAAATCAATTCAGAATGATTTGATCGCTTCCATCTCATCATCCATTAAAAGTGAGATTTAAAAGAGAGGTTGACGCAGCGCATTTTTACCGTTCGCTCAAGTAGGCTTTCCACTTTCCTCCGGCATTTATTTAGCAAATGTGATAACAAATAATCACTCCAGACAGACATAAGCAAAAACATCATTAGATAAATGTTGCAGCACCCTAGGCTACACCTAAACATTAGAGATCTGACATGCTGTATGGGATGAAAACGAGACGATTTTTCAGTCTGATCAACTGTAGGCTACTAATAATAGCAGCTATATACAGCCTATGAGCCCTATTAATCTGGTCAGGGTAAACCAATTGGTAACGTTATGTATTTATAGTCCATTTGTTTGTCAGGAGAAAATGTGAATATGATCAAATTAGGTTTATATAAAAAATTGGGCTGGCTTGGCTGCCTATACCTTTTCAATCCAAAATGATTAACTGGAATTAATCAATCAACATAATAGTGATGACATAGACTGTGAGTAAATGTTTAATTAGGACTACAGTTGCATAGGCCTGCACTATGGAAACATGCATAAAGCAAGCTCAGCCCTGTGAGTTCTATTGTCTATCAGTTGTTGTCGCCTTGTCTGGGTAGAGGAAACCCCCCTGTTAGTCTAGTCTAAATATAATTCATATGAACAAGTATAAGGTTGCTGCAGTTTGACAGGGTTTTCATCCTCCCCAAGGCCAGGAGTTTTTTCCAGGAGTTTAAAAAAAAATATGTGACCTGATTAGGAGAAACTGGCCCCATAATAGCCCATATAAAACATTTTTACAACTGATTAATCACTGTCATACCCTATAGGGTCCATAGTTTTCCTGTTTAGGTTACCAGATAAGGAAAAACTCCAGGCCCCAGGGGGAAAAAATTGCCCGACCACTCTGGGACCTATGGTGCCACCAGTCTGCTCGCAGTTGATAGTTATTGTCAGGGATGTGGATGATCAGGGCTTTATTCAGGAATGTTTCTTGGGCTACTTTGATGTGTCAAGTGGGCGAGATGTGCAGTCTGTGTTTGACTTTGTGAATTCTGAGATGTCTGAGTTTATCTTCATGGAGAAACGTGTTGCCCAAACCTATGATGGCGCTGCTGTAATGGAATGTATCAGCTTTTTGTATTTACAGCGAAGTCCCCTACTCTTCCCTGATTAAAAGGTGATGACCACTCTACTCCACTACCATTGTCAACTCTCTCCTGACATGATCTGAAGCCACGTCTCATGTGCCCTCTCATCCACTGGCACATGGAATGTATCCTTTCCAACACTGTGAGTAGACTCCTCAATTTTCTCTCATTACTGTATGTAGAGTCAATCACATACAAACACATTATTACACATCAATGTGAGTTTAATCCTTGCTTGGACTAACTCATTCTTAGTTATTTTGTCTAAATGGCTTGTGTTATGTTTTTTTGGCCTCCCAGTCAAATCCTGTCCTGCCCTCAGTGGAAGAGTTGAGCTCTTCACCAACATCATCCATCCATGATGAGCCTGTCCTACACTGAAGCCTCAGAACACCTCAATCCCTGTCCTGCACTGAAGTCAAGCCTCTGAACACCTCAACTCATGCCTCATGCCCTCATTCAATCACTGCTGTGATCCCTTCCCAACACTGTGTAAGTAACCCTCTCATTCCCATTCCCCATAATATTGTACTATAAATGTCTTTATTAAATGCTTTAGTTTAAATTTGACGATTTTTTAAACACACTTTATCGTCTCCGTGCGTCCGCGCCTACAGTATACAGTGGAGCTCCCATCCTCCTTAATTGTTCATGTCACCAGCTTCCACTGGAAGTAACGTCAGACCAGCATGTGCTCTCTCTCCTGCTCTGCTTTGATGCTTATGTAAATAGTGCTCCAGTGTATTCATGTTTAAAAAGTTAAAGTTAATGTACCGTTCATAAAATGTTTCCTAATGTTGTTGTGATACTAGCGAACTCTTGGTGATGAGGTAGCGTTGTGTAAAAATAGTTTTACATAATCTGATTCAATGTTGGCTATTTAGCTAGCTAGCTATTACAGGTTGTCTGTGTCTGTAGCTTACCTCTCGCAGGCGCTCGCCATATCATGTCATTACTCTTTGCATTCACTCACTGATGCATGTATTTAATCTCATCCAGGTAAATTGGTCCACAAGTGTTGTAACATTAGTGTTTTTTGTGGTCTATTTCCAGTATTTCTGTCTATTTGCCATTGTTTTATGGATTTACAGTGAGGGAAAAAAGTATTTGATCCCCTGCTGATTTTGTACGTTTGCCCACTGACAAAGACATGATCAGTCTATAATTTTAATGGTAGGTTTATTTGAACAGTGAGAGACAGAATAACAACAAAAAAATCCAGAAAAACGCATGTAAAGTATTTGACCCCCTCTCAATCAGAAAGATTTCTGGCTCCCAGGTGTCTTTTATACAGGTAACGAGCTGAGATTAGGAGCACACTCTTAAAGGGAGTGCTCCTAATCTCAGCTTGTTATCTGTATAAAGGACACCTGTCCACAGAAGCAATCAATCAATCAGATTCCAAACTCTCCACCATTGCCAAGACCAAAGAGCTCTCCAAGGATGTCAGGGACAAGATTGTAGACCTACACAAGGCTGGAATGGGCTACAAGACCATCGCAAAGCAGCATGGTGAGAAGGTGACAACAGTTGGTGCGATTATTCGCAAATGGAAGAAACACAAAATAACTGTCAATCTCCCTCGGCCTGGGACTTCATGCAATATCTCACCTCGTGGAGTTGCAATGATCATGAGAACGGTGAGGAATCAGCCCAGAACTACACGGGAGGATCTTGTCAATGATCGCAAGGCAGCTGGGACAATAGTCACCAAGAAAACAATTGGTAACACACTACGCCGTGAAGGACTGAAATCCTGCAGCGCCCGCAAGGTCCCCATGCTCAAGAAAGCACATATACAGGCCCGTCTGAAGTTTGCCAAAGAACATCTGAATGATTCAGAGGAGAACTAGGTGAAAATGTTGTGGTCAGATGAGACCAAAATTGAGCTCTTTGGCATCAACTCAACTCGCCGTGTTTGGAGGAGGAGGAATGCTGCCTATGACCCCAAGAACACCAACCCCACCGTCAAACATGGAGGTGGAAACAATATGCTTTGGGGGTGTTTTTCTGCTAAGGGGACAGGACAACTTCACCGCATCAAAGGGACGATGGACGGGGCCATGTACTGTCATAGGGGCGGCAGGTAGCTTAGTGGGTAAGAGCGTTGTGCCAGTAACCGAAAGGTCGCTGGTTCTAATCCCCGAGCCGACTAGGTGAAAAATCTGTTGATGTGCCCTTGAGCAAGGCACTTAACCCTAATTGCTCATGTAAGTCGCTCTGGATGAGAGCGTCTGCTAAATGACTAAAAAAAAAAAAAAAAAAAAAAAAATCCTGGGTGAGAACCTCCTTCCCTTAGCCAGGGCATTGAAAATGGGTTGTGGATGGGTATTCCAGCATGACAATGACCCAAAACACACGGCCAAGGCAACAAAGGAGTGGCTCAAGAAGAAGCACATTAAAGTCCTGGAGTGGCCTAGCCAGTCTCCAGACCTTAATCCCATAGAAAATCTGTGGAGGGAGCTGAAGGTTCGAGTTGCCAAACGTCAGCCTCGAAACATTAATGACTTGGAGAAGATCTGCAAAGAGGAGTGGGACAAAATCCCTCCTGAGATGTGTGCAAACCTGGTGGCCAACTACAAGAAACGTCTGACCTCTGTGATTGCCAACAAGGGTTTTGCCACCAAGTACTAAGTCATGTTTTGCAGAGGTGTCAAATACTTATTTCCCTCATTAAAATGCAAATCAATTTATAACATTTTTGACATGCGTTTTTCTGGATTTGTTTGTAGTTATTCTGTCTCTCACTGTTCAAATAAACCTACCATTAAAATTATAGACTGATCATGTCTTTGTCAGTGGGCAAACATACAAAATCAGCAGGGGATCAAATACTTTTTTCCCTCACTGAACAAAAATATAAACGCCACATGCAACAATTTCAAAAAATGTACTCAGTTACAGTTCATATAAGGAGATCAGTTTCATATGATCCCGCAGGTGAAGAAGCCGGATGTGGAGGTCCTGGGCTGGTGTGGTTACACGTGGTCTGCGGTTGTGAGGCCTGTTGGACGTAGTGCCAAACTCTCTAAAACAACATTGGAGGTGGCTTATGGTAGAGAAATGAACATTAAATGCTCTGGCAACAGCTCTGGTGGACATTCCTGCAGCCAGCATGCCAATTGCACGCTCCCTCAACTTGAGACATCTGTGGCATTGTGTTGTGTGACAAAACTTCACATTTTAGAGTGGCCTTTTATTGTCCCCAGCACAAGGTGCACCTGTGTAATGATGATGCTGTTTAATCAGCTTCTTGACATGCCACACCTGTCAGGTGAATGGATTATCTTGGCAAAGGAGAAATGTTCACTAACAGGGATATAAACAAATGTGTGCACAAAATTGTAGGGAAATAAGCTTTTTGTGTGTATGGAAACATTCAGGGATCTTTTATTTCAGCTCATGAAACATGGGACCAAAACTTTACATGTTGCGTTTATGTTTTTGTTCAATATTAGCCGGTGGTCTTTTGGAATGTAGAATGTGGGACACATAAAACATGTATGAATGTATCTTTTGTCATTCAGAACTATTTTATTTAGACTATGCAAGAGTAAATTATTATTGTTGATTAATTTTGAATAATTGCACTTATGTTAATGTCATACTTTTACTGTTGTCTATCGAATGTATTATATGAGTCTGCATTGATGCTTGCTGAGGAGAGGTGTGTGCAGCGTAGAGAGGCTCGCCATTTCATGTCAATGCTTTGCACTGCATCTCATCCAGAAATAAAAGACCAGAATCAGCAGCTGTGTGTCCCGTGTCCAGTCAATCTACATGCACCACAACGCAGAACCAAAGCCAGAGCGTTGTAGCCAGCACATTCACACATAGGCCCAGACCGGCTACACTAACAATAAATGAAGTTCCATTAATGAACATACTGTAGAAGCTTAATTACTTGTGATTGTCTTAATCTGTCTGGGGAGAAATTGCATTAAATTAATTTGGATATACATAAAAGTTAAGTAAAGAAAGAAACAGTACACAGAAAGTATGGTGAAACAATTAAGAAAGTAATAGTAATTTAAATGGTAACCGGCAAACAGATCTTCGCTTTAGAATACAGTGTCAAGGCCCTGTAGGTACACTGAAACTTTGGTCAAACTATAAAGAAAGTAACAGTAAAGTACACAGGAACTATGGTGAAACAATTAACATTTAAGAAAGTAATAGCAATTTACATGGTAACAAGGGAACAGCTATTTGCTTTAGAATACAGTGTCAAGGCTCAGAAACAATAGTGTAACTATAAAGAAATTATCAGTAAGTTACATCATCATTTCTTATAGTGCTGAATTTAACGACTGGAAAGTAATAGGAAACAACAGGGAAACAAGACGGAAACAAGACGGCAACGACAAGGTAACTACCCAGCTACAAGCAAAGACCCAAAAGGTACATTTTGAGGTTGGCCCACATACTGTATACGTTTCTCAAATGTTTCTGTTAAATAAACAGTCTTTCTTCAAAGTTTCAACTACATTCTGAATAACTTTATGGTGCTACTGAGAAGAGGTGAAATGGCCTTAAATACTTACTACATAACTTCTGCTTATTAGCCTCTATTATTGAAAGTTATTCAGTAACTAATATTAGTTTCTACATATCAACCATGAAAATTCATCACACTTTATATCAGTATTTGGCCTCTACATACTAATCTTATTTCCCAGTTGTTTCCTGTTACTTTCTGGACGTTACCCTGTTATGTCAGCACTGTAAACTAAAGTGCTTCCGAGGTCTTATTCACAATCACATGAATGATGATTAACCAAATTATACTTTCCGCTTATGTCGTGCATAATTAAGGTAATTCTGATACAATGAAAATGCATTTGATGTGATAAGATGATAAGATAAGAAGTACTTGGCCTATAGGCAACCTCTATTTCTGTATTGTACACCAGACTTGGTTCAATGTAGCTTTGAGCTGTTCGATGAGAGCTCCAATCCACCTGTGTATTGGGGGAGGGAGGGTCAGTGTGTTGAAATATTTCAAATTCTCCCCCATACACATGGCACCTAGTGGATCGATGGTTGAAATGTGGATGATGCCTCGCCTGGGCTCGTCACTGTACTCCTGTAGATGGACACTTCCTCATTATACTACAATACACTTGGCACTAAAGGTCACTCAGAACATAATCACACACAATCAAAACCACAAACTTCATACATCAAGAAGACAGTGAATAGCTGGAGGGTTTATTTTCTACTGCCACAGAAATTCTCCCATTTATATAATCTGATAGTGGGAGGGGTGACATGAATTAAGAACCCACTCATATTACAGTTTATTAACTTTGACTGTGGACAGTGATGCAAATGAATGTGTATATGAAGACTTTACATAGACTTTTGAGATTTACTCAAATCACTTTTAGAACAGTGTTTGATAATGATTTTGATTTGTGTATCGTTAATGTCTGCACTCCAACGTCAGACATTTGAATTGTATGGGTACAATCGAAGAGCTGGAGCTTGCTGTCCAATCAAAAAAAAATTCTGAACCCGGTAGCAGGTTGTCATGAAAAGAAGCATGTGTGTGAGAGCGAGAGAGAGAGAGCGAGAGAGAAAGAGAGAGAGAGAGAGAGAGCGAGAGAGAGAGAGAGAGAGAGAGAGAGAGAGAGAGAGCGAGAGAGAGAGAGAGAGAGAGAGAGAGAGAGAGAGAGAGAGAGAGAGAGAGAGAGAGAGAGATAACCCTCTCCAGCATATTAACATAATGAGGAAAACACACTTAGTGGGCCATGACCTGATGTCATGTGATTATACCATGATTAATGATATCCTTTTACCAAAACACCCAGCCCAACACTCTGGGCTTAAAAACCACCACATACTGTATCTGATTGCTTTGATCAACTCATGTTCCTTTTCTCTGTGGGCCTTGTTTTGTATATGTTTGGTTTGATCCCCAACAGTTTTGTTTTATTAAAATAATACCTATTTTGTTATATTTTTTGCTGAGAAAAAGTCTCACTTTAAGATGACTTTTGTTTAAAGGGACAATCCGGAATTGGTACATCTATTTTTTGACTGTTGTATTTGAGGAAGACAGTTGGAGTAAAGGAGGGGGGGGGGGGGACAATGACCATCCACTGTAAAAACAGACCTTAACAGGTTCCATATAAAGTCCAGGTGTGGATACATACACGTGTGCTTCTACTTCCCATTGGGTCTGAGGTGCAGAAAGAATTGATTCTGTGTTCCTATTAGGATGACATATAGGACCAGTTGGAGGCACAGCTTGAAACTGTTCAACAACATGCAGTAAAATAACCAGTCAAAGAACCTGTTCAACACATTCCACAATGACTGTGAGATGGTCTCGAAATGGTTAGATTTTGTCTGCCTTGTCCAAGCCAGAATGGCCCATAGTTGCCTGTCAAAAACAATGAGGAAAAATCTGAGACTTGAAACCAATTTTGTCTGGTTACCACTCAGTCTCCTCTCCAGATAACAATATGCACTGCAGTGGATGACTCAGTGTAAAATATTTCCCTCTGTTTTGCCTCTGTCCAGACGCCATGCAGACACAAAGCCTTCAGTGTTTCCTGGATAAAGGCTCCAATATCAGTCTGTCTGCTTATTTGCAAGTGGGATGAATGTTCATTTATGCAGTAAAAACCTTCTTTGTAACACTTTTATAGCCCAGAGGTGTAGATTTACATCTTAGGGACACAATGAATTTTTGCCTGTTCAAAAGGGGGAGACAGGCGCCCGGCATTCTTTGGCCTCCTACACCACATTGTTCTATTGTTTTTAAACCTCACTGCCACCGAGGAGCACCAGTAGGTGCAGGGCCTCGTGACCTTTGTATGAACTTGGGCACAGGGTGACGTTCTGGCACTCTATTGGTTCAATATGTGTTGTTAAGACTTGCACATGCCTAGCTGAGCTTCCTTATGTCTGGACTAGGGTTGCAAAATTCCGGGAACTTTCAATAAATTCCCTGGTTTTCCCAAAATCCCGGTTGGAGGATTCCCAAAATCAGGAGGGAATAAGCAGGAAATCCAGAAAACTCAAATCAGGATTTCTTGAAAACCAGGCAATTTATTGAAAGTTCCCAGTGTAGGGATTAGAGCATTGCATTGCATATAGCATTATGTTCATTCATAGACATATTGTTTTGTAAATGTGTCCCAGAGATATATAAATATAATCATCATCATATTTGCTGTTAGCAGACTAGCAGTTGCTATTTGTAGTGATGTAGTTGTAGTTCTGTGCATTGAGTAGTATTGTGTAATTAAATGAGAGGTGTTTCAAGCCTCAGGGGGATTGCTGCTAGATTTCAGTGGAAAGGTTCCATTGTGCTACATGTATATTTTCAACAAATCCGACCTGCATCTGCGTATAGGGCTGTCAAAAAATTAAATGAAAAGTCATTCTAATAGGTGACCTCTGACCTACTTCATATTTTCTGTCAATTATGAAAGTATGAAGTCATGCATAATTATGAGGCCTATTAAAATTCACCAATAATTTGTGTTTATGCGAAGTTACCACTTTATTCCACAACTGGTAGCCATGCAGAACTAATGTGTCACTCCCAAGGAAAACATAACTGCAGCCATTTCAACAAGAGTGCATTGTACTATTACATGAAATATATATTACAAAAATTACACGTTCATTTTTTCACACACTGGCCATGGATTCAAGGGATGCGTTTACAATAAATAAATAAAAATGTGTATTTACTGTACTGTGCTCTTTCATCAGTTGTTTGCGTTGCTAGTGGCTGCATTCAGTCTCAATGTGACACCACTATGGGCTAATTGTTTTTTGTTAATGATACCTTATTCACCAGTAAACGCTACGCAGGCCTCTTGGGCTCTTGTGTAACTCAGGTGTGTGTAATTAAATTTCTTAAGGTCAACCTCTCACCAGGATGAATGAGTGAAATTGCATAGTTGACCACTTCAGGGCTAAGATCAAAATGCAATTAACTATAGTTAATAGATCTGTATTACAATGTAAGACAATGATATGGATGGAGCTCTATGGACACGATTAAACTTTTATTTATTTGGAAAGTATGAAAATAAGTATTGGCTAATTTGATAATTTGACAATTTTAGGACAAGTGTATCTGTGGTTAATCCTAAATGCCAATGTAAATACAGTGTAATACACAATCACTTGATTTGGTTTCTCCCACAATAAGAGGCAGGCTATGAGATATTGATCAGAGCATATCCTGGTCAATCAGACTAAATGATTGCCTATAAGCCCCTGCCTCTCCAGCTGGCTTGCAGGCACGAGGGTATCCAGAGGAAACCAAATTATGGAGGCCCAGATATGAGCCGGCTAGCTACTGATAGTCCCCTGCAGTCTTGTGGAACCGAGCAATGCAAATGTACAATAAACAGTGCCTAAGCTTGGTGGAGGTCTTTCAATCACAGAGGGCAATAGTTCAACCCCCGCCATGCATAATCCCAGCCTTGAAACCCCAGGGACTCGGCGCTACTCCGCGCTCCAACCTGCTCAATGGCACAAAGATATTAGATAGCCATATGTAGATTCACAAGGTAAACAGACCTCTCATGATAACACAATACGCTTCCTTTTCAACCTGGAATATATTTAAACTCAATTCTGTTTTCTTCTGCGGGAAGGCAAAAATTGAAGGCTTAGCTTTTTGCCACTGCCACCAGAATTCCTTGCAGCTGTTTACTTTGTTTAACACCCTGATATATCTCTTGCTAAGAAGAAATTGGTATCTCTTCTCCATGAATTACGTTCCCAGTGTGTTTGTAGTATACCCCAGCTTGGACTGAAGACCTGCTGATAGAGGAAGGGGCCTGCATGGTGGAGGAGTTGGCGTGTGTTTTGAGGGAGGGATGGTGAAAATATGAAAATCACTGAAAACCTCACAAACCCATATGACAGAGAATTGGCACAGTTAATTGGCACAAGTTACTTTCAGAATTGCTGTTCAAAAAATGATCAAAATCAGTCTAAATGGTAGTACATTTAATATGTCATTAGTTTGTTAGAATATGATATGATCTAATTATGATCTATTACTTATGATAGCTGGTTTGACAGCAGAAATGTGGAATCACGTTCCCCTACCTTCTACCTCTGAATATGACACAACACTTGATTTATACCAAGGTATTTTAAGGGTTAGGGAAGCTCCTCTGTCTCTGTCTAAGATGCTCTTTCACATACACACATGGACGACTGACACACTCATTCACGCATGCACACACACACATGCACATGTACACACATGCACACACACACACACACACACACAAAGCGCAAGTTGAATAGAGCGTCTGTCTGTGTGGGGGAGGGGAAATGAGAGGGGGCTGAGGGTTGGGGTGGGGGGTGACGGTGGGGGGTGACAGCGTGCTCCAGGTCCCCGTTCCCCCACTGGTCCCCCAGCAGCCCAGCAGGAGCCACTCCAGCCTGGAGAGAGGATCCTTCCAGCCAGCGGGACATCCAGGGGTGGGGGAAGAGCCATGGAGAGACACAGCACAGGCCACTTTAGACCCCCCTCACATTAGACAGTGAAAAGAGCTCAGTGATGAGGAACTGACACTGATCATCCACCCCTGTCTGTCTGTCCATTATTTCAGACAGTGTGAAGTGACGGGAGAAAATGTCTTTAAAGTCAAATAGATGATCTGCTTTTTGTTTGTGACAAATGTAGCAGAAATAGCCACAGGAGATCATAGATACTGCTAAGGTGCTCTCAAATAGCTCTGCTCGAGGGAGATTATGGTTCAGGTTATTTTCCTTCACATGAGGAGAAATACCATTATTTTAATTTATAAATAAAAAACAGAAAATTCAGTCAGAAAAAACATGTACATTCTATAAATATTTTTAGATATCATTATACACTTTCTGATGTTTTTGCTTACACCATAAAGTCAATTTATTTTTGGTGTCAAAAATCTTTATGCTTGACTAATGTGTTTTATATTCATCACAGAACTTCTAAGGGCGTTATCTCAAAGCAGACTAAAACAGAAGGAGTAGCTACTTCCATCCCCTGTAAACCACGTGTGCTTGTTCAGAAATGTAAGCACTCGTGAGTGTGGGATGATAATGACGGATAATAGGATTCTATTAGCCGTTCAGTTTTTGCACGCCTAATAATTAGATGAATTGAATGACACTAATTTAGAGAAAATGAGAGACCCAGTGGTGTTAATGCAACCTGTGTTTCCAGATGCTCGTCTCTAAACAGCTAAGTGAACTACCTAATCATAGGCCACCATCTGGGAATTCCTCTTCGAGGCAGGAAAAGAAGATGGTGCCATTACAGATTTTAAAACAGGCATCTGATGGTACAACTCACCAAGTTAAAGGGCCCATTTAGGGTCTCTTGCTAACGAATACAGTCGTAAATTTGCTTCGCACCCTGATTATTAACTTCCAGTTCATTTAGGCACTGCCGTAATGTTAATTTCAACTTTGTAGATGAAGGTAAATAAAGTCATTACCGTTTGTTCGACATTAGCATATCTCACAGGTGTAATTCTCCCAGAGTATTGCACTGAGACTGCTTCCCTGCTTCCTTCAGTCAAATCATTCAGTGACACACCAACAAAGATGGGAGACTGACTAATTTATCGCAAAATTTGCACCGGAGTATAAAAAATCATGCAAATGAGCAGGGTTCTCAATTGGAAGACACAACATTTGGGTGACATTAATCAAAGAAAAATATGCAGACAAAGGTGACAGTAATCCCAATACCCCACATAAATGGCACAGCTGTGATTCTGCTCATCCTACACTTGTACAGTATGCATGGACTGCAACAAAAAATGCCATACATTAAATACCTCTCTACTTCTTTCTATCACACATGTGGAATAGGTCATCTAACACCTTTAATTTTTGTTCTTTAGTCCAACGACTATGCCTTGTTAAGGAACATTTGACTAGTTTTCACATATATATATGTGGTGTCTGCTAACCCCCTATCCTTGAATTATGATTTAGAATCCTTTGATCCTCTAATGTTGTCTTATACAGTTCTTCAACCCAAAAGTTCAGAGTCAGTTTTGAATATGAGCAATATGATTGATATTGATGTGACATCCCTTATAAGCATATGGTCACTGTATGTTGAAATCCATATCTTTATTAGTTCCATATACAGTAGACACTAGGGGAGGCCGGGGTTGATTGTCTCACGGCTTGGTTGTCATAGTGCTTATTACTCCCAATCTAGAGGGCTCTGTGTAATAATTTGAAGATGAAAATGTGTGAATTCTTTGAAAGAACTCATCCACCTGGTCAATTCATGTCAGCAGGACAAAACATTTGTGTTTTTCATAGGTATTTTCTTTATAAATGTTTGAATAATGCGAGCATACATGATAAATTATGTTTGTTGAAACGAGGAAAGGGAGTTGCTAGGTCAAGCCATATGGTAATTACCATGGGGGGATGGTTGTCACTATCAACTCCATCATAACCACATTGTTTGGGACATTGCCACTACCAGTATATACAATAAATCCCAAGCTCTATTGTGCCGTTGCTATAAAGACCTCCCTTCCCAGTAAACATGAACACCTTTGGCCGACATATCAAAATGTGTTGGGAATATGTAGTGTGGATAGCGTTTGCACATTGGGAAGACGTTGCCGAGACATCAGAATAGAATGTTGATGCCTGGCCGACGTATAAACAACGTAGAACTGTAGAATTTAGAATGTAACGTTAGGTATTCTAAATGCATCTGTGAGTCTTGCCAATTAGCAAACGATGTCTAAACTGCTCTCTGTTGGGCAGAGGTATCTGAGTTTGTTGCCTCTCTCTCTCATGCAATTCTTTTCTGTCACACACCCCCACACATGTGCAAACACACGCATGCAGACACAGATTTACTCAAAATGTCATATGTTGTTCTCAATGCATAGAAGTCAGATCTTTGTTAGGAATATCGTTAGATCAAAGAAGGGCTTGGCTATTTCTAAGACTCTTTATATGCTATATTGCTTCATTTCTTGTTATAAAAAGGAAAAACTACTAGCAAACATTGTGACAACCAACTCCATACTGTGTGACAACCAACCTCGCAATGTACAGAGTGTGTTTGATGGCTTTTAACACCATGTTGGAATACGATATGAGGATAAAGACCTTGGTCTTTCTATTGAAGTTTAAAAGAGTCTTGTAAGATAAACTGGTGCTGAGAAATACACACAAGAGTAAAAAGTGTGACAGCCAACCCCAGTCCCCCCTAGATAGTCCAGCAGGAAAGTGAAATAGTCCAACCTGAATGTGAGAAGTCACAAACATAAAAATAGACCTATAACAGACCCATTGACTTGAATGAGGATTCCCATTCTAGCGATTGTATTTCTATGGTCTTAATAGTACATGATAATGTACATAGGCCAGTGTCCTCTATTAGAGAGCCGTGCAGTGGCAGCACCACACCAAACTGTCTGCACTCCTCTTCCCTGAGTTGTAGTGGAACCCGCCTAATCCCCCCCAACAGAGCCGTCAAGCCAGCCTGCAAACAGAGCTCAACATGGGCTCTCCCCGCGTGGTGGGAGCAAACCAACATCATAACAAAGGGTGTTTATGGAGAAAAAAAAAAGATTGTCGTGCAGCCGAGCAGAAAGGGCTTAGCAGTGATCAGACCCCGCTATCACCTTTATCCTTCACCATTCACATTGAAATGCAAATATCAAGGCAGGGTTTCCACCCGTGTGCCACTCACAAATTGAAAAGCAGTTTTTATCTATGCAAATGCAAGCATGGTAATTGAAGTTAATCAATCAATGCTAGCTTTCACTAAAACCTTGAACATGATTGAATAAAGTAATTATCATTCAGGAGAAAATAATGAAGTTATAGACAGCATGAACCTTATTAAAGGAGGATTTTGAGTCACAATGGCATAAAAAATCCTCCCTCAGCATCCCCCTCTTCTCTGTTGCTCTCCCTTTCTTTCTTCCCCCTCGTTCTCTCCCTCCTTCACTCTTACTTCATATTCTCTCTCTCACTCAGCCTTGTGTGAAGCAGAATAATCAAGTTTAACTATTGTACAGACAGTATTACAATAACATCAGTCCACTGTAATAAATTCATGCATATCTGAAAGATTACACCCAGTTTTTATTATACAGTATATTATTAAGTTTTGTAACACATTATTACAATAACTGAAGTAATCCTAATTAAGTTTTATCCAACAAGTGTTTATTTTCTCCAGTCTGGCAGCTCTGTATCTAAAATGTACACCTGGAAGAAAAGGTAACAATCCTTTAAGCGTAACTAAACTGACCGAGCCCTTTCTAATTCATACTTGATGTATATGTTCTTAGAGGGTAAAATTACACTTGTACATGGTTGGGGTTGTAAACGGTTGGGGTTGGGGATGAAAAAGAGATGTCGGTGTCAAGCATTTTAGAATGAAGCCTTTTTCCCAGCTTGCACCTGTCAGCAGTGCTTCCAGTAATTGAGCCTTGCAGTGTCCTGTGGTTGGCTACCAGTTACCTGACTCTGGGCTCTGCTGGGCACCTGGCACGACCATCCTTCTCCTCATTGTGGGGATAGTTAAAGGCCTCTGGTTTGTCACAGAGTTTAATATGCACCCTACATAATTATGCAGGATTCACAGTGCTATCAAACTGCAATTCAAATTAGTTCAGGATTAAAGGCACAGAACAGTACTGGTTCCTTAATTGCATTGTACTGCGCTGATCACATTCAAATAGCCATTACTCATTCCCTCTGTGGAGCAATAAGTCAGAGGGATTAATACTGAGGCAGGTGACAGGGCCAAACCATTAAAAGGCAGTTATGCAGAAAGCATGGCTGGTTTTATTCACGTTAATGAAATCAGCGAAATGAAACTGTAATAGATTTATCAAAGCTCAGATGGATTTGCAGTAAATCAGTTTGATTCAGGCAATCAAACTGGACAATAGAGATCGTTTTCAGCTACAGCAATGGATATCAGGAAGCCAGCATGTGAGAAGTGCTGATATTCTTCTTGCAAGGATTTGGTGAACAACCGGTGCCTAGGCCCTATTCCCAGAGTATGGCTGCTCATTGCTGTCAGCTAAACGGTGCCAGTGACTGATAAAACATACACCCCACCAATCTCCTCCCACATCCTCTCTTTCTCCCTCTGTTTGTCTATGAATTTATTAACTCTGCTGTAATTCTGGCTTGCTAAACAGTGCACACTGCACACTCATATGGATGAGAACTTAAATTCACTTGCATCAAACGGATTAGCATTGAAATCCACCCACTCTCCTTCTCAAAGCTTGTCCAATGATAGATTCTCTTAACTAGCATGATAGCGATGTCCAATAGAGGGTGCTAGCTGGACAAAACTAATGAACAATTAACAATGAAATGTAGCTAAAGAAAGTAGGAATCTATTAATTAAATATATTGATGTTATTTTACACAGCATATGATTTTGAAATATATTCATATTGAATGCTATGGGAAATCAAGCCACGTATTCAACCGGACACTTGAACACAATAGCACCAAATTATCAATTAATAGGCTAACAGAATTTCGTATTCACCGCCAACTTTACACATAGGAGCATAGAACAGAGTCAATTCCATGTAGTGTATATGACCTTTGAATACTACCGGTAGCTTCACTCAATGTTGTCTAACAGTTTATTTTCTCCCTCAAGTCCGCCACTACATTTCCCCCCCTAAACAAATGGTTAAATGACCTGAGCTCAAACTACATTAGTTTTCAATGTGTTCTTAATGAGTCGTCCACTGTATAGTATAAATTCCAATTATATTCAATTAACCCCAATCAGAAGCACCTCATCTCAAGAGTTTTTTTATTTAATGGTTCACTGCTGCTTAAACCATTGATTAGGCTGAATGAGCAGCATTACTAAATGACCACCTAGGAGAAGATGGGAGCTGTTAGCCTTAATAGAGTAGCCATGGTCATTACACCACTATGTGCAAAGCTACCTGCTTTAACTGGCAATATCACTAACTTTTTATATTAGGGTCTTACAGGCTGATTCAGGTTAATTTAGACTTTCGCCCATTTGCTATGTGAGAAAATGTTAAGTAGAATTCTCCCATCCATGAACGTTAGCCTATTATTTTCTAATTACAATACATTTGGATACTCCGACGAGCATGCGTAATTATATACAACACCATTCGTATTTGTACACAGTGGAGATGTTATTGGAAGGTAGCAGTTATACCACATGAGAAGTTGATTGCAATAAGTGGATGGCATTCAATACCTGTGGTACACTGCATGTCTATCAGCATTTAGGTTTGGCACTGTAAGACTGTAATGGTGGAAGAATGTTTGCCTTATCTAAGCCACACAATGCAAGAAATAGCCTTTACATGATATGGTTGCAAGATGCTGGCAACTTTCCCAAAATTCCCAGGTTTTCCAGAAATCCTGGTTGGAGGATTCCAGATTCCTTGCAATTTCCTTCTGATTCTTCCAACCAGGATGTTTCCAGAATTTCGCAACACTTGACATTCATTTGACCTTTTTATGGATTGAAAGAAATATCTCCTTGATTGCCACTACCTCTGTCACTCACTCTTATCTAACTGGCACTACACAAGCTATGTTTGCCCTGCCAGAGAGGTGGATCAATAGCTATGTCTTGTTAGCTGTCCACATTACAACCACAATTTATACAAAGTATAATAGAGGACCTAGGAAACCGTGAACATTCCCAGAACATTAGCTAAGATTCCCATTAAGTTCTAGTTATGGTTTAATCTATCATTAGGATGATAACATTCAAATATATTTTTGATAACCATTATTACGTTTATGTTAAAAATGAAATGTCCTTGGCATGTTCTCCTAACATTCACTAACATTTTGTGCAGAACATCTGTAACAACCTCCACAGAACATTCCCTAAAGGTTTCCAGGTAATGTTATAACACAATGTACCAGTAATGTTTTCCCAGCCAACAAAATTGGCTCTGTCTGTGAAAGTTCCCAGAACATTTGTTAGGTTGTGGCGAATGTTCTCATAACACAAAAACTGTCCAGTCATGTTGATGATCCTACAATGTTTGAATAAAACATTTTCCTGATGTTTCAAGAACATTCTCAGAAAACATTATGTCTGTTCTTTAAAGGTTCCCATAATGTTTCATTAGATTGTGGGAACAGTCTATTTTCCCAAAACACAAAAACTGTCCAGTTGTGTGGATGATTCTACAGTGTTTCTTTTAAGGTGCAATATACATTCACCTGTTGTTGCAAGAACGTTCCTAGAACACATTTCGTCTGTTCTTTAAAGATTCCTAGAATGTTTCATTAGGTTATGGGAACAGTCTGGTGGGAACATTTTGGGGACATCACAAAATATATGTTCTCAAAACACAAGTTGTGCAGATTATTCTACAATGTTTATTTTAGACTGAAAAAACAATCTGATGTTACAAGAACGTTCCCAGAACAAAGGTTTTATGTTCTTTAAAAGTTTCAAACACATATCTTTAGGTTGTGGTAACATTGTGGTGATATGACAAGAGATAGGTTCCAAAAACACAAGGTAAACAATTGAGCATATTTTGTGTTTTCGGAACCTACCTCTTGTAATGTACTCACACTGTTCCCACAACCTAATTAAATGTCCTGGGAACCTTTAAATAACTAAAAGGCTGTTCTGTCAACATTCTTCCACCATCAAAGGAATGTTTTGTGAACCCTGACATAAACATTATCTGAATGTCAGCAAAACTGGACTGTTTTAGTGTTTTGGGAACCTATCTCTTGTCATATCGCCACAATGTTCCCACAACCTAAAGAAACGTTCTGGGAACCTTTAAAGAGCAGACAAATGTGTTCTGGGAATGTTCTTGTAACATCAGGTGACTGTTTTTTGCACCCTAAAATAAACATTGTAGAATCATCCAGACAACTGGACAGTTTTTGTGTTTTGTGAACATATATTTTGTGATGTTCCCACAATGTTCCCACTTGACTGTCCCACAACCTAATGAAACATTCTGGGAACCTTTAAAGAACAGACTAAATGTGTTCTAGGAAGGTTCTTGCAACATCAGGTGAATGTTTTTGCACACTAAAAGAAACAGTGTAGAATCATCCAGACAACTGGACAGTTTTTGTGTTTTGAGAACATATCTTTCGTGATGTGCCCACAATGTTCTCACCAGACTGTTCCCACAACCTAATGAAACATTCTGGGAGCCTTTAAAGAACAGATTAAATGTGTTATAAAAATCTTCTTGCAACATCTGGTGAATGTTTTAGCACCCTAAAATAAACATTTTGTGTTTTGGGAACAAATATTTTGTGATGTCCCCACAAAGTTCTAATAATAATAATAATAATACATTTTATTTTAATCGCTTTCACAACACCCAGAGTTACTTTACATACACAAGAAAATCAGCAGGATAAAAAGCAATAAAATCACATTAAACAAATAAGTATATACAGTGGGGGAAAAAAGTATTTAGTCAGCCACCAATTGTGCAAGTTCTCCCACTTAAAAAGATGAGAGAGGCCTGTAATTTTCATCATAGGTACACGTCTACTATGACAGACAAAATGAGAAAAAAAAATCCAGAAAATCACATTGTAGGATTTTTAATGAATTTATTTGCAAATTATGGTGGAAAACAAGTATTTGGTCAATAACAAAAGTTACTCAATACTTTGTTATATACCCTTTGTTGGCAATGACACAGGTCAAACGTTTTCTGTAAGTCTTCACAAGGTTTTCACACACTGTTGTTGGTATTTTGGCCCATTCCTCCATGCAGATCTCCTCTAGAGCAGTGATGTTTTGGGGCTGTCGCTGGGCAACACGGACTTTCAACTCCCTCCAAAGATTTTCTATGGGGTTGAGATCTGGAGACTGGCTAGGCCACTCCAGGACCTTGAAATGCTTCTTACGAAGCCACTCCTTCGTTGCCCGGGCGGTGTGTTTGGGATCATTGTCATGCTGAAAGACCCAGCCACGTTTCATCTTCAATGCCCTTGCTGATGGAAGGAGGTTTTCACTCAAAATCTCACGACACATGGCCCCATTCATTCTTTCCTTTACACGGATCAGTCGTCCTGGTCCCTTTGCAGAAAAACAGCCCCAAAGCATGATGTTTCCACCCTCATGCTTCACAGTAGGTATGGTGTTCTTTGGATGCAACTCAGCATTCTTTGTCCTCCAAACACGACGAGTTGAGTTTTTACCAAAACGTTCTATTTTGGTTTCATCTGACCATATGACATTCTCCCAATCCTCTTCTGGATCATCCAAATGCACTCTAGCAATCTTCAGACGGGCCTGGACATGTACTGGCTTAAGCAGGTGGACACGTCTGGCACTGCAGGATTTGAGTCCCTTGCGGCGTAGTGTGTTACTGATGGTAGGCTTTGTTACTTTGGTCCCAGCTCTCTGCAGGTCATTCACTAGGTCCCCCCGTGTGGTTCTGGGATTTTTGCTCACCGTTCTTGTGATAATTTTGACCCCACGGGGTGAGATCTGGCGTGGAGCCCCAGATCGAGGGAGATTATCAGTGGTCTTGTATGTCTTCCATTTCCTAATAATTGCTCCCACAGTTGATTTCTTCAAACCAAGCTGCTTACCTATTGCAGATTCAGTCTTCCCAGCCTGGTGCAGGTCTACAATTTTGTTTCTGGTGTCCTTTGACAGCTCTTTGGTCTTGGCCATAGTGGAGTTTGGAGTGTGACTGTTTGAGTTTGTGGACAGGTGTCTTTTATACTGATAACAAGTTCAAACAGGTGCCATTAATACAGGTAACGAGTGGAGGACAGAGGAGCCTCTTAAAGAAGAAGTTACAGGTCTGTGAGAGCCAGAAATCTTGCTTGTTTGTAGGTGACCAAATACTTATTTTCCACCATAATCTGCAAATAAATTCATTAAAAAGCCTACAATGTGATTTTCTGGATTTTTTTTCTCATTTTGTCTGTCATAGTTGACGTGTACCTATGATGAAAATTACAGGCCTCTCTCATCTTTTTAAGTGGGAGAACTTGCACAATTGGTGGCTGACTAAATACTTTTTTTCCCCACTGTAAAAGTATACTAAACATAAGGACAGACTAACCATGGAGAACACTAAACATGATGACAGACTAACCAGGGAAGTGAAGTAGACAGAGGATAAAAGCTAAGACAACAGAGAATCTGGCTAAGCCTGTGTGAAGAGGTGTGTCTTTAGTGTGGACTTGAATATGTGTATGGATTGTGGGGTTCTGACATGGAGATGTGGGGAATTCCAGACTTCAGTGGGGACCCCCAGTGGGGTCAGTGAGAGAGGCTCTGAGTCGTGAGCTGTATTTGAGGTGGAAGAAGGCTGACATGGTGATGTTCCAGATGTGGGGTTCAAATGACAGAGGGGGATCAAATGTAACACCAAGGTTCCTGACTGTGGAGTTGGAGTGGATAGTGCAGCCGTCGATTGTCATGACCCAGTTTCTTGATGAGGGAGTTTGGGCCCATGAACATGATCTCTGTTTTGCCGTCATTTAATTGTAAAAAGTTATTTCTCATCCAAGTTTTCACTTCACGGAGACAGTCAACAACAGAGGGGGGTGGCAGAGTGGAGTTGGGTTTTGTGTGGATGTAGATGTGTGTGTCATCTGCATAACAGTGAAATCTGAGTCCAAATTGATGGAGGATCTGACCAAGGGGTAGCATGTAAATACTAAATAGTAATGGACCTAACACTGAGCCTTGTGGGACACCTTGTGATACAGGGGCTGGAGCAGATTTGCAGTTGCCAAGGGAGACAAACTGTTGTCTATCAGATAGTTAGGAGTGGAACCAGGCAAGAGGTGTTCAGGAAACTCCAAGAAGCCTCTCCATGTGGTCAGTTAAAATCTGATGACTGACAGTGTCAAATGCTGCAGACAGGCCCAGGAGAATGGGGGTGGAGATGTGCCCAGCATCAGCAGCACAGAGGAGGTCATTCACTACCTTTACCAAGGCAGTTTCAGTGCTATGCATAGCCCGGAAGCCCGACTGGAGGGGTTCAAAAAGTTCATGAGAGGCCATGTGTTGTTGGATTTGTGATGCTACCACCCGCTCAAGTACTTTGGCAAGGAAGGGAGGTTTGAGAATGGCCTGTAGTTGGTGAGAAGCTCAGTGTCCAGGCCCTGTTTCTTCAGTATGGGAGTTATAGTCACTATTTTCAGAGTAGGAACAATGCCAAATGAGGGATGCATTTACAATCTTGACCACCAGGGGGCAGAGAACAGCAAGGCATGCCTTAACTAAGAGTGTTAGTTAAAGACACTGTTCCCACAACCTAATGAAACATTTTGGGAACCTTTAAAGAACAGATTAAATGTGTTCTAGAAACATTCTTGCAACATCAGGCAAATGTTTTATACAAACATTCTATAATCATCAGCACGACTGGACAGTTTTTGTGTTATGAGGACATTTGCCTCGACCTAACAAATGTTCTGGGAACTTTCACAGAACCAATTTTGGTTTGCTGGGAAGACACTCCTGTTCCTGTTGAAACAGAGGAATGTTACTGTTAGAACCAGGGGATGCAGAAAATATTGTCAGAAATACAGACATAAGATTGTTCAACAATTTTATTGTTTCACATTGATTAAGTGACTCGATAAAAACAATGTTCACAAAAAAATTAAATACAGACATAACTGTTGGAGTTCGATACTGATGAACTTACCAGCATCATTTATTCAAATTAACACTTCCTGCAGCAATTAAATGTACATTCCATTGCTTTTGTCAGAAGGAAGACAAAACTTCACCCAACTGCATAAGAACAACAATTGGCCATCCAACCATCCAAATAAAAGAGTAAATCCAATTCGTACATCAAATACCCTCGTGCTGGAGTTGGCAGTAGAGGAATGGATAAGCCCTCCCACGTACTATGTCTTGAGAATATCACTGTTGTTGTTCTTTTGAGGAGTTAGCATTGCATAATACCCGCATGGCTGGTGAGAAGTAATCTGTAGATTAAGCCCGACAGAAATAAGTATTATAACTCCCTACATTTAACGCTTAAATTTCCGATCAATGTATTCTAAAAACAATTTGCTAATAACGTGAGCTTTATTAATACAAATGAAAAGAACAACTACAACAACCATGGTCTCAGTGAATTGGTTTCATGCTCTCTAGTCAACTTTCAAAGTGGATTAAATTAGAACTGACAGTTAGAGATGTAACTCTTTGAAACTGCCCTCATGCATAATTGTTGTACTAGTGGCAAACACATGAAATCTTTACTTTAACAGTGTGCATGAGAAAATAATTGCTTTATTTATAGTTACTGTGAAATTAAGCACGCTTAAAAGCCAGGAAGAGTATGGTTTAATCAGCTCTGTTGATTCATGCTCTCAATTCGCACTGGATCTGAAAGCAAGGCACATTAAATACGTTCCCTTATTACTCTATAAAAGCAAGTGGCTAACCAGACAAATCATAAGTAATAAATTAATAGTCATAAAAACACCAAGTGCACAGACAGATACAGAAATTAAAAGCCAGCATCAAATACAACACTTAATCCCATTCAGTATAATAAAATCATGCAAGACAATAACGTTTCCAGGAACCAATCACATGCACCTACTGTGGAATATTTAAAGATGCTTACTGTTGATTTGTATCTCATTTGACGTAGACTAAATTAATATAATAAATATCTAGCATTTAGAGTCCATTTGAAAGGGATAAAATATATATATGTAAATGGCAGTGAGTGAAAAATGCAATCATTTTCCAATTAAGCCTTGCATTGAATAGAACAGTTAAATTGCATTACTTAATGTAAACCATAGAACTTTGCTGAAAGTGCGGTCAAAACTCACAACATCCAGCAAACACTATTTGTATAAAACGCCTCCCTTTAGATTGTCAGTATCTAAAATGTATAAAATGGCACAGTAGTACGGTACACAACAAAACCCTTTTGTAACAGACCACAAAGAGTGCAATTCAAGTCGTCAACATACGTTGCACATTACTTTGCATTGTATCTAACATTCAGTTGTACGTGCTTGGACAATGTTAAAAATAACAGTAACAGCATACATTAAGAAAACATTTTTAAAATATGTGTAAAAACGAATAATAAATAAAACATTGAAATAAATACATTGAAATAAACAACAGTGTCTCAATAATTACTAATTTCATATCTCAATAAATAATGAAATAAATATGGAAGCAAGTTTGTAAGATTCAAGGCGAGGCATCAGCTACATGTGTGTTGATGTAGTGATAGAACATGTGTATCAGCAGAGCAACTCCCAAGAAGAACTCCCATCATTATCTTATGAGCTTTAGCCAACCCTTGTGACTTCCGTTGTCATGTCATACATGACATCTATGATATAATATGATATCACATGACATGGCCATGGCAACATACAAGTCAGAAGGGTTGTTTAAAGCACATAGATCTGTGGCAACCAGGCTGGAGCAGGGCCGTACGTATCAAGCATCTCTGAGTGGGAGTGCTGATGTAGGATCAGGGCCCCCCGTCCATATAACCTTATTTATTGTGATCTAAAAGGCAAAACTGATCCAAAATTGGCACTCCTACCTTGAGATGTGTAATACATATGGCCCCAGGGTTGTGTGCGAGGATTGTTCGGAGGAAGTACCATTATTAAGTACCAGGGCCAGGGGGGCTAAGTCTCACACTCCTCCCCCGCTACGGTCCACCGACACGGGCTCCCTCTGGTCGACGGGGTCCCTCTGCTCCAGGGGCTCTGTCTGGTCCAGGCTCTGTTCAGCCGTCTTCATCAGCATGGCCAGACGGTTGGCCGACACCTGGCCCTTCTTCACAGCACTCATCAGCTGAAGACAGGACACAGCAGCAGGACCATTTAAAAACATATAGATCCTTATAGATCTAGATCACCTAATCGCTTCTAGACCACCATCTATAAGCGATATTCTTCTATTCATGTGTTGGGATATCTGCTCCCAATACTTCTCTTGTGTCTTTTTCTATTGTCTTAAACCCTCCATTCCCATCCCATGTGATATACGCGTGTGTGTATGCATGCGTACGTAAGAGAGTCAGAAAGAGAGAGAGAGAGAGAGAGAGAGAGAGAGAGAGAGAGAGAGAGAGAGAGAGAGAGAGAGAGAGAGAGAGAGAGAGAAAGACAGAGAAAGACAGAGAAAGACAGAGAAAGACAGAGAAAGAGAGAAAGACATGCTAGAACATGTGTTCAGCTCACCGGCCATCCTGGTTGTAAGTCAGCTCATGCCTTATGTGAGGAAGACCATGCCTACCCATAATACCACCATAACCAGAAGCTCCAGCTTCAGCCACTGGACTCCACTCCAACACCCCCAGAAAAGCAGGAAATAAATGGTTCTTCCACTCAAAAAGTACACTAATGAAGATTAAACCAGGTTTTTGGAGCCACTAAATCGTACAAATAATTTGGTCCAGGGGCTGTATGTATGAAATGTCTCAGAGTAGGGGTGCTGATCTAGGATCAGGTTCCCCCGTCCATTTGATCATATTCTTTGTGAAACTGATCCTTAAATCAGCAGTGGCGCAGTGGTCTAAGGCGCTGCATTGCAGTTTTAACTGTGCCACTAGAGATCCTGGTTCGAATCCAGGCTCTGTCGCAGCCGGCCGCGACCGGGAGACTCATGGGCGGCGCACAATTGGCCCAGCGTCGTCCAGGGTAGGGGAGGGGATGGCCGGCAGGGATGTAGCTCAGTTGATAGAGCATGGCGTTTGCAACGCCAGGGTTGTGGGTTCGATTCCCACGGGGGGCCAGTATAAAAAAAATATATATATATATGTATTCACTAACTGTAAGTCGCTCTGGATAAGAGCGTCTGCTAAATGACTAAAATGTAATTTGAGATGCTTTATGAATGCGGGCCCAAGTCTAAGAGTACTGAGTCGATAGGTAGGCTGTCTCCTTCTGAAGAGTAAAAAAAAAATATTTGATTCCATGCACACAGCATAATCCTAACTAAATTAACACCCAAAAGACATTGATGAGGTTCATCCTTAATATAACAGCTAAACGTAAAGATTTCCATTCTTTCTCCTAATTAGTTGGATTTCAGCAGAGTGCATATATATGCTCTTAGGATGCAACAAAATGTTCACACATCTGACACATGAAACAAAGGGCTCAGACAGGTCATTCCACCTCAACCTCAAATGAAATCTTCCTTAAACATCGAGCGAAGTCAATGTAATATATGGAGAACATGCAAATGCTTCCCCTCTTTGATTTGAGACAAACCCATTTTCTAAGAGCATTACAGACATTGGCCTGTATTCATTAAGCGTCCAAGAGTAGGAGTGCTGATCTAGGATCAGTTCAGCCTTTAAATCATAATGAATAAGATGACATGGACAGCGGGAAGTTGGTCCTAGACTAGCACTCCTATTCTGACCATTGTTTCTAAGAGCAGGGTGATCAGTGGTGGTAAGTAACCCTAGTGGCAGAGGAAGACTGACCATGTTTAGGAATGGCAGAGGAGCCGGATCCCCATAACCAGGCCTTCACAGCACGTCTCCTATCTCTTGAGGGACAATTACCATTCCCTTTGCCTTGATCTTGTTTGTTTAACTTGACACAGTGAAGAAAGGGCTGACATTGACCAGAATCCCCTGCATTAATGTGTCTCATGTTCTGCATTCATCATTGTCACCGAGCAGGAGAAGCCTGGCAGTGTCAAGAGGAGAGGAGGGAGGGAGGGAGGGAGGGAGCACGTCCATGTGTGTGCGCGTGTGCACATGTGCTTCGCACTCTCTCTAACAGACACGCATGCATGCACTTGCACATGTAAGCATGCACACACATCTATTCACACTATTAACTATCATACACTAGACAACCTAAAAATATAGTTTTTTAGAGAGTGGAAGAAAATGTAAGACACACAAAAAAAATGATTGAGGTGGGATTTTAAATATTTTTTACACAAATCGGACAAAATTAATATACTGTACCTGCAAGAATTCATTAAATTCCACTTGTCCATTTTTATTGAGGTCAACTTCATTCAGAATTTCATGGAGGGTGTCTGCATCTATATAGACATTGATACTCTGAAACAAAGGAAACATAGTTAAGAACAGACATCAGTAAACTGGTGCAGGTACTGAGTCCGCATCTCAAACACCAGAACTATGAACCACATGGCACCCTATTCCCTGTATAGTGCACTATTTCTGACCAGGGCCCATGGGGTCTCATCAAGTCACTTCAGCTACAGTAGTATCCAGAGCGACACGTATCCAGTATATTCATATCATTTCTGAGATGAGGCATCTTATGAATATGTCACCCCGGTATTTGCTCCCTAGCAATGAAACACATTTAATTTAGATTGTGTTGACAGAAACTCCCACACATCCCCCACAGCTAACCCACAGCTCAATTAGTAGAGAGAGAGAGTGGTCTCTTGCAGAGGCCTGTCGCCAGATGAATCTTTGTGTACAGCTAATCCATACTCTTTCAATGGAATGGATGTGAAAAGGTTGGGATTAATGACAGGGCGCACATTATATACTCCCTATAGTTATACCCCAGTGGGTTTCAAACCAAACACTACTTGAATGTTTTCCACTACACGTCATTCTAACAGCAGGAGCTACTACTACTACTACTACTACTACTACTACTACCACAATGGCAATCAATGATAATCAACATCTGAATATTCACTTGTGGAAACTAACTATGCATGGCAAATGCCATTTTTAATTAAATGAATGACATTTTCAACTAAATTAAATGAATTTGTTACAATTATCACCATTATATTTTATTAGTATACCATTATAACGTTTTGATTGGATCTCTAGATAAGTTTTTTTGAATCCAAAGAGTGTGATCAGGTTAAGAGCATATGAACATAACCTTATCATTACATGTTAAAAGGCCTGAATTATACTTCAAACATCATTTGACAATGCTATGTCAACTAATACTTATACAGACTTTTTCCACATTTTGTTACGTTACAGCCATATTTCAAAAATGGATTATATTGATTATTTCCTCATCAATCTACACACACAATACCCCATAATGACAAAGTAAAAAGAGGTTATAATTTTTTTGAGCAAATGTATTACAAATAAACAACTGAAATATCACATTCACATAAGTATTCGGTCCCTTTACTCAGTACTTTGTTGAAGCACCTTTGGCAGCAATTACAGCCACGAGTCTTCTTGGGTTTGACTCTACAAGCTTGGCACACCTGTATTTGGGGAGTTTCTCCCATTCTTCTCTGCAGATCCTCTCAGGCTCTGTCAGGTTGGATGGGGAACGTCGCTGCACAGCTATTTTCAGGTCTCTCCAGAGATGTTAGATCGGGTTTAAGTCCGGGCTCTAGCTGGGCCACTCAAGGACATTCAGAGACTTGTCCCGAAGCCACTCCTGCGTTGTCTTGACTGTGTGCTTAGGGTTGTTGTCCTGTTGGAAGGTGAACCATCGCCCCTGTCTGAGGTCCTGAGCGCTCTGGAGCAGGTTTTCATCAAGGATCTCTCTGTACTTTGCTCCATTCATCTTTCCCTCGATCCTGACTTAGTCTCCCAGTCCCTGCCACTGAAAAACATCCCCACAGCATGATGATGCCACCACCATGCTTCACCGTAGGGATGGTGCCAGGTTTCCTCCAGACGTGATGCTTGGCATTCAGGCCAAAGAGTTCAATCTTGGTTTCATCAGACCAGAGAATCTTCTTTCTCATGGTCTGAGAGTCTTTAGGTGGCTTTTGGCAAACTCCAAGCGGGCTGTCATGTGCCTTTTACTGAGGAGTGGCTTCCGTCTGGCCACTCTACCATAAAGGCCTGATTTGTGGAGTGCTGCAGAGATGGTTGTCCTTCTGGAAGGTTCTCCCATCTCCACAGAGGAACTCTGGAGCTCTGTCAGAGTGACCATCAGCCGGGCTCTTGGTCACCTCCCTGACCAAGGCTCTTCTCCCCCGATTGCCCAGCTCTATGAATAGTCTTGGTGGTTCCAAACTTCTTCCATTTAAGAATGATGGAGGCCACTGTGTTCTTGAGGACCTTCAATGTTGCAGAAATGTTTTGGTACCCTTCCCCAGATCTGTGCCTCGACACAATCCTGTCTCGCAGCTCTACGGACAATTCCTTCAACCTCATGGCTTAGTTTTTGCTCTGACATGCACTGTCAACTGTGGGACCTTATATAGACAGGTGTGTGCCTTTCTAAATCATGTCCAATGAATTGAATTTACCACAGGTGGAGTCCAATCAAGTTGTAGAAAAATCTCAAGGATGATCAATGGAAACAGGATGCGCCTGAGCTTAATTTCGAGTCTCATTGCAAAGGGTCTGAATACTTATGTAAATAAGATATTTCCGTTTTTTTATTTTTATTAAATTAGCAAAAATGTCTAAAAACCTGTTTTCACTTCGTTGATGATGACATTTTTTTATTTAATCAATTTTAGAATGAGGCTGTAACGTAACAAAATGTGGAAAAAGTCAAGGGGACTGAATACTTTCCTCATGCACTGTAATTAGCCCAACTGCTCCGCATGCACAAGATCAGTTGGAGGGAGCGCTGTTATCGTGTGACTGAAACGGAGTGTCATGGTTACTGAACTAAAAGAGGATCATCAGAGCAATGCTGTGTTGTGGAGCACCGTGGTTATATTAAATCTGAGAAATCTGATACCCCTTCTTCAGGCCTGACAAAGGCACACAGGAGAACTCCCACTACTAATCGCACACGCACTCCAGAGGAGAGAACAAAGGGAAACGCAACATGAGACTGAGCATCATTCGTTACCTCTAATACCCGCTGAACATCCACGGTGGTGATGAATCCCTTATTTTCTTTGTCAAACTTGTGGAACCTTTTCATATACCTGTTGACAGAAGAAATGAAGTGGTGGGTGGCTGTTGGCTCTGTGCTAGACCAGCCCTCTGAGACAGACAGGGAAGGAGAGGAGAGGGGAGGAGAAGGGGACAGTAGTGTGGAGTCCTCTCCTCAGCCTGTCTGTCTTTTAAAAATATATTTAAAAGCTTTATTTAGACAGATTGGAAGTTACAAAGGGAATACAAAGGGGATAGTTGGAAGGGACGACTCCGCGCTTGAACCCCGGTCTCCGGCGGGAAGTCATATTTATGTTGAGAGCAGAGAGTTCTGCACCAACCTGTCTGTCTTACCTGTCCACCTCAGCAGGAGTGAGGGTGATCTCGGAGGTGTCTGTCAGCTGCTCTGAGCGAGCCTTGTAGCCCATCTCATAGTACAGGAACTGCTTGGCTGCAGCTAGCTCCTCCTACAGGAAGTACACATAACAGGAAGGTGAAGGCCGATTTGAAGACCAGACATTCATCACAGCAGCACTAGCACTACTGACACACGTTAGCACACATTCATCACATAGCAGACACTCAGACACTCACATACAAACAGGAGGTCTGCAATCTACCACAAATACTGTAGCTTGTAGCTTTCTAAATACCTCCTCAACCACCTGAATCATAATTACAGTAAAAACAGGGGTCAGTTATCCATAGTGGTGAATTAATACTTTCACATTCAATACCGGTTTGCTTTTAATTTGACTTGGTAAAGGTGCTCTAAGGAATGCAGACAATAATCACTCCACAACTGGGCTTACGTTCAATGGTCCTACTGTAGGAGTAGAATTAGAGGAAGGGTGAGGCCCCATCTGAATTCATGAGAATCAAACAGTATCAAAGCTCTAGTTAGGTATTTCTCTATTAATAGTCCAATACAAACAAAACCTAGACTGGAATAGAAATATCAAAACAATACCTATTTAGTGGATACGCAAGCAGTGAATGGCTTTTGTTAGCTGCATATGATTACAGTGTGAATGTAGCAACAGCATAGAGCAAATCTCAGTAATTAACCTATGGTAATGACCAAAGCCAATTTATGGCTCTTAATAAAGATCAAACGTATCCAGGTTAATGTGAGGTCGATCAAATGCATGTGCAGGAATATCCGAGCGGGAAAATCAGTGACTGGATGGGAGAGAGATACTGGGAATGGTGCCAGTCAATTGGAATTTTCTTACATATTGATTGTATACTGTACAAATGGGTTAAGGAAAGATGTGTCAGTTTGAATGGAGTGGTTTTGTCTGTGAGATAGGGTTGCAAAATTCCAGTAACTTTCCCAAAATGTCTAGGTTTTCCAGAAATCCTGGTTGGAAGATTTCTTGAATCAGAAGGGAATGAGCAGGAAATCTGGAAATCCTCCAATCTGGATTTCTGGAAAACCTGAGAATTTTGGGAAAGTTACTGGAATTTTGCAACCCTACAGTGAGAGAGTGGTGCAGCTCACCCTCTTCCTCTGCTCACTCCACATCAGCTGCTTTCCCATGATGTCTACAATGCGTGGGAGGGCCTCCTCGGCCGCTTGCACGTTCAGGAAGCCCAGCCGCGTGCGCCTGGCAATCACATCGATGGCAGTGCACGCATACTCTTTGATGGCATACTGGACCTGGAAACAATATGGCCGTGCACACATACTCTTTAATGGCATACTGGACCTGGAAAAATTTCATGCTTATTCTACACATGTTCTTAATGCACCTCTGGTCATTCACCTATTCACTGTTCTGTTAGCTCTGTTGATTAGGAATTAAAGAGATCCTCCGGTACTTTTGTATACTTTTTAGCCAGTAGTTCTGAAAGTAGCACTCTCAAGGCAAAAGTGCTCCCCAAAAATCTCTCTCTCTCTCTCTCTCTCTCTCTCTCTCTCTCTCTCTCTCTCTCTCTCTCTCTCTCTCTCTCTCTCTCTCTCTCTCTCTCTCTCTCTCTCTCTCTCTCTCTCTCTCTCTCTCTCTCTCTCTCTCTCTCTCTCTCTCTCTCTCTCTCTCTCTCTCTCTGCCCTGCAAACTCATTGGATAACGCTGGGCAGGCCTCTTGCTAGCTGCCACTCAAATGCGAGGGGCTGAAGCTTATTGGCTAGAATTCGAATGCTAGGGGGCTGTCCCACGTGAGGGGAAATGTACGGAAAATAGCTTCACAGCTTCAAGAAAACATTTGCTAATTGAGGTAAGACAGTAATTCTGCTCATAGATTATGCATGTAAGAACTACTCATTGACACATCTAGCCCAAAGCGGAAGGTTTAAAAAATACTTTCTTAGTCGCCAAAGTACCGGAGCATGTCTTTAACTACAGTAACTTCCCAGGTTTCCAGAACTCCTGGTGGGGAATTTTGCAACCCTAGATATAATGTACATACAAACCTCACTCTCAATGTAGGGGAATTCAGATACGAGGCGTTTGCCGACGATAGGCCATCTCTTGCCGGTGACATGGGCCATTTTGGCGACCTCGTAGGCCCTCCCTCCGTAGGAAGAGGCCAGATGTTGGGCCACCTGGACACCACACACAGACACATTTGCAATCCAGTTCAAATCCAAACAGAATGGGCCAATGGTCCCTGGGAAATCTATTGCATTTAAATAGCACCTTTTGATATGAGATCAATATGCTGTATTAACAGTCGAGTCACTCATTGGGAGATGGCTGCAGAGGAGACAGCATGCCTTGACTGTGATACATTATGTGCCAGAACTAAACAAAGAAGAAGTTATTTCAATTCAACCGGTTTGGTTACTTTTTTCACTAAAGGTCAAGCGCTGTCAAAAATATCAGCATATTGACCTTTTTAAACATTCCGGCAACATCAGGATCATAGATTATGCTTTCTTCCCTCTTCCGCGCTAACGAAGGGTTAAATCTCATTCACACTAAGTCACAGGGGGCTGCAACTCTCTCGGCTTGTCATTTGCAGGTCATTGTACAGTTCATTTGAAGTCTAACATGGCGTGCACTGTCCTGGAGATGTGACTGTGTTGTCTGGAGTACAAGAGTCTGAGTGGTTCAGTGACAGAGAGAGTGCAAGCGGCACTGTTAGCACTTCTAATCCACTGTGCTAAAAGCACTGATGTTCAATTCACTCATTGGCCAAGATGAACACATGTGGCTCGTCATTGGTTTGTCAGGGTACTGATGGCACAATTTTCATTTGACAGCAGCTTCTGGGATTGTGTGGACTCATGTACTAAAGGAGCCCTGCAATTCAGCTTTATGGGCCTGACTATTCATTAGTATCCTGCTACAAATTGATGTCATACAATTATGGCAGACCATTACCTCAATAAATCATTACAACTATCTAAAATTATTGGTAACTTTTTTTAAATTCCAGCTGGGATTTTGGGAAAACCTGGGATTTTTGGGAAAGTTAGCAGAATATTGCAACCGTATAGCTACTAGTAGTTGTGCCCACCTCCACTTCCAGGCCATAGTCCTGTACCAGGCGGATGTACATGGTAGGAGTCCAGTCTTTAGCTCCCTCTAGCATCAGGCCCACTGTCTTACTGGGGCCAGCAGAAAGGTTATGGGCCTTGACTGCAGCATCCAGGGTCTCCTCCGCCATGGAGCGATATGTTGTCCATTTCCCACCTAGACAAGGATTCAACATTTGGTGCTATTACCACACTACCTGTAATAGACTTCTGTTAATATGGTGTTATTACCACACTACCTGTAATACACTTGCGTTAATATGATGTTATTACCACACTATCTGTAATAGACTTGTGTTTATATGGTGTTATTACCACACTACCTGTAATAGACTTGTGTTAATATGGGGTTATTACCACTCTACCTGCAACAGACTTGCGTTAATATGGTGTTATTACCACACTACCTGTAATAGACTTGTGTTAATATGGTGTTATTACCACACTACCTGTAATAGACTTGTGTTAATATGGTGTTATTACCACACTACCTGTAATAGACTTGTTAGTATTGCAATTCAAGTATAGGCCTATATTATCTCACACAGATAAGTTATATGTACAGCATGATTAGCATTGATAAAATGCAGAGAAACATTTGACTGTGCAGACTAACCAGCGATGGTGACCAGTCCGCTGTCACTGATGTGGACAATATGATTCCTGCAGATTGACTGAGTGTCCTTGGAGTTGGGGTTTGTGACCAGCGGACGAATACCACTCCAGGCTGCCAAGACATCTCCTCTCCTCACTGCACAGGACAAAGAGTCCAGACAGAGTGAGACCACACACACACCTACACATGCACACACATACACGTTAGGCTACACAAAGCAGGAGAGACACACAGCTATGAGAGTGATGGACAGCTAGTGGAATCATTGCATGCTGCTACTGCAATCTAGAGGCCTCTTTCTCTATTCCACCACATCACAGCCCCAACTAAAGCCTAAATAACACCTCACTCCTCTACTGCTAGAAAATAAATGAGTTCCAACTCCTACACCACAACAGCCGCTCTCTCTTCATATCGCGGTGACATATAAATAATTAAATATTAATATGCTGTTGTGTATCGATTGAAAAAATCGCTGCCACTATAATGGACTGGTTGATATTTCTGAATAAAACAATGACAAACTCATTATCAAAGGGCATTTTTTAAACATTTATGACAGCTGAGTAGCTCTGGGGCTGAAGGCCTCACATGGGCAGTAAAAAGGGAGTAGATAGAGACAATGCACATTTGTACTGCGGTGCAAAGTGAGAGCTATGCATGATAAACAACATCTCTGTGCATCCCAAATGGCATCCTGTTCCCTATTTAGTGCACAACTTTCGACCAGGTTCCATAGGGCTCTGGTCAAAACTAGTGCACAATATAGGGGAATAGGGTGCCAGGGGAATAGGGTGCCATTTGGGACGCAACCCGCTCTGTCTCCACCTCTGGCTGTATTCAACATTGGGGACCTGCTGGCTGCATTCAAGAGTTAACCGGCTCAGTCTGATTGACTTCAACTTTGTGGGTATACAGTGGGGCTGTATGGAGTTCAACTTTCTAGTCCAGTACGGTGTCCATATTAGGACAGCCTCAGAAGTCTTGCTGAGATTGATTCATACCTAAAAATCATTCAACTCACACTGAAAACATATACATTTACCCTTCCTCAAAAAATATGGCTGTGAACAAAGGACATATTCTTCCACGCAGAAATGTGGGTTGTCTGGGATGTGAAGGATACAATATGAAAAAGAGTGCCATTTTTGGATTTTGAGAGACAATATGAGTTGAACTGATGGGTCCTTTGTTGGGATGACTCATTATCAGGGAATGGAGGCCGTGTGGAAACATTCCACCATGCAGAGAGAGTGTGCGTCCCAAATGGAACCCTATTCCCTATATAGTGCACTACTTTTGACCAGAGCCCAATGGGCCCAAGTCCAAAGTAGTGCACTATATAGGGAATAGGGTGCCATTTGGGACACAACCCGAGTCCAGTCCGTACTGCAGTATAAGAACAAAGCAGGCCCAGTGCTTCAGCTGTAGCAGGCCAGTGATGTGCTACTGGTACAGTACTGTTACAGTTAGACATGGGTTCAACACTATTTTAAATCTTTTAAACACTATTAGCAATCGCTTTAGCCTGCTTGGAGAGCCAGATGGGCGGCATTTGCAGTTTTGTGACTATTCTATTGGTTCCATTGTGCCAGGCAAGGTCAATCAAGCCCAGCTAAAAGTATTTGAAATGATTTCAAATAGTATTTGAACCCAGGTCTGGTTCCAGTAGGGATCTGGAGCTGTTTGCTGGGTGTCACTCAGAGGTTGGTGTGACTGTGAGAAGCCATGGAGACCACTTCCTTACAGGAAGGACTGGAGGAAGGACTGAGGAGACACTGCCTGTCCACTCCAGGCCACTATGTCTCTGCTGAGGTGTCACCGCTGCGTAATGTGACAAATCCCCCCTGGAATGATCCCCCTCTCCTCTTCTCCTTTCCTCTGCTGTTCGGAATTACTGGAGACTCCACGTCTGGAGCCCCAGCACGTCCACAGGCAAGGACGGAGAGATGAGACGGAGGAGAAGAGTCCGCTCCCTCATGGCCTCCCGCGCCATCACTTCACACTTGTGTTTTTTTTCTCAGGCTGTAGGGCCTTCTGCTCCGACTGTGACCACAGGACTTGGGGAGACAGGGTCTCGCCCAGACATAAGCCACATGTCAGCCTGGCCGGCTGTCCAGAGCACAGAGCACGCTGGCTGCAGCCTGGAGCCGCCCGGACGCTGGTCTGAGGCCTGAGCCGCAGAGCCACCATGACACATCGTCCTCCTCCATACGCTCCATATAGACAGAGCTACTGTACAGTACAGGTGCCACCTCTCCACTGTCTCCAGGTCTCGGTAGAAGGAAAGCTGGGCAGCTAATGAGTAGGAAATGTGCAAAAGCTTTTTGGGTTAATCTTATGCTGGATATAGATAGATGGAAAATAATGATGGAGAATGCAGTGCTTTGGGATTACTGTGCCATTAGATTGGCTGGCCAGTAGAGGATGTGGATGCAGACTACAATCAAGCTAATCAATCAAATAATCTCGACAACCCCTTGTGCACTGAAAACAATTAGACCACTTCTCCAAAATCAATAGCACTGCATTCTGTTTAGATACCCACCGGTCCTTCATTTAATATAGTCTCCCTGGGTTTTGATAAACCAGTCAGTCGGCAAGGCCATCAGAGGCCCCAAATGGGAAAAACATATACAAAATACATAATAAGAGCTCCAGGAAGGTCTCATAAAAATCGCAAATCGAAAACAATATAATTTAATGTGGTATTGGTTATTTTTCACTTATTCATAACAAACCTCCCATGTGGAGGTATAGGGAGTAGAAAACAGATAATCTATTTTGTCCTAAGTGTTTAGGGAAACAACAGGCAGCAATGCATTATAGTTGAAGGAAACAAAATAACTATGGAAGAAATCAAATAGGGCTTCACAAAAGTTCCTATAAGAAATCCTCAGAGTGGTGTTGGTTGATGTCTCCTGTTTCTCGACTGCAGGTCCCATACATAATTAAAGCAGGAATTTGTATCTGTCTGCACTCTGTGGCCTCCTGATGAATGAATATCTGGTGGAAGTCCTACACTGTGCTACACTGCCATCACATTAGCCCATTTATATCAGTCAGTTGCTTGCTCTATCAGCTATTTGTAAATCTAGAGAGGGAAAAAAATACTGAGATTGTCGGACGTGTATTTATTATCATAAATGTCTGTTATGAATTAGGTATGATTCTAACGTCAGTATAGTGCCGTAAGTGTAAAAGTATAGTACACTGGTGATTCATGGCTTGTGAAGGAAATATGTGTTGACATTGCTACCTTATACCTTTAGCATCATGGCCTTCCCTTCCATAATCCTATGGAAGATTGACTTGAAAAACTATGATGTATAGAATATAACCATTTCACTCATATATCATATTTTTTACAAAATGATCCAGACTTCTGATATTACTGGATATTCAAGTTATTATAAAGATATAACTGGCTAATTGAGTTATTATATAGATAACGCATATGCCATTATCAAAAGTTTGTAAAGAAATGTCAATTCATTATTATAATAGAGATCTTCTACTCCTGCACTGTGAATCCCTCTGAGAAACCATAAGCAGGTCATAGCAGGTTATAGTCACCTTCGACGTCGGGGCTGAGGTAGTTGCGAACCTCCGTGAGGATGAAGTTGATGTCCTCCTCCATGGGGATGGGGTGCGGTGTGATCTCCGTGGGCGTGTCCGTGGTCCCGGCGATGGTCATCTTCTCCCAGGGCAGGAAGAAGATGACGCGTCCGTCGCTGGTGGCTGGGTCCAGGAGCCCCATGTTGTCTGGACTGAAGGTAGGGTGCAGGGGTGTGGTGGAGGGGGTGTGGTGGAGGTGGAGGGGGGGAGCAAACAAGAAGACTGCATTAACCTTTGGTCTGCTGGGGGTCGTGAGCGGGCCGACTGGGGGACACCCCATAATCAGGCTCCTGTCAACGGTCTTTTCAGGAGATTAATTCTGCTGGTTTCAATTCCAGCTATGCCGCTGCTCCCGTATAGTTCCAGCGACAGCATAGCCCTCATATTGTCCTGTTTAAAACACATGCACATGGTACTGACTCAATTTAATACAGGAAACAGGGGAGGGGTAGAGGTGTCGGGAAAGGGGGGGTCGCTTTTTCTTCCCCTGCGAACACAAATAACATGCATCAACAAGAAAACCAGCACTGAGTACACTCTTAGAAAAAAGGGTTCCAAAAGGGTTCTTCGGCTGTCCCCATAGGAGAACCCTTTTTGGTTCCAGGTAGAACCCTTTTTGGTTCTAGGTAGAACCCTTTTTGGTTCCAGGTAGAACCCTTTTGGGTTCCAGGTAGAACTCTTTTGGGTTCCATGTAGAACCCTATGTGTAAACGGCTTCTACCTGGAACCAAAAAGGGTTCTTCAAAGGGTTCTCCTATGGGGACAGCATCACAGGAAAGTCTGGTTGAGTAGGTCAAAAGCTCTCTTCAAAAATCCAAATTAATCTGGAGATAAACGGCATACAATGCCATCTGTTTGCTTGATTTAACTCATCTAAATGGCCTTTTCGACCTAACAGGGAGTGTGAATAAACACAAAGGGACATGATGCACCTGAACACAGCCCCTCAGCAGTAAGCACCTGTTCTGAACCATCCATGCAAGAGCTTCTTGTATCTTAAGAGTGCCTATGTTTTGTCCTAGCTGTCCCTGTCCCTGTGGCTCAGCCGAAGGTGCTAATGAATTGATCAGGCAGGCGCTAATGATGCAGTGGGGACGTGACAGAGACGGAAGGAGGCGTCATTTGTTACCTGTAATAGCCCGGGATGACGATGTGCACCCCTGCACTGGGCTGACAGATGTTGGGGTTCTTCTGATCATCCATTTTCCTCAGTGCGTCAGTAAAAGGTCCCGTGGCATTGATAACACATTTGGCTCTGACATCAAATTCCTGCCCTATGAAAGAAAACAGCATCAATCACCAGGGGCCATTCATCTGTACCCAGTGACAACCGGGATTATTAATTTATCAGCCAACACCCCTTCCGTAATAGAGTGGCTCGCGTGTGTCCATGGGAGACTTCAGAGGATTGTAATTAATAGGAAACAGACATACCTAATTTCCCTCTCGCCTCTTTGTGTCATAGTGCAGCCCAAGAGGCAGTGTGCGAGGGTGTGCTTTTAATGCGCACAGGGAAATGTTTGCATCCCAAATGCCATCCTATTCCCTATTTAGTGCACTACTTTTGACCAGGGCCTATAGGGCACTGATCAGAAGTAGTGCACTATATAGGGATTAGGGTACCATTTGGGATGCAATCAATGTTTGTTAGTGTGCTGCTTGATGTTGACGAGCCTTTACAATGGGGCCCATATCAAAGGTAGTGATGATACTAAATGATCTGTTTTGACAACGACTTGAATGATGGACTACCCTCCTAATTTGACTTGTGACACCGTGTCATAACGAAAGCAGAGAAAAGCAATACTGAAAAACATAAAAATGACATATTGCACAAATGTTCAAGCATATAATTGTAACACTTGACACATTAATATTGTAGAGAGAAATAGGAGTACAATTAACTGAATTAAAGCAGAATAGTGATTCAAAGTATTCTTACTAGCACTTTCCTTGTGAGGCCTCTCTCTCACCAAAGAAAGTGAGGCTTCTTCTTATTTTTCTTCGCAAAGAAAGCACACTTCTATCTTTCAAAACATCAGGGGGCAGTCATGTGTTGAGATCCTCAAATTTTGGGTATGTTTCAGAAACTCATTCTTTCCCTTACAGCTTTATTCTTCCAAAGCCACTCCTATGCATGACATTTAAAAGGGAAGTTAGGCCATTTGGAGTACGGTAATTCCGTATTATATTGCTAGCAGATCTGAAGGAGCCCTCTACACCATAAAACGCTTATAAAATATTAAAGCCCCACATTAGATCTGCGATGACTATGTGCAAAATAGCACTGATTAACAGGGCTACCTAACAGGCAGGCTCTGTGAGCTAACGCCCCATGGTGAGTGCTAGGGGGCAGGGAGGAAGCAGCGGCTTTGTAGCTGTAGTTTCACCTGTGATCACGTCCCTGCAGCGTGCTCCACAGACCCTCTCCGTGCCCATCTGAGGATCTACCCTCTTCAGGAGGTGCACCACTTCAGTGTAATTGGCTATGGCAGCCCCATACCTGGCAGCAGTGAGGGCGATGGCGAGGTTCATTCGAGCATCGTTGTGTTGTCCTGCAGTGGGGGGACAGGACCAGGGGAGAGGATGTGAGTCACCCCCAGCCTGTGACTGGTGGTATGGAAGTGTGTCAGAACCGATATGTCACATCTGTCCCTGTCACTTTGCATCAGTGGGATGGCTGCGCCGGCCACACAAGGAGCACACTTAAAGCCACAGTGGCCCTTTGGCCTGTCTGTGCGCGGGGTACGCGAGCCCCCCCCCCCCCATCCATCCACAAGAAGAGCAGCGGGTTGGGCTCAGCAGGGAAGGTTGGTCAAAGTGTTAAACCTACCAAGTATGCAGGGCTAGGAATTGTCTTACCTGTTCTCTAATAACCCATGCCTATTTCTGTATACACACCGCATGCATGAGTGTGCCATCACTGCCTGCAAACATGAGGATACTCATTCAGTTACATGGAACATGATCACTATAATGTGTATACTTCATACACATTGTTCAGATTCAATCAATAGGCAGCTCAGTTAGGAAACACAGGGGACAAGGTCAAGTGAGGATAAAATCAACTTAAAACCAATCAATAATACTGCTCCTTTTCAAAATGGGTACAAAACGTGGGGAAATGATAATGGTAGTGAGCATTGAAAATAATACATTTGCAATGTCCCTGGTACATCACCATCAGGAGTGGGATTCTGACAGTGACTGATCTACTTGTAAAGCAGAAGATCCCTCCTCAGAATCCATTTAATGAAGAGAGGAATCTGGTATCAAGATTTATGGATTAATCCCTCTCTGGCTTGAGAATATACCCAGATCTATATTCAAGAGTCAGGAGGTCATAAGTTTTGTAATTTAAATGAAAGGGTCTAAAAGGTGACAAATGAACAAAGCCCGGTTTCATTAGGAAGGGATTCTTATGTACATCTTTGAAGATTTATCGCTGGAAAATCCTTTGGTTTAAAGTAGAGAAAAGAACAGAGATGATTAATCACTTTTAATGTTGGTGTCTTGGGTGACTTTCTTTCTATTTGTTATTGCCAGGCGAGGTTCAAGTCCTCATTGTTGGCCTTGAGGGGAAGAGAATGTTCCTACTTTGCAGGAATGTTATTTTGTGCCTTGATTTATTTGCAGTTTGAATGACCAGAGGCTAGGTAACTGGTAGGCTCTGCTGGTTAATGCTACCGCATGCTCTGAGCCATTCCACCACTAAGAAAAATTAATTAATTAATTGGAAAGAAAAAGTAAAACACGAGAAAACAACACATTTAAAGGCCACATTTTAGAATGAATTACATACAAGAGTATGCACCCTGCCATGATGTATTAGGAGGACAATATAATCCACTTCATCATCTCTGTAGGCTGAATATGACCATTAGAGTGTATGGTCGGCTAACGTCTGCTGTGCTGTGGGTGTACAGTCAGTGTGTCTGATCCTGGATGATTGCTGAGCCCCCTGCTGCCCTCTAACCTCATGATTCACAGCTCTCCGCTATGAGCCTGGCTCCGCTGCCAGTCACACATTTGCAGCGCCCAGATTACAGCTACATCCATCACAATGTTAAAATAATCCGATTACAGCTCCATTTACCACAAATGTTAAATGTGATTTAATTCCAGGATTAGTCAGATAATGTAACGAAGGATTATTACTATGCCATATTTATAATAATGGGATTATAATCTGATAATCTGATAACGCTAATAATGATAATACATAATACAAATAATTGGACAATTAAAGCACAGGCCATCAATAGTGAGCATAAGGAGCTGAGTGTCATGTCTCCCTAGAGGAGAGACAGTTGAGTGGGAGCCCCAGCCCCCTCCCCGCCCCTACAGTCCCGTACCTCCTGCTCCACTATAATCCGCACCTCCTGGAGGTACAAAACTCAGTGGAGTGAGAGGAACTCCATGGTTGGACAAAATGCTGCAAAATGACAAGGAAAATAATGACAATGAATTTCAAGTCTCCCAGTCATGAGAGAGAGATGCTTGGCTGGGCTGACTTGTCCAATTAAATTGTTGCAGGTACAGCGGGGGACACAGTTATTATCCCAGACGCTTCTGCGAATGACTCCTCTGGCTAAAGGAGAAGAGGGTAATGAAGGGAGGAGAGATAAATACACACAAAGAGGCTCTATTTCCTAAAACATGCATATGAAAATGATGAAGTGTAATAATGTACATTTACATTTTAGTCATTTAGCAGACGCTCTTATCCAGAGCGACTTTACAGGTTTTTTTCATACTGCCCCCCCCGTGGGAATCGAACCCACAACCCTGGCGTTGCAAGCGCCATGCCCTACCAACTGAGCTACACGGGTCTAATAATAATAATTGTCATATATCACCTTATTACATCTATACTGTAATATTGCATAGGATATAATACTATTCACTGCCATCAAATTTGAAATGGATCCATTTCAGTTGGAATATTTTGTCATTTCGGACTAAATTGTATATTTGTCACGACTTCATGATCTAAGGCTAAGGGATGTCTACATGTTAAAACTATGTGAGCATGATGGCTTGAGGAATCCTGAGGAGATTAACTGAAGCAGTCAAAACCCAATCCCACATAAGGAAGGTCAGCTTTTAAAATGTCATTGCCATAATTGTCCCCAATTGAATAATGGAAGGGAAAAAATGGCAGCTTGAGGAAAAAACTGTTAACTGTCAAACTAGCCTAACACATACAATACAACGTAATATTTTCATTCAAGTCTTCACAGCTTTTAATTTTCAGTCTTTTACCAAAATAATCTGATATTTAGAGAAGTGCTTTTTTAAATAAATATATAAAATCATATTTTGACATAAAAAAAAAGAAAAAAAAAGGTGATATTATAAAACAGAGCTAAATTATATAGCTCCAGCATAACGCCCTCTCTCCCACTTACTTCTGCTAAATGAGTAAGGTTGACAGATCACTGCTCAGATCGCAGCCACATTCCCTTAGAAATATGTTGCCTTTTTGCAGTACATGGGAATCCACATATCCTCAAATGTTAAATGAAGTCTGACAGATAGCCTGGAGAAACCAAGTTGGGAGTTTGAGGCTACGTAGGAGACCTTGAGTAAACAGGACATGCTATGTACACCCCGGCTAACAATCAACATATGCTTTGTTTTTCTGATGCCAACACGAGGCACGGATAGCCTGGAGAAAGATGGGTCCTGGGACTGGATGGAACCAACAAGGGAATGCCTACTGGCTATTTTCTGCTTAAAACCATGTTGTTTCTCTTTTCTTTACACTCACATAGCCAGCAATTACATTGCTGTGTACGAAAAGGAGTTATTTATATGAAGGAACATAAAAGACTAAAGATTCAGGAGATAAAATAATCATTTACGTTCTATACAGGATTATAAACTGGGTGGTTTGAGCCCTGAATGCTGATTGGCTGAAAGCTGTGGTATATTCACAGGTTTGACAACACATTTATTTTTACCGTTCTAATTACGTTGGTAACCAGTTTATAATAGCAATAAGGCACCTTGGGGGTTTGTGGTATATGGCCAATATACCATGGCTAAAGGCTGTATCCAGGCACTCCTCGTTAGCCGTGGTATATATAGTATATACAGTGAGGGAAAAAAGTATTTGATCCCCTGCTGATTTTGTACGTTTGCCCACTGACAAAGAAACGATCAGTCTATAATTTTAATGGTAGGTTTATTTGAACAGTGAGAGACAGAATAACAACAAAAACATCCAGAATAACGCATGTCAAAAATGTTATAAATTGATTTGCATTTTAATGAGGGAAATAAGTATTTGACCCCCTCTCAATCAGAAAGTTTTCTGGCTCCCAGGTGTCTTTTATACAGGTAACGAGCTGAGATTAGGAGCACACTCTTAAAGGGAGTGCTCCTAATCTCAGCTTGTTACCTGTATAAAAGACACCTGTCCACAGAAGCAATCAATCAATCAGATTCCAAACTCTCCACCATGGCCAAGATCAAAGAGCTCTCCAAGGATGTCAGGGACAAGATTGTAGACCTACACAAGGCTGGAATGGGCTACAAGACCATTGCCAGGCAGCTTGGTGAGAAGGTGACAACAGTTGGTGCGATTATTCGCAAATGGAAGAAACACAAAAGAACTGTCAATCTCCCTCGGCCTGGGGCTCCATGCAAGATCTCACCTCGTGGAGTTGCAATGATCATGAGAACGGTGAGGAATCAGCCCAGAACTACACGGGAGGATCTGAAGGACTGAAATCCTGCAGCGCCCGCAAGGTCCCCCTGCTCAAGAAAGCACATATACAGGCCCGTCTGAAGTTTGCCAATGAACATCTGAATGATTCAGAGGAGAACTGGGTGAAAGTGTTGTGGTCAGATGAGACCAAAATGGAGCTCTTTGGCATCAACTCAACTCGCCGTTTCTGGAGGAGGAGGAATGCTGCCCCACCATCAAACATGGAGATGGAAACATTATGCTTTGGGGGTGTTTTTCTGCTAAGGGGACAGGACAACTTCACCGCATCAAAGGGACGATGGACGGGGCCATGTACCGTCAAATCTTGGGTGAGAACCTCCTTCCCTCAGCCAGGGCATTGAAAATGGGCCGTGGATGGGTATTCCAGCATGACAATGACCCAAAACACACGGCCAAGGCAACAAAGAAGTGTCTCAAGAAGAAGCACATTAAGGTCCTGGAGTGGCCTAGCCAGTCTCCAGACCTTAATCCCATAGAAAATCTGTGGAGGGAGCTGAAGGTTTGAGTTGCCAAAGTCAGCCTCGAAACCTTAATGACTTGGAGAAGATCTGCAAAGAGGAGTGGGACAAAATCCCTCCTGAGATGTGTGCAAACCTGGTGGCCAACTACAAGAAACGTCTGACCTCTGTGATTGCCAACAAGGGTTTTGCCACCAAGTACTAAGTCATGTTTTGCAGAGGGGTCAAATACTTATTTCCCTCATTAAAATGCAAATCAATTTATAACATTTTTGACATGCATTTTTCTGGATTTTTTTGTTGTTATTCTGTCTCTCACTGTTCAAATAAACCTACCATTAAAATGATAGACTGATCATGTCTTTGTCAGTGGGCAAACGTACAAAATCAGCAGGGGATCAAATACTTTTTTTCATCACTGTAGTCCCGTGTAGCTCAGTTGGTAGAGCATGGCGCTTGCAATGCCAGGGTTGTGGGTTCGATTCCCACGGGGGACCAGTATATAAAATAAAATAAATGTATGCACTCACTAACTGTAAGTCGCTCTGGATAAGAGCGTCTGCTAAATGACTAAAATGTAAATGTATATTGCCAATATACCAAACCTCCTTGTGCTTTATTATATCATATATGTTAGTGTGACACAGATTTCACTTACAAAACAGGATTATTAGTGAAAAAAGGGACCTTAAAGGTGCAGGGTCTTTTTTTGCACTTAGGACTGATTGGACCAGTGGTTCTATATTTGGTGAAATGGTTTGCGGCTTACCATCATAGTAGACAATGGCTCCGACCAGTTTGTCTCTCTTCAACATAGGAAAGAGCTCCAGAGCCTTGGTCTTGCTGAGGATGTAGCTGCTCTTCAAGCACTGGGCTCCAGCCACCAGGTCGTACATCTTGATCCCTGCCCAGTAGTAGGGAAGCTGCCACCACCTTTCACACACAGTGGAAAAGTTACAATTAAAGGGGAGTTCCACCACTTTTTCGCCTCATATTCAATATCTCCAGCACCATACCAGTGTCTACATATGTGAAAACGCTGCATTTCTACGTTCTGCAATCAAAAATATCATTAGAAAAGGTCATAAGAAAGGGCCACTTGATGATGTCATCAAGTTCAGATTATTTACTATGACTCAATTAGGTGTCATTCTGTAAGTGTATTTTTGGTTCACGCTAAATATACAATGAATAATACATTCTGAGGGTTTCTAGATTATAATAGAATTGGGAAGGTAGGTGTAAAATGTGCACTTCTGAGTGTGAAGGATATAGGGTCTGTGTTGGCATGATGACTTTAGGCAGTGCATGGCAGAGCACTGGAAGCCAATCTGGTTTTCCCACACCCTTCAGTAATGAGACACACCTGTACAATGCTTTAAATACCAGAGAAGGATCTTAAATGTCATGTGCAATTAACGCTCATGATACCAGGCATCACCAATCAAATCAAGCCCCTAAGTTCACACAAGGCTCAGAGAGCTGGGGTGATATAGTGAGATTGTGAGCAGGTACGGTGGACCATCAGCCATTTTACCCATACCCACAATGGGCCTCTCAGCCCCGGGTGATTCTCTTAAAGTTTATTGCCATTCAGGTGAACTTATCTCCATCTTCAAAACTTCATGTCTTTACCAAGGGAAAGGTTTACTGCTTCATGTGATATTTTCGGTGGTATATGTAGTGAGAAACGACCCAAGAGGTGGAGAATCGAGGTTATTCTTACTTGTATATGGGGAGCATGATGGGTAAAAGTGCAGTCAGATGAGGGGCGATATCCAGGAGGTTGGAACGCTCATGTAGTGCTTCCTTCACCATCATATACTGGAGGAGAAAATAAGATCAAAATGGATTATATCCAAATCAAATCAAGCTTTATTTATACAGCACATTTCAGACATGGAATGCAACACAATGTGCTTCACAAAATTATGAAATAAAACAATTATAATAATACAATTAAAAATTAAAAACATAACTGCAATAAAAACAAATAGTACAAGCTCAATCGTATCCACTTAGCCCTTTCTGAAGACTGGTTATATTTTTTTCGGTTATATGTTTTTCTCTCAATGCCTAATACGGTAGAACTGAGGTCACGCGAGAAAAAATACTGAACTAAACTGACTCCTATCAGTATAGCTAATATAACCATTAAGTGTGAATAAATAGCCATTTAACCCATTTATCCTAGTGGCATCCTATGAAATACAGTAAGATCAGGTTCATTGTATTTCTTTAGAACAACAGATATATAGTATACATGGGTCATGTCTTCTTAAGTGAAGGATTTAAATGGTAAAATTGTGATTCATCGTTTATTAGAAGAAACATGTAAATGTTATTGTTATCATGGATGACCAGTGGCCGGCCCAAAGCAAATATGGAATGAATTGCCTTAATTTGCTTTCCATTTCCTCGCTGGCTTGTAGAGTAGGTGAGTAGCCTGTACTTTGCTGCACTGCTGCTGACTTTGCAGTTATGTTTCCTGCAATCACACTAATTGGCCCCTTCTCCAGCTCACCTCCAAGACCCCAGCATGTTCATACAGATAGAAAAATAAGACTTCCAAAAAAACACAGGCCTAAAATAATGAGATTCTTCAAGTGCTCTGAAATGTAACAGAAAACTGTGACATTTGAGTTTGAACCTGGGTGACTCTTCTTAACAATAAACAGACAAAAGAAGGCCCAAATGCTTTATTCCTCCCATTACTCTGATATACATTTCCTGTATTAGCCTAATTTCCGTCTTGTTAATGACAGGGGCGCTAGCTACTCCTTCCTCTCTTTCCCAGTTGTAGCAATTCTTTGAAATAACTTAGAAAATCATAGGCATTCACTCAAGGCGAGCATGTCAAGACCTTTTTTGAATGAAAAATGAATCCAGAGGGTAAATAAAACAATATGACCAGACGGACCAGGAATTAACCGGATAAGTGTCAGCTGCATAGAAAAAATGAAGCATTTACCTGTTCGTAATCTAATTTTACAATGGCTTTCTGTAGATATCGGACTCCTCCGTGAATGAGTTTGGTGCTCCGGCTGCTGGTCCCAGATGAGAAATCGTCTCGCTCCACCAGGGCAGTTTTTAGATCTGACAATGGGAAGGGAACCAAGGCAACAGATCAACAGCAAGCTGATATTTGGCTACTTATTGTCCCAAATGTTTAGAATACATCACATATTATTTTCATATGCATGTCCTTCTGCTGTAATAATGCATGATGGGATAAATATTGTGCAGGCATACATATTCCATTGGGTAAAAACTGACAAGCATTTTCATTACAACCACAAAAACTAGTCAAAATGTTTGGATAATAATTCAAGGATCAAACAAGTAAAACATTTAATAAAAAAGACTGTACAAATCACTTTACTTGATAATGTTTTTGTAATTATATTGTTATCTAAAAGGAGAGTATATTGGAGGAGAAATTGTCTGACTTCCATAAAATTCTTCAACATTGAAACTGCTCCTCACTCCCACCATTAGAGGCTTGTATGCTGTCCCTGGTGGATAGACACTGTAAATCCCAATTTTGAAAAGAAGAAATGGAAAATAAATGTGGATTAGGAAAGGGGGATACGGCGGGGGTTTCCAAAACCCCTGCTATTTCACCGTTAGACAGTCAAATCGATAAAGGAGAAAAACAGCTTAAAGAAACCTCTAACCAAGTTTCAAGTTTTAATGTCACATGCACAAGTACAGTAAAATGACTTTCTTGCAAACTTAAAACCCAACAATGCAATAATCAATAACAATGTATTACTAGAAAAAAACACACGAGAAATAAGAATAGGAAATATGAAATACACAATAAAGTAATAAGTAAGTAAGCGTACTATATACAGGACATATTTAAAAAGTCAGTTCCAATACCATATTTACATGTGCAGGGATACTGGAGCAGCATAGATAATTGATTAGGATGTAAATGGTAATCGCAAGAGGAACCCTCATCAGGGGAACAAAAGAGACATATTTCAAGTTTTGGTGATTGGACTCTGGTCTCTTCTGGGGAAAATAATCCTAGCTATTCTGGAGTTCCAGCCTCTGGAGCTGGCTTCTGAAGCGCCTTACTGTGACACTCTGGCTCCACGGACCTTGATATTTGAGCCAGGGTTGTTTAGTTTCATTGTTTGGGTGTATTTCTATGTTGGGGATTTCTGGTTGTGCATTTTCTATGTTTGGTTAATTGTTCTTGATTAGTCGTATGACTCCCAATCGGAGGTAACGAGTGTCAGCTGTCGGCTCGTTATCTCTGATTGGGAGCCATATTTATACTGTGTGAGTTCACTTTGTGTTGTGGGTTATTGTTTCTTTGTTGCTATTAGTCGTAGTTCTGTTTAGAACTTCACGTATCGTCATTTGTTGTTTTCTTCGTGGTTGCTTTAAGTTAATAAAGTCATCATGTTCACTCGCAACGCTGCGCATTGGTCTCCTCCTTCAGACGATCGTGACAGAATAACCCACCAAAAAAGGACCAAGCAGCGCGTCCAGGAGCAAGGGGTCTGGACACAGGAGTTATGGATGCCTCCTAAGGACTTTTGGACATGGGAGGAGATTCGGGCTGGAAAGGGTCCTTGGGCACAACCGGAGGAACATCATCGCCCTCGTGAAGAGCTGGAGGCAGCTGCAGCCGAGAGGAGGTGGTCGGAGGAGGAATATCACCGCCCTCGTGAAGAGCTGGAGGCAGCTGCAGCCGAGAGGAGGTGGTATGAAGAGGAAGCGCGGAGTCGAGGCTGGAAGCCCGTGGTTACTCCCCAAAAATTTTTTGGGGGGGGGCACATGGCTTGAGCGCCTGGGCAGCAGGAGGCTGCCACAGGGAGAAAAGGAGAGAAGGCTATCGGATTACGGGAGCCATTGGCGAGTAGAGGGAGGGAAGTTGTTGTGGCACGGCATGAGAGACTGAAGTGTGTTCCCAGTCTGGTCCGGTCCGTTCTTGATCCCCAGTTAAGGCCAGTGGTGGGTGTTCCCGGTACGGTCCGGCCTGTTCCTACTCCACGCACCAGGTCCACGATGTGCGTCGCCAGCCGGCCTGAACTGGCCGTCTGCCCAACGGCGCCTGAACTGCCCGTCTGCCCAACGCCGTCTGAACTGCCCGTCTGCCCAACGCCGTCTGAACTGCCCGTCTGCCCAACGGCGCCTGAACTGCCCGGCTGCCCAACGCCGTCTGAACTGCCCGTCTGCCCAACGCCGTCTGAACTGTCCGTCTGCCCAACGCCGTCTGAACTGCCCGTCTGTACTGAGCCTGCAAAGCCGCCCGTCTGCCATGAGCCTTCAGAGCCGTCCGCCAGACCGGAGCCGCTAGAGCTCTCCGCCAGACAGGATCAGCCAGAGCCTTCCGCCAGACAGGATCAGCCAGAGCCTTCCGCCAGACAGGATCAGCCAGAGCCTTCCGCCAGACAGGAGCAGCCAGAGCCTTCCGCCAGACAGGAGCAGCCAGAGCCTTCCGCCAGACAGGAGCAGCCAGAGCCTTCCGTCAGACCGGATCCGCCAGAGCCGTCCAGCCAGGATCCGCCAGAGCTGTCCAGCCAGGATCCGCCAGAACCGTCTAGCCAGGATCCGCCAGAGCCGTCTAGCCAGGATCCGCCAGAGCCGTCCAGCCAGGATCCGCCAGAGCCGTCCAGCCAGGATCCGCCAGAGCCGTCCAGCCAGGATCCGCCAGAGCCGTCCAGCCAGGATCCGCCAGAGCCGTCCAGCCTGGATCCGCCAGAGCCGTCCCGCCAGGATCCGCCAGAGCCGTCCCGCCAGGATCCGCCAGAGCCGTCCCCGCCAGGATCCGCCAGAGCCAGCCAGCCAGGATCCGCCATCTAGTCAGGTACTGCCCCTTAGTCCGGTACTGCCCCGTAGTCCGGTGCCGCCCTAATCCAGTGGGGTTTAGTTGGGGGGTGGTCATGAGGAAGGGAATACGGAAGCGGATAGTGACTAAGGTGGGGTGGGGACCACGACCTGGGCCAGAGCCGCCACCAGGGACAGACGCCCACCCAGACCCTCCCCGAGACTGTATGCTGGTGCGCCCGGAGGTCGCACCTTTAGGGGGGGGTAATGTGACACTCTGGCTCCACGGACCTTGATATTTGAGCCAGGGTTGTTTAGTTTCATTGTTTGGGTGTATTTCTATGTTGGGGATTTCTGGTTGTGCATTTTCTATGTTTGGTTAATTGTTCTTGATTAGTCGTATGACTCCCAATCGGAGGTAACGAGTGTCAGCTGTCGGCTCGTTATCTCTGATTGGGAGCCATATTTATACTGTGTGAGTTCACTTTGTGTTGTGGGTTATTGTTTCTTTGTTGCTATTAGTCGTAGTTCTGTTTAGAACTTCACGTATCGTCATTTGTTGTTTTCTTCGTGGTTGCTTTAAGTTAATAAAGTCATCATGTTCACTCGCAACGCTGCGCATTGGTCTCCTCCTTCAGACGATCGTGACACTTACAGGCTGAGCCCCAGGGAGACGGCTTGGATGCAGCTTCTGCACAATGACTAGGAGGTTATGCAACATCAGGACAGAGAATATACAACCGATGCTGTGAGGGGGGACTGGAACAAAAGTGTGCAGCCGCTCAAAATCCTTGCAAAATGCGGATCCAAACTGCAGTTGTTGTGACAGTTGAATAAAGGGGATTCATCAGAATTTGAGAGAGAAAAATGTGTGTGACTAATCAAAATAGTTTTGCCTTAATAGTTTGTGATATCCACAATGAAGTGGTCATAGTTTACGTACAGCAATCAGCCAATTTCACTATGCTTCTTAGAGGTTATTTTACAGAGATTAGTCATACCATGAGCCCAGATTATTGTCTGCTGATGATATTCTAAAACATGATGATAGAAATTCTGGACTTGCTTCAAGACAGAAGCTGGTCAACCCTGAGGGGTGCAAAGAAATTATCCACATGCAAAAGACATGCAGGGGAAAGGACAGTTAACGCATTAGGTACAACTGGTAGACTGCAAGTGACAAAGACTGCAAAAGGCAACTTACTCCGTGTCACAGCGTCTAAGGCACAACCTGAACCCGTGGCTCCTCCCCCTACAACGAGAACATCAAACTCCTGGGTGTTGCGTAAGGCCGTTAGCTGGGCTTGCCTGGATGGGAGCTCGTCTTGGAAGGCCATGTTCACCTGTTCAATCGCCTCCACGCGCGATAGTCGGGCCTAGACCATCCACACAAACAAACCAGTCATCCATTTCATTGTCATATGACTCCAGGGGACAGTGCACATTAATAAATGTGTTTCATTATTATGCACGTCTTCACATTCTTTATGATGGATTTAGGAAAAAAGAAACCATGCATTTTCTGTGGGAAAAAACCTCAGACCCTACCAAGGAATAAAAAACAATAAATCACATGCTAATTTATAACAACCCCCCTACTACCCCACCCTATTTCAAAATATTGTCAATTTAGATTAATGACTAAATCTGCATGCTACATGCATATGTGTTAAGCTAAGATGGTAAAGTACAAAAATATATTGACAAACTAATAAAAGAAAGCTAATAAAATCCACAAAAAAAGTATTTATAGTAGAGTAATAGTACAGTAACTAAAGATTATAACCAGATTATCTACAACATAGCGAACAAACAGACAAAAAACTGCAGAAGAGGTCAGTCAAAGTCTCTATCAGTAAGGAGATGTGAGGTAATATATATAATAATATATGCCATTTAGCAGACGCTTTTATCCAAAGCGACTTACAGTCATGCGTGCATACATTTTTGTGTATGGGTGGTCCCGGGGATCAAACCCACTACCTTGGCGTTACAAGCGCCGTGCTCTACCAGCTGAGCTACAGAGGTACCCGCCTTCTTAGCAGCATGCATGCATAATGAGTGACATTGTATATCACTGCTTAGAAGATGCTTACCAATTCATACTTTGGGATGATGACATGGAATAAAAGAGAATGACACCAACAACAAAACAATAAGTAAAGTAGCCTATTAGTAGGGAAGGGATCAACCTTCCCAAACCATCTGCTGATAACTGGACCTAATCGTTTCTATACATAAACTTTTTAATACATAAAGAAATTGAAATTGAGATCTACAAGGACAAACATGACCAAAGTCACCAAAAAGTAACCAAAGCTTAGTTGATTTCTGCACATACAGTATTTGACCTGGCTGACATGCAGTCTTCAAGTTTCACTGAAGCATTTCAACAACATGGACGCTAGCAGCTCACCTGTTTTTTTCTGTATTCGGTCAGCTGTGTAAGGCCATAAAAGGCTACCAAGCCTCCACTTGCTATGACAGCAGTTCCTTTGACTGTCTTTCGGATTGCCATGCCACCTGTAAGACAAAATACAATTGGAACTGAGAAAAATACACATCAATAGGCATAGCCTATCATGATACTAATATGCATTTGAAAGCAGTTAGAATTAACCTACCCCTTTTTGTTTGTTCAGTTTGCAAAAAGTTTAGGAAGTTGCTCTCAAGGGCGTTAGTGTTGTGTTGGCTAATCTAACCTAATTTACAGTGGTGGTTTGGTCTGTGACTTTTTCCTGATACCATCAATCTCAACCAGAGTAGTAACCAAAGAAGTGTTAAACAAATCAAAATATATTTTATATTTGCGATTCTTCAAAGTAGCCACCCTTTGCCTTGATGACAGCTTTGCACACTCTTGGCATTCTCTCAACCAGCTTCATGAGGTATTCACCTGGTGCTGGAGGGGATGGCTGCCGTTTTATGGACTCTTAACCAACCGTGCTATTTAGTGTGTTTTTTCGCATTGTTTGTAACTTATTTTGTACATAATGTTGCTGCTACCGTCTCTTATGACCAAAAAGAGCTTCTGGACATCAGAACAGCGATTATTGACCTTGAACTGGACGAATAATTTTGATATAATGAGTCGGACGAGAGGGATTTGCTCCAGACACAAGACAGGGCCCTCATCCCCGTCATTCGCAGTAGAAAGAAAAGGAGATATCGCGGAAGGAGATTGGGGTGCTTGGTAAGGAGCCGGAGACGAGTGGCTAATCTGCCTTTGCCATCGATAATATTGGCCAACTTACAATCGCTTGATAATAAAGTGGACAAACTACAGGCACGAATATCCTACCAACGGGACATTAAAAACTGTAATATCTTATGTTTCACGGAATCGTGGCTGAATGAAGACATGAATAACATACAGCTGGCGGGTTATACAGTGTATCGGCAGGATAGAACAGCAGCCTCTGGTAAGAAAGGGGTGGCGGTATATGTATATTTGTAAACAACAGCTGGTGTACGATATCGAAGGACGTCTGGAGGTTTTGCTTGCCTGAGGTAGAGTATCTCATGATAAGCTGTAGACCACACTATCTACCAAGAGATTTTTCATTTATATTCTTCGTAGCTGTCTATTTACCACCACAAACCGATGCTGGCACTAAGACCGCACTCAATGAACTGTATACGGCCATAAGCAAAGAGGAAAACGCTCATCCAGAGGCGGCACTCCTAGTGGCCGGGGACTTTAATGCATGGAAACTTAAATCCGTTTTTACCTCATTTCATGTTAAATGTGCAACCAGAGGGAAAAAAACTCTAGACCACCTTTACTCCACACACAGAGATGCGTACAAAGCTCTCCCTTGCCCTCCATTTGGCAAATCTGACCATAATTCCATCCTCCTGATTCCTGCTTACAAGCAAAAACGAAAGAAGGAAGCACCAGTGACTCGGTCAATAAAAAAGTGGTCTGATGAATCAGATGCTAAGCTACAGGACTGTTTTGCTAGCACAGACTGGAATATGTTCCGGGATTCTTCCGATGGCATTGAGGAGTACACCACATCAGTCACTGGCTTCATCAATAAGTGCATCGATGACGTCGTCCCCACAGTGACTGTACGTACATACCCCAACCAGAAGCCATGGATTACAGGCAACATCCGCACTGAGCTAAAGGGTAGAGCTGCCGCTTTCGAGGAGCGGGACTCTAACCCGGAAGCTTATAAGAAATCCCGCTATGCCCTCCGACGAACCATCAAACAGGCAAAGTGTCACTACAGGACTAAGATCGAATCGTACTACACCGGCTCCGACGCTTGTCGGATGTGGCAGGGCTTGCAAACTATTATAGACTACAAAGGGAAGCACAGCCGCGAGCTGGCCAGTGACACGAGCCTAACAGACGAGCTAAATTACTTCTTTGCTCGCTTCGAGGCAAGTAACACTGAAACATGCATGAGAGCATCAGCTGTTCCGGACGACTGTGTGATCACGCTCTCCGTAGACGATGTGAGTAAGACCTTTAAACAGGTCAACATTCACAAGGCCGCAGGGCCAGACGGATTACCAGGACGTGTACTCCGAGCATGCGCTGACCAACTGTCAAGTGTCTTCACTGACATTTTCAACATGTCCCTGACTGAGTCTGTAATACCAACATGTTTCAAGCAGACCACCATAGTCTCTGTGCCCAAGAACCCTAAGGTAACCTGCCTAAATGACTACCGACCCGTAGCACTCACATCTTTAGCCATGAAGTGCTTTGAAAGGCTGATCATGGCTCACATCAACACCATTATCCCAGAAACCCTAGACCCACTCCAATTTGCATACCGCCCCAACAGATCCACAGATGATGCAATCTCCATTGCGCTCCACACTGCCCTTTCACACCTGGACAAAAGGAACACCTATGTGAGAATGCTATTCATTGACTACAGCTCAACTTCAACACCATAGTGCCCTCTAAGCTCATCACTAAGCTAAGGACCCTGGGACACCTCCCTCTGCAACTGGATCCTTGACTTCCTGATGGGCCACCCCCAGGTGTTAAGGATAGGGTAACAACACATCCACCACGCTGATCTTCAACACCAAGGCCCCTCAGGGGTGCGTGCTCAGTCCCCTCCTGTACTGCCTGTTCACTCATGACTGCATGGCCAGGCACGACTCCAACACCATCATTACGTTTGCCGATGACACAACAGTGGTAGGCCTGATCACCGACAACGACGAGACAGCCTATAGGGAGGAGGTCAGAGACCTGGCCGTGTGGTGCCAGGACGACAACCTCTCCCTCAACGTGATCAAGACAAAGGAGATGATTGTGGACTGCAGGAAAAAGAAGAGGACCGAGCACGCCCCCATTCTCATCGATGGGGCTGTAGTGGAGCAGGTTGAGAGCTTCAAGTTCCTTGGTGTCCACATCACCAACAAACTAACATGGTCTAAGCACACCAAGACAGTCGTGAAGAGGGCACGACAAAACCTATTCCCCCTAAGGAGACTGAAAAGATTTGGCATGGGTCCTCAGATCCTCAAAAGGTTCTATAGCTGCACCATCGAGAGCATCCTGACTGGTTGCATCACCGCCTGGTATGGCAACTGCTTGGCCTCCGACCGCAAGGCACTACAGAGGGTAGGGCGTACAGCCCAGTACATCACTGGGGCCAAGCTTCCTGCCATCCAGGACCTCTATACCAGACGGTGTCAGAGGAAGGCCCTAAAAATTGTCAAAAACTCCAGCCACCCTAGTCATAGACTGTTCTCTCTGCTACCACACGGCAAGCGGTACCGGAGCGCCAAGTCTAGGTCCAAGAGGCTTCTAAACAGCTTCTACCCCCAAGCCATAAGACTCATCTAATCAAATGGCTACCCAGACTATTAGCATTGCCCCCCTCCCTTTTTTACGCTGCTGCTACTCTCTGTTTATTATCTATGCATAGTCACTTTAATAACTCTACCTACACTACCGTTCAAACGTTTGGGGTAACTTAGTTTTCAAAAGAAAAGCAATTTTTTTGTCCATTAAATTAACATCAAATTGATCAGAAATACAGTGTAGACATTGTTAATGTTGGAAATGGCTGATTTTTTATTGAATATCTACATAGGTGTACAGAGGCCCATTATCAGCAACCATCAGTCCTGTGTTCCAATGGCACGTTGTGTTTGCTAATCCAGGTTTATCATTTTAAAAGGCTAATTGATCATTACAAAACCCTTTTGCAATTATGTTAGCACAGCTGAAAACTGTTGTGCTGATTAAAGAAGCAATACAACTGGCCTTCTTGAGACTAGTTGAGTATCTGGTGCATCAACAATTGTGGGTTCGATTACAGAATCAAAATGGCCAGAAACAAATAACTTTCTTCTGAAACTCGTCAGTCTATTCTTGTTCTGAGAAATGAAGGCTATTCCATGTGAGAAATTGCCAAGAAACTGAAGATCTCGTACAACGCTGTGTACTACTCCCTTCACAGAACAGTGCAAACTGTCTCTAACCAGAATAGAAAGAGAAGTGGGAGGCCCCGGTGCACAACTGAGCAAGAGGACAAATACATTGGTGTCTAGTTTGAGAAACAGGCGCCTCACAGGTCCTCAACTGACAGCTTCATTAAATAGTGCTCTTTCCATGACATAGACTGACCAGGTGAATCCAGGTGAAAGCTATGATCCCTTATTGATGTCACTTGTTAAATCCACTTCAATCAGTGCAGATGAAGGGGAGGAGAGAGGTTAAAGGAGAATTTTTAAGCCTTGAGACAATTGAGACATGGATTGTGTATGTGTGCCATTCAGAGCGTGAATGGGCAAGACAAAATATTTAAGTGCCTTCGAACGGGGTATGGTAGTAGGTGCCAGGCGCACCGGTTTGTGTCAAGAACTGCGACACTGCTGGGTTTTTCATGCTCAACAGTTTCCCGTGTGTATCAAGAATGGTCCACCACCCAAAGGACATCCAGCCAACTTGACACAACTGTGGGAAGCATTGGAGTCAACATGGGCCAGCATCCCTGTGGAATGCTTTCAACACCTTCTAGAGTCCATTGTTTTGTATACTCAGTGTATATCTAAACTATGCGTAGGAATAATTTGGAACAGATTTCCAAAATTAAAATCACTTGGAGCTGATTTGCTTGTGTTTTTAAGGTCTTTTATGTCCAACAATAAAAAACATATTCTTGTTTTTTGCTCAGAAAACTTGGGGGGCCAAGTACAGTTGTGGAACCCTGGCCTAGCCTATTCAACTGTTGCCAGGACACCCTCCTCATCGGCACCACAAGTTGGAGAACAGGCACAAGGTGAGAAAATCCTGCCATCCAGCTGCTTAAGGAGAAAGCCATGCAGCTTATACAAAGCTTGAGCTAATTCCCTCATCCATTCTAGGAGACTTTAGATGGACCGAAATGGAATCACAGCGAATTATGAAGCAAAGATGGAATAACAGTAAACAGTGGCAAGTGGCTCAGGGTCAGAGACAATGTTGCCTCATGATTTCCTCTATTTCTGGTTCTAATATGAATAAATTAGTTCATTGAATAATAGAGAGGTGATTTTAGACTGAGTAAGACAAAATCACATCTAATCAAAACCTAGCAATTTGAAATAAAAGTAGATAAACTGTCCTAAAAACAGGCTAGACCTAAATTCATACAAAGCCTAACAGTGAGATTTAGGCTAGGCCTAACTTTGCCTGTTTGGATCCCCTTGTCTTCCACAATGATTAAGCTAGCTAGATTAATCATCAAAACAAGCTTGACAAAGAAACTATAGGTTTCCCTGATTTTCACTTGAGCACAATCCAACAGGCAATTGATTGTGGCATCAAGGCCACCTGCAGCTTCAGAATACATTTTGAGAAAGAAAAAAGGGGGAAAAAAACACCCCAACTAGGAAATATTGCCCCACGACATGAATATGCAGGCACTCGATACCAGCAGTGTCATTACTAATGTTGCTGCCAATTACAGAGCATGTCATGACACTGTGATTCATGAATATTCATCACTGACTGATATAGAGGCAGTGCTATGCAAAGGCCTTCATCCCCATTTTACTGTCTCATTGTGAATGGTGAACAGGTACCTCCATCATACCATGGCGGCGTCTTCCAGCTGCAAGACAAGCTGTTCCATAAGGCATTGCTAGTTAACAGTATGTTATATAAAGGTGTATTAAAGTGATTAAGTGCTCCCTGGCTCTAAAGAGTAGGCATTAAAGCATATTAAGTAGACATTTAAGCTTGTAAAATGGGAATGTAGAAATGGAAAGAAGACATAGGGCAATGGAATGCCTTTAGGGTGAGACTGCTCGGAAAGTTAAGATTCCATCCAGTCCGTGTCATGAAGTTGGTCAGTTCTATCAACAAATATATATCAAATAGCCTACTGTGGCAAATTCTTATCCCCTGAGCTACTAAACTTGCCTAAATCCATGTATCAGTATGCAACCAAATCCTTTATCCTAGTTAACATTGAGTGACCTGAAACATTGCATTGTAGTAACAAAGGCAGATACTGGGTAATACTGCCAGTGATGGTTATTACATCAATAGGTTACCTGGGTCAATCCACGAAAAGAATGCCTTTTGCATTCCGGTAGAAATTGTGCACCAATATTGAATTTAAAAGCCTGTTATATTAAATGAAGTGCCCTTTAATATAGAATAAAGATTTGCTAAAGTGCCAAAATTCAGCATTTTGACATGTCCCTCCGTGCACCCTCTGTGACTTCCAGGAATATTTTAACCCACTTAACGCCAACATTTCTCCAGGTTTTCACCATCATTGTAAATAAAGCCCTAGTTATTTTGTTGCTTTGACAAAGTCATTTTTGAAGATAAGTATTTGTTTAATGTGATTAGTGATTCATTTTCGTCTGTCGCTTATTTTAAGGTCAACCCTGTTACGTGAACAGAACTCTCGTTTTAATATGGAGAAACTATTCCTTTTTAAATATGTTTTTCAAAAGAAAGATTAAACAAAGCAGGTGAGCTGGTTCTACTCTTTTTGGCCATTTTCTGGTGCTTTGTGGTGGAAGACTGAGTGGGTCAAGCTCAACACGTCAACCCTGCTACCCATAGATAGGGTTACAGGCTAGAAAATTTTTAACAATTTCATTTTTGGGGGGTGAAGCTTGCATTAAATTGCCCCTCCCTGTTGCACACAATAAGCTTCCATTCCCCGTATCACAAGGGGATTCATGGCTGATTTAAGATGAAATCGTCAACCCTGTTATGGTCAAACCTGTGACTTTGTTTGGCACTTAAAGAGAGACTGAACACATGTTTCTCTGTTGCTCATTAAGAAAAAACAGATTTCAGTCTTGGGGGTGTGGTTCGATGTGGCATTTATTGATGTTTGTCCTCCATGAGAACCATAGGAAAAAAGGCAGTATTACTTCCTCAAAATGTATAATTCATGTTTACGTTTTTGCCGAGGAGGTTTTAGTTGCGCAATTTAAAATCTAGCTACAGTGAGGGAAAAAAGTATTTGATCCCCTACTGATTTTGTACGTTTGCCCACTGACAAAGACATGATCAGTCTATAATTTTAATGGTAGGTTTATTTGAACAGTGAGAGACAGAATAACAACAAAACAATCCAGAAAAACACATGTCAAAAATGGTATACATTGATTTGCATTTTAATGAGGGAAATAAGTATTTGACCCCTCTGCAAAACATGACTTAGTACTTGGTGGCAAAACCCTTGTTGGCAATCACAGAGGTCAGACGTTTCTTGTAGTTGGCCAACAGGTTTACACACATCTCAGGAGGGATTTTGTTCCACTCCTCTTTGCAGATCTTCTCCAAGTCATTAAGGTTTCGAGGCTGACGTTTGGCAACTCAAACCTTCAGCTCCCTCCACAGATTTTCTATGGGATTAAGATCTGGAGACTGGCTAGGCCACTCCAGGACCTTAATGTGCTTCTTCTTGAGCCACTCCTTTGTTGCCTTGGCAATGTGTTTTGGGTCATTGTCATGCTGGAATACCCACCCACGACCCATTTTCAATGCCCTGGCTGAGGGAAGGAGGTTCTCACCCAAGATTTGACGGTACATGGCCCCGTCCATCGTCCCTTTGATGCGGTGAAGTTGTCCTGTCCCCTTAGCAGAAAAACACCCCCAAAGCATGTTTCCACCTCCATGTTTGACGGTGGGGATGGTGTTCTTGGCGTCATAGGCAGCATTCCTCCTCCTCCAAACACGGCGAGTTGAGTTGATGCCAAAGAGCTCGATTTTGGTCTCATCTGACCACAACACGTTCACCCAGTTCTCATCTGAATCATTCAGATGTTCATTGGCAAACTTCAGACGGCATGTTTATGTGCTTTCTTGAGCAGAGGGACCTTGCGGGCGCTGCAGGATTTCAGTCCTTCACTGCGTAGTGTGTTACCAATTGTTTTCTTGGTGACTATGGTCCCAGCTGCCTTGAGATCATTGACAAGATCCTCCCGTGTAGTTCTGGGCTGATTCCTCACCGTTCTCATGATCATTGCAACTCCACGAGGTGAGATCTTGCATGGAGCCCCAGGCCGAGGGAGATTGACAGTTATTTTGTGTTTCTTCCATTTGCGAATAATCGCACCAACTGTTGTCACCTTCTCACCAAGCTGCTTGGCGATGATCTTGTAGCCCATTCCAGCCTTGTGTAGGTCTACAATCTTGTCCCTGACATCCTTGGAGAGCTCTTTGGTCTTGGCCATGGTGGAGAGTTTGGAATCTGATTGATTGATTGCTTCTGTGGACAGGTGTCTTTTATACAGGTAACAAACTGAGATTAGGAGCACTCCCTTTAAGAGTGTGCTCCTAATCTCAGCTCGTTACCTGTATAGAAGACACCTAGGAGCCAGAAATCTTTCTGATTGGGAGGGGGTTAAATAGTTATTTCCCTCATTAAAATGCAAATCAATTTATAACATTTTTGACATGCGTTTTTCTGGATGTTTTTGTTGTTATTCTGTCTCTCACTGTTCAAATAAACCTACCATTAAAATTATAGACTGATAATTTCTTTGTCAGTGGGGAAATGTACAAAATCAGCAGGGGATCAAATACATTTTTCCCTCACTGTAAGGTGTTTGGTGTAGTATTTCTCAAGTTGAAAAATTGCATCTTGTCTTAATGTATGTAAACAAAGTCAGATCCACTGCGCTGATGGGCTGGTGTGTCTCACTGTCTGTGTGTTCTGCGTACGGCCCAGTACATCACTGGGGCAAAGCTTCCTGCCATCCAGGACCTCTATACCAGGCGGTGTCAGAGGAAGGCCCTCAAAATTGTCAAAGACTCCAGCCACCCTAGTCATAGACTGTTCTCTCTGCTACCGCACGGCAAGCGGTACCGGAGTGCCAAGTCTAGGTCCAAAAGACTTCTCAACAGCTTCTACCCCCAAGCCATAAGACTCCTGAACAGCTAATCATGGCTACCCGGACTATTTGCACTGCCCCCCCCACCCCATCCTTTTTACGCTGCTGCTACTCTGTTAAGTATTTATGCATAGTCACTTTAACTCTACCCACATGTACATATTACCTCAACTACCTCAACTAGTCGGTGCCCCCGCACATTGACTCTGCAACGGTACCCCCCTGTATATATAGCCTCCCTACTGTCACTTTATTTTACATCTGCTCTTTTTTTTCTCAACACTTTTTTTGTTGTTGTTTTATTTTTACTTTTTTTGTTTAAAATAAATGCACTGTTGGTTAAGGGCTGTAAGTAAGCATTTCACTGTAATGTCTGCACCTGTTGTATTCGGCGCATGTGACCAATAAAATTTGATTTGATTTGATTTGATTTGTTGTAGGATTGGATAGAGGCAATCCCTGTAGCTGTTTATCACGTGTTAGTGGCACTGGGCAAGTGAGCATTGTCGAATTCAAAACCCAACCCTCAAGTAAGTCATGATGAACTCACTTACAAAACTTTGGACGAGACTGACTTTATGAACAAAATTATCCTATTTACACTTTGTTGTCAATTTTTGACACTAAAATAAACACTTTCTATCAAAGAAGTTGTTTATTGCCTTCAGTTGCGCTTTAATAGGCATTTATTAGTCTATTAACTTTTTTTCACCAAGTTACACTTCTCAAAAGTGAATGACCCACCTACTCATGAGTTGCATGAGCAAGTTGCAACTTGTGTACTGTAGCCAAAAACAATGTATATTTCAATATGTATATTTCAATATTGCTAGCCTACATCTCTGCGCAACCTGACCTGTGTATCATTCTGGGTGGACTGGACATCCAGGCATTTCCATACTAGCTAGTAAATGTAGGCCTGCTATAGAGAAGCAGTCCATTATCATCATTATCAATTTAGCTAGCTTTGGTCCACGGATAGTGTCTGGTTAGTTAGGCTACTAGCTAGCTATCCATTATAAACAAATGGTTTATCTAGCTAGCTATTATTTAGCACTGACATGGTTGTTATGACAGGGCAGTTGCTGTAGCTAGCCTACTTGAGTAGTATTTCTACTCTAGCGAATTCAATCTCCCTAACTAACGTTAGCTCTAGCTAAGTGCAATGACATCTTGACAGACATAAGTCGTCACCTCGTAGCCTACTAAATGTTAGCTGAGCTGGCTACGGTAGCCAGAGTTATCAAGAGAAAACCACAGGTTCATAATGCATGCAAAAGAAGATGGCTCAGAATCTCTGGGTGCATTCTGACATGTATGCCGGGGACTTACAGTTCTTCCGATGTCTCTGGCAGCTATCAACCTGCACAGACCTCAGGATCAATGACTGCAGAGCATGAAAACAACAACTTGACAGCCCGGTAGGCGTCTGGTTGCTAGCAACAACCTATTGGCAGTCGAACCAGGAAGTAGATTAATATGATGAACATCACAGTAAACCAATTAAAATAGAGATAAGAGAGTCTTGTCCAATCATTATCGAGCATATTTTATCTTGGAGCTAAACTGGGCAACCCTTGCGCAGTGGTCTATTTGTGGCAGAGGCCGGTTTATCAGATGGTGACCTTGTCAGGGCTAGTGTGCCCTGTCCATAACAATGATGTATATAAACCCTGGATAGTTATGCTATGTTTTGGCCATGGAGAGGCTTTGAAGCCACCGGTCGGCCATATAGTCCTCCATAGGAATTAATGGAATTCTACAGTATTTCATTTAAATGTTTCAAGGACAAAATTACATGTATTTAAGTATTTTTGTTGTTGTAGTGGGGACAGTAACATTAGTACTTATTAGTACTTATAATTATACTTTAAGGAAAATGTTTTTGTATATTTTTTCATGATTTATTTTAATGTTTAATTTAAAAGTATGCATAATAAACGTGGCAAAAAGAAATGTACACATTAGTAAATGCATGTATATAGCTTCGAAAATATTTTTTACAACGTGGGGGAATGCCAAGATGGAGGCACGGTGGCTTCAAAACAGCGCCCCCTGTTAGGCATCTTATAGTGTATTTATAAATCATCGGTCCATAAGCAGTCATGATGGTTCTTGGACAGCACTTATTTCAGCACCTTGGACAGATCACTTTTTATTTTATTTTTTACTGTCTATGACAACAAAACACACCATTTTCAGCCCCATGGACAGCAAAAATGTTTTACAGTCCGTCTATGGACAGAACCCACTCACGCACTCGAGTACGCTCACCCCCCCCACACACACACACACACACATTTGACCGTGATTGGCAATATCAGTCTGAATTCCATCTACCACAGATAAATATATTTTGGGGGAAATATCTTTGCTCTGATTTGATTATATATGATTAGCACCCCACGTCCAAATGATTGTCAATTAATTGTGCATATAAATGAGGTACTTCGTTATTCTACAGTAAAATGGGCAATTAAACTGCTAATTGTATTTTCATTCTAAACTTTAATTGGTAAATGGATAACAGTAGGCTAATAATGTACAGTAACAACTCAGACTTTCAGGATAAAGTTGTTGGACTGTATTACTCATCCTTGTTAGGCAAATAAAACGTGCTTGTTGTTATATGCTAATAAACTAAGTTGCATTGGGTAAAAGGGTCAAATCAGTCCTTGATTTTTTTAAATGACAATGTATAATAATATGGGAGTATCTGTATGTATACGCAAAACCTGAAATGCTCCCATTTTGTATGGTCACTAAGACCTATAGGATGCCAAGCCTATGACAATTTGAGAAACTTTACAATTGACTCACCATACAAGAAAACCTGTAATTCACTGTAACTGATGCACATTAGGCCTACAACAAAGATAGGAGGCATTTTTTTATTCTGTTTTGAACACATAATATGGCCGTCTACTTTTTCAGAGGGTAGATTGAATAAGAGGTAGACACCATCCAGTTTTTCCAAGCAATTCATGCAAATACAACACTGTTTAAAAAACATTGATTTTACTAACCTAGTCTCATTCAGGATCTAGGCCTAGGCTAACAACTTCTGAAATTCTACTAAGCAAGTATACAGTGAAGTCTGCATTTACAAAACATTTCATTTTCCATGTCAGTATGGGTGATTTTATATGCTCCTAAAGTGTACTGCTCTGGCCTTAGTTCATTCAAGTCAGAGGTAAATAGGGATTGGATGATCTATGGGTGATGAACAATAGTGTCCTCTAGAGGTGAGTGCAACAATGAAGTGTTGTTAGGGTTCTCTCTCCACAGTCCACTAGTTATTACTACTTTATGACTATATGGGATAGAGACAGAGCTCACTGATCATGGACTATGTGTGTTCATAATTCCATGGAAATATGGACTTCAATTAACAAATAGGCAAGTATTAGACAATTGAATTGTTGGCCTAGGCCAACTAATTTTTCTTCCAATGCTGCATAAATTTGTCTTAGAATATTCACACCCTATCATTAGCCTCTGTGGCAGATCCATGCTATTAAAATAAACAGTCGTGGAAAAAGTGAGTAGGCCCATAGTGGATACACGTGCAGGTGTAAACTAAAGACCAGTAATATTGTTACAATACAAGAACAATATGGGCAGTACTATTTCTGGAGGTCTGTTGACTGCGTCAAAGCCTGCGTTTTCTGCGTCACTCTCCATTATGTGCTCTCCCTATCGCGTTTCCCTTTCTCGATTAAATTGGCTCAGCCATAAGAATTGGCTCTCCACACTTAATAATGAGCCCTGCCCACCCTATAGTCTGCTCATGAGCAGCAGAGAACATGACTGACGGCATGTGAAAAGACTAGGCCACACACCCACTCGATTATGAGGTCTAAATTTGGAGTCCAATTGAAATCTACTAGTTGATTTGAAAGATAGACAGAAATAATATTGACCCACCGTCCATTATTTAACCAAACAAAGTGGTGAACCGCTCTGGAGGCCACTACAGGCTGATTACGACATGCATGGATAAACAAATCACAGCCACTCAAACATTATTGAATGTTGAGCAAATATTCCACTTGTCAAAAACTGCTTATAGGCTACTGTGCTTTAGACTGACACATACTCGCACATTGCAGCAGAGCTTTACCTGTCAAATTCGTGTAAACCTCTGTGGCCTGCTGTGCGTCTTTCCTAGGCTATTTGAACACATTGCTGCTGCTGCTTCGAAACACCTAAGATGAGACACCTGGTTGAGGCTAAGGATGATAATGATGTGCAGCATGAACAGGTGATACGCTCAGTCTAAACAAAATTACACAGGAAAGCTTTACTTGAATATAAATATTCAAATGTTTGTTAAATAACGCGATTTCCACGTAGAAATAAGGTTTCCCAATACTTTTTATGGTATACAATCCATAAGGAGAGCAGTCTCAGGTGCACATATACACAGGCTATGCAACGGACTCAGCATCTTGGCTGGACCATGTTCCAAAAGGGATTGGTGCATGTCACTGGCGACGCAGATGACGTTGAGATGTGAAACACGTGGGCTGTGGTGCCGAGAGCTCACATAAACAAATGCACATTGGCAGACCGGGTAGTCGAAGGTTGTATCGCGCGCAGTGCTCTCACGAAGTCATACAGATTGCTTGGTTGGTATTGTAGGCTGTACTCTCGCTCACGCTTTGGAGCTTATTACAGAATTGAAGAACACTATCTACATGCTTTATGCATGGATTGACAACCACGATTCTGATGTGAAAGAAGGTAGGTTGGTTTATTTTAATAAGCGTTATGTTTATTTTAATAAGCGTTATGTGTCTGAATTTAGTTGTGACATCTTAGTTTAATTTTTTTATTGATTGGGAGGCATCAAACTAGTTTTTCTGTAACAGTTTATTTCTCACATATTGTGTCATGTTGAGAATTGTTACTTTGCACATTTGGAATGGTACTTACGGATAGAGAATTGTTACATTTTACATTGACTGTGCAACATTACTTTGGAAAGGAGAAGTTGAGAAAGTCATTGATGACAGTGCGGTCGAGGGTGGCTGTTCAGCGACATATGAACTTCTAATTTCTTCATTCAAAATGTCATGCGTGTGTATAGCCTATAACGGGCAACTACGAAGCACTGTGCGATTTTAAAGCTCATCCATATGGTTTTATAATGTACCTTTTGTCATTTAGGCTATACTGTAGGCTATGAGGCAAACATAAGTAAAAGCATAGTGAACATGTCGGAATATTGTGCTTATTAATTGCCTAACTTGTTTCTCATGGATTGATGGAGCATTGACTTATCTGATGGCATTGCGTTTTCTAGATGAATATAAGTTAAATGTATCTATTTCATTAGGGGACGATTCCAGAAAAAACACACTTTCTTGAATCCTGACCCCATACACCTCCAGACAACATTATCCATTTCAAGTGTCACCGAAAAACAGTCCAAAGACTCAAGGTAGGAAAGCTTATTCTACAGTCTATAATAAAGAATGATTATGAATCAATCTCGTAGTTCACTATTATTCCGATAGTCCGTGTAAAACATGCAACTTCAATAAGTTATCTGAACATCAGATCAGATCCGGATCAGAATTGTTTCTAATAATTGTTATTTTGTAGATGATTTGGCATGTCTATACTTTGTAGCTTGCAAATGGATTTGAACATGAACATTTTGCCCCTTTCGTTTTCAGCCATGCCCTGCGTTCAGGCTCAGTATGGGTCATCACCGCAAGGAGCCAGCCCCGCTTCGCAGAGCTACAGCTACCACACCGCTGGAGAATACAGCTGCGACTTCTTAACACCTGAGTTTGTTAAGTTTAGTATGGACCTGACCAACACTGAGATCACAGCTACTACTTCTCTCCCTAGTTTCAGTACATTCATGGACAACTATAGCACCAGTTACGACGTTAAACCGCCCTGTCTATATCAAATGTCCCATTCTGGAGAGCAGTCCTCAATCAAAGTCGAGGACGTCCAGATGCACAGCTATCATCAGCAGAGCCATTTGCCACCTCAGTCGGAAGAGATGATGGCCCACTCCGGCTCTATGTACTTCAAACCCTCCTCACCTCATGCCCCAACCACACCAAACTTCCAGGTTCAGCCCAATCACATGTGGGAGGACCCTGGGTCTCTCCACAGTTTCCACCAGAACTATGTGGCAGCGACCTCTCATATGATAGAGCAGCGCAAAAACCCGGTGTCAAGGCTGTCACTATTCTCATTCAAACAGTCCCCTCCTGGTACCCCTGTGTCGAGTTGCCAGATGCGATTCGATGGCCCACTGCATGTCTCCATGAACCACGACAACCCAGGGGCACACCGAGGCTTAGACAGCCAGAGCTTCGCGGTACCCAGTGCTCTAAGGAAACAGGCCGGCTTAGCCTTCCCTCACTCCCTTCAGCTCGGCCATGGACACCAGTTGATGGACAGCCAAGTTCATTCGCCCGCGTCCCGAGGATCACCATCAAACGAGGGTCTGTGCGCAGTGTGTGGGGACAACGCCGCTTGCCAGCATTATGGAGTGAGAACCTGCGAGGGTTGCAAAGGATTTTTTAAGGTGGGCATTCGTTGATTGTGAATTATGTAGCCTAATTCAATTATTACAATTATTAATTGTATTATTAGTCCTGTTATTTTTGTCAGATAATTGTAGTATTGTTATTTTAATATTCCCCTTATTATTAGTGGTGGGACTAGGCCTAGTTAACAATTATGACAACTATAATAACATTTGGATATAATTTTCATCACGTCATTTAAAACTGTTAGTGTTGTGAGCTCTTTTTGTGAAATGACAGTCTTGTCTGGACTAGGAAGTGCAATATTCCCCATGGTAAAATTGAATGGTCATTTCATTTCCAACCCCCAATTAAATAGCCTAATCTTACATCTTTAAATAGAGTTCGTCTCAGAGGGCCGTACAAATATGAATTCCCACGGATTTGTATTTACTGAATGTCTACCTCTCTGGTTCCTCGCATATATAACAGTCCAAAACTGGAAGGATTAATGTTCTGTTACAATATCAATTATCCTCCATAGCGCAGCTGAATGTGTGCCAACTGTGTATTCATTGTACAGGCACTGATGTCCATGCTAAAAGCCTGTTGTCTTTTTCTTTGCAGCGCACTGTTCAGAAAAATGCTAAATATGTGTGTTTAGCGAACAAAAATTGTCCTGTCGATAAACGCCGAAGAAACCGTTGCCAATACTGCCGTTTCCAGAAGTGCATGGTTGTCGGAATGGTGAAAGAGGGTAAGGACATATTATGGTCACTTTGATTGTTTGTGTCCATGCATGGCCATAAAACACCTGCGGTCCTGCGCGTAAAATTTGCGCGTAAAGCAAGTTGAACCTTTTACGCACAACAATTAAAGTTAAATACAAGTCTATATTTTCTCTTGTCTTCCTCTCAACACAGTTGTCCGGACTGCTAATCTAAAAGGTCGAAGAGGTCGTCTTCCCTCCAAACCTAAAAGTCCCCAAGACCCCTCACCACCCTCGCCACCTGTCAGTCTCATAAGTGCCCTTGTTAGGGCTCATGTCGATTCCAACCCGTCCATGTCTGTCTTGGACTACTCAAGAGTGAGTTTACCATTGAATTCCCTTTAACAAATTGTGTATGAACATAAACACTGTGCTGCTGATTTATAATATAATTAGAGTAAAAATACAACGTTTGTACAAAGCAGTGCATGTCTGGATGTATTTGATCCTGTTTGGATGTGCATTTGCCAGACTACAACTTCAAATGTTTTGTGCAAGACAGGTCTGCATTCTAAACTTTCTCAGTCTTTTCAGGTGGCATATTTTACTTAAGTAAATTACTTTGAAACGGAGAACTCAATAAAAAGAAGACATTAATGTAATAGTAAAAAAGCACTCCCGTCCTAGAAATAGGCTTTGCAATTTCACGGGTTATATATTTTAAAGGACCTCATTAAGCCCTGTTGAAATGAAATTCTAGTTTCAGGCTAACCCTGACTACCAAATGACTGGAGACGACACCCAGCACATCCAGCAGTTCTATGATCTCCTGACGGGTTCCATGGAGATTATCCGAGGTTGGGCGGAGAAGATCCCTGGGTTTTCTGATCTTCCGAAACAGGATCAGGATCTCCTCTTCGAATCAGCCTTCCTGGAACTTTTTGTTCTGCGGCTGGCATACAGGTAAGCCTCTTCTTAATTATTAAATAACCTCGACTATAATAAAGATCAGCCCCCTTCAAGCTCCGCTGTTTTGGCTTTTATTAGCTACCCAATAATTAGGAACCTCTTAAATCCCAATGTATTGCTCAAGGTAATTAATGACACTTTGTTATTAATTGCAGGTCCAACCCAGTGGAAGGCAAACTCATTTTTTGCAATGGGGTGGTCTTACACAGGCTGCAGTGCGTCCGGGGATTTGGGGAATGGATAGACTCGATTATGGAGTTTTCCTCTAACCTGCAGAGCATGAACATCGACATATCAGCATTCTCCTGCATCGCCGCTCTTGCCATGGTAACAGGTGCGCAAATAGGATATACTTCAATTTAATCACTCTCCCAAATGTTACACTGTTTAAATGCATTTCTTATATTCACCTTTTGGTAATTATGTTTTATTATTTTCACATTACAGAGAGGCATGGGCTTAAGGAACCCAAGAGGATTGAAGAACTTCAAAACAAGATAGTGAACTGCCTTAAAGACCAAGTGACATTTAATGGCGGAGGCTTGAATCGTCCGAACTACTTGTCAAAACTTTTGGGAAAGCTCCCTGAACTTCGCACCCTATGTACACAAGGTCTGCAACGTATCTTCTACTTAAAACTGGAAGACTTGGTTCCTCCGCCAGCAATAATTGACAAACTTTTCCTTGACACTCTACCTTTTTAAATTGACTTTAAAACGGACTTTTGACGAGCCCTCAAAGAACTTCCACAGACTCTGTTTGAGTCAGCCTAACAGATGTTAAAGATGTTATCTCCGAATATTTGCAAGCTCCATAGTACAATCCCCTACATTCTGATCAAGGATCCACGAAATAGATATAAAGAAGAGTGTGAAAATTGGGTTCAGAAAATCCACTGATGTTCGATTTTTTAAATGTAATTGCCAGAAATGTTGTGAGTAGCCAATGATCGACCCCACAGAGGGGAAAGTCTCCAAGGCTTCTCTTGACTTAATATGGACAATTCTCGACAAAGTTAAAAACTTTCTTGCAATTCTTATTCCTTATTGTTGACTAAACATCTGCTCCATTGATAACGCATACTGAGATGTAATATATTCCATTTATATATACACATATATGATAGATTGTGATGCGTCCAAATCGTCAATTTATAACACTTGTAAAAAGTTTGTTAATGACAAAATTTCATTTTACTTTTATGACTTGTGCCTATATGTGTTTCTGTCAGGATCCCAGAGGTACGAAAGTATTTCGAAAAGACAACGCATGTTGTAGGTTTTATAGGCACTGGCTGTCGAGGAGACATGTCTATATTATACATTATATACCGGACACTATGTAGTCTGCTAGATTTTATAAAGATTCGTAGTACTGGCACACCTTTTATGTATGACGCATATGTGAAAAAGTATCTCCATCTGTATAGATAAAAAGGGATCCATGGTGTTTGTAAAACTGTCAGACATTCCTTGTTTGTATGTGTTGTAAGTATTTGTTGCTGTTGAATATAAACGTTTATATATTTATTATTTTGTTGCCAAAAGCTACATTAAGCATGGAGCAATTTAAATGATTTCAAACCATCATAATTCATGCTGAGCACGTTGTCTATGTTTTATGTCTTATAGACGTTTAGATTGTTATAATTTTACACATTTGAAAATGAAAAATTCGTCCTATATAAAATATAAATAAGTGTGCGGTACATCCTTTGCCTTCATGGTGTATTTGAGTAGGCTATTGCAATGCATTCGGTGCCGAATTCCAAACGTTTAGAGAGAAAGAGATATTTAATGTTTACAAATAAAACCTTTAAATCATTTTTCTTGCGAAACAACTTCTCTTAACTGATTTTTCTTTACAAATACAGGTGCATCTAAATGAAATTATTTAATTCATCATTAATTGAGTTAAATATTGCTTTCCCGTAGGCATACATATATATTTTACATTTTGATGAAATTCTATCTCGGTAGCCCTATGCTGTATGGAATATGTTTAGTTTGTTCAGACTTAGCAGAAATGAGGTGTTACTAATTATGCTGTGATTCCAGTGAATGTTTGATTCCAGTGAAATAACTTACAATTTACATGAATGCAAAAACAAAAATAGATAACCCTCAGAAATTCGCATGCTTGCTTGAAAGGTAGGCTATATGGTGTACACTCTTAGAAAAAAAGGTTCTGGATAGAATCAAAAAGGTTTCTATGCTTGCTTCATATATGGCACCCCTTATTGTTAAATAAATCACCGACATTGGTTTCATATAGAACCCTATATGGAACCGAAGGATTCTATATGGAACCACTTTTGGTTCAGTGAAGAATAACCCCCGGGGTTCTGATCAAAAACCCTACAAAGGGGTTTATATAGAACCTTTAGGGGTGCCATAAATGAAGCAAGCAATAGAACCCCTTTTGGTTCTATACAGAACCTTTTTTTCTAAAAGTGTAGGCTAGTTTTTCATTGAGGTAGGATACTTTATTTGGATTTGTTTTGCAAGAAAATGGGGAATTCACACTAGCAGTTTCCTAAAAGAAGGCGGAACAGTCTTGGACTCAGAATAATGGACAAAACGTTTACATTGTTTATTAATTTCTCATATATAGCGACTGGCCTACTAAACCAAAAGACCAACAAGTGGGGACATTGACATTTCAAGGGAAGTAGAAGTGGCATGCTGATATTGCGTCCATATAGGGTCATCATTTGAAGGTCCATATTCTCAAATATGAAATTAATAGAATAAGTGACAGCTGAGAACATAATATGAGACTTCCTTGTCTTTATTTATGCAATCACTTCTTACAATTTGGAACGCGAAAAGATTCTCCAGAAGGACGGGTAGACTAGGCTGCTATGAAACCAAATAAGTAAAACAGTCCCAAAACAGTTGGATGGACGGCACATTTTGCATAATTTCTGACAGCTTGTGATTTTTGACAAACAGTTTCTGTAAAAAAACAAAACTACAAAACATTAGTCCTAAATCGGATTTATCGTGCACAAAATAATGGCCAGTCTAATAATAAAAAAAAGTAGGCGCTTTTTTGGAACGAAGTTAACAGACAAGGAGGGTCAATACTTTGGATTTATAGCGTATAGATTTAGGAAAATAACTAAATAAAGAATCCTCATTTCAATTTCACCAGTCTCAATAATTTTCATATAAAATATGACTATATCATTGCTGAAAATATACATTTAAGTTTAAGCTATAGTAGACTTTTGCTTAGCCTACTCGATGTCAGAGGTGCATAACCTTCAGCATTGAAATAGGTCTGTCATTTGTGAACTCAGACTATTCAAAGTTTTGTAAAGTTGTTCTAGTTATCAGTTGTTCCAGAGGTGTGAAAACAAACTTCAGAGCAGTATGCCGGCAGGATAGCCTATACCAAACAAGAAATTGCTCAAACTGAAAAGAGATAGCATCACGTTAATTCATTAGGGTATTGGGTCGTTGCAAGAAAATAGTGCCTTTTGCGTCCCTTTGATGTTTTAAGTAGTAATTGTGCACCAATATTGCATTTTAAAAAACTGTTATATTAAATGAAGTGCCATTTACTATAGACCACATGCAGGATTCAATCAATCAGAATTTTCTATATGAATAAAGACTCGCTAAAGTGCCAAAATTCAGCGTTTTAAAATGACCCTCCATGCACCCTTTGTGAATTCTAGAAGGATTTTAACCCACTTAACCCCAATATTTCTCCAAGTTTTCACCATCATTGTAAAGCGCTAGATATTTTGTTGCTTTGACAAAGTAATTTTTAAAGATAATTATTTATATCATGTGATTAGTGATTAATTTATGTCCGTCCCTCATTTTAAGGTCAACCCTGTTATGTGAACTGAACTCTCGATTTAATATGGTGAAACTATTCGATTTTAAATATTATTTTGAAAATAAACATTGAACATCTAATGGTCAAATCAAAGTGTAAAAGCAGGTGAGCTGATTCTACTCCTTTTGGCCATTTTCTAGTGTTTTTTGGTTGAAAACTGTGCAGATAGAGCATAACATGTCAACCCTATTACCCATTGATAGACAGGCTAGAAATGTTTTATAAATTATATTTTTTGTTGTGAAGCTTGCATTCAAATGACCCTTCGCTAAGCCCCGCCCCCTTGGTTACTGTCGCAACCTTGGACAACGTTTTCCCAGGAAGTCCAATAGACCCTTCGCTAAACCCCGCCCCAGAATATTGGGCAACCAATCGCAGCGCTCTAATGGATAGCAACAGTTTGTCGAGTCTGACACATGCTCACGTTTGGCAGTGGGCAAAACTGAGTTTTTTCTCTCCCAAAAATACATTGTTTAAATGGCTAAATAATTTAACAGTGCACCAGAGGTACTTGCTACTGTGATTCCTGAAATGCAGAGCCTGTTGATGGAGTATTTGTCTCTCAGTCTCATTGGCCACCAAGCGTTGCTAACGCTAGCTAGCGAGCCACTTACTATAACTTGTTTTCTCAAAATGTATGTTAGCTAGCTAAGTTAGCCACGTTATTAATACAACTCCCATCTGCTGTCGACATCAGGATACAATTTGAGAGCACTAGGTAGCTCCAAAAGTGTCCAGTAGCTTTGACTGCATGCTGACTTCATTGGCTAGCTGCACTACAAACATGGTTTTACCAGGTGGTTCCCGTGAAGCAATTGTAATGACAGTCCACCACAACATACCCGGTAGTTTCCTGATTAGCAAGGGGTAGTCTGTGTTTAATTTCATTGTGTATTAAAAACACAGTTTGAGATCATTGTGATGGGGTTTCCATCTGTGGTTTGTTTGGGTGGAAAATGCTTCCCAGGAAAATAAAAAGGGGGCGGGGCTT